>NC_084606.1:29212876-29517626 GCF_033807715.1 Cololabis saira
GACCAGCATCAAGTTAAACTAAAACAGTTACAGCAGCAGTATAAACTCACTAATTTAAATCCCATCTGCTTGATTATGTAAAAAAAAAATCATAATCATGATAGGGCTGTTCGATTTTGCCCAAAAATAAAATCTCGATTTTTTTTCTCTCAAAATGCGATTTTCGATTACGATTACGATTATTTTGTGAATTGACAAAAGGCAAAGAAATGATTTCAAATATGCTGTTTTTTTATTGAACATTTGCCCCATTGGGCTTTAAGTGCAAACTTTGCTCTTATTAAACCAAAAATGAATGAATAAAGTGCAAAACTCTGTAAAATAAGTTGAAAAAAAGTTTTAAAAAATATAATAAAATATAAAGTTTTATCTCTGAAAAAAAAAAATTGCAAATCAGCACTTGCAAACATACAGTAAGTTATATTTCCAATTAAATAAAACAAGACATTTTCTAATTAAACTAAACTGGTTCTTTGCATGCTAAATAATAATGCAACCCATGAAGGAGGTAGAGGTGTGTAATGTCAGTCATTACATTTGCTATTCACATTTGCAAGTTTTTTGCAAGGAACACGAGCCGGTCTACCCGGTGGCATGTTAGTATATCACCATGGTTACAACGCCCCCTCCTACACTAAAGAGCCTCTCCGATGGGGCACTTGTCGCAGGTATTGAGAGGTATTTCCATCAATCATTAATATGGTATCAATCATTAATATGTGTGCAGACAAGGTAAAAAAAAATAAATAAATAAATAAATTAAAAAAAAAAAAAAAAAAAAGTGAAAAATCGATTTTACGATTTTCACGTTTTAACATCGTTCTAATTACATAATCGCGATTACGATTTAAAATCGATTAATCGAACAGCCCTAAATCACGATTATATGGACATTGCATTATTTTTGTGATCACTAGAGCCAAAATTGAAATCAGCATTTAAATTTGATTAATATCTATGATCATCAGCATTTTCCTGAGTGAGTTTTGTTTTCCCCACCGGGTCCTGAGATTGATGATGTCTGTGTCTTTAGTATAGCACGTCTTCAGACCTGACTGATCTAAGATTCAGTAAATATGGAGGACTCACACTTTCCAGGTCATTATTGTTGTTTTGCTCTCCCTGCAAATAAACACGAACCCCCCCGTTCAATCAATCTGAGTGATGATGTTGTGAAAAGGAGGATGAAGTTCATTACTGCCTCTGAGTTTGATGTGTTCATTACTCAAATATATTGCGATTTCTTCTTTCGTTCTTTGTTTTTCCCCATTCTCTCTTTCATTACCTCGCCACGCTTGAGTATCATAGAATATACCGATGCAGTGAAAGAAAATCCCTCACTGTTTTTAAAACTAAGTGGAAGAATTATTTTTCCCATTGGTAAAGATGAACGGGCACTATAATGCTTGGAGATGACATTAGTCTTCCAAGTACCATGGATTGTGTCAGCTGCTATTGGTTTTCACATAATGTTGGAGTAGCAGTAATTTTTGGTTTTCCTTTACTCTTGGGTTTCTCCTTCTATTATCCATTTAGCTCATTGGGGGTAGAAAACATAGTGTTTTGATTCATTTGTGTTTGCTGCTGTGGTTGAGTTCCTTTTAACCGTCATGGTTTGTCCGAACACATCTGCAGCTGCAGGTCTTTCATATTTGAATTACCTTTGATGTGTGCTATTTCCACAACAGTAAAGGGTAACACTAAAATGAGGTGAGATGGACTTGGGCTCAGAATGTTCAACATGTGGAGCACATGCAGAGGGATTTCTGAAAAACACTTAACCTCTTACAGGAATAAACCTGCATCCAGTTTTCTGGAGCTTGATTGTGTTTCATCATCTGTGCTTACGCTTGTTTAACCCCATCAGACCTAAAGCTTTGCTTTTTCTACATTGTTTTTCTATAGCTCAATAGAAAACTTTATTTTCTTGACATTTCTTAAAAAATGTAGATCATTTTTTCTGACTTTACCATTGTGTTTATGAGTCCAAAATGTTCCTATGTCTTGAAAATGTAGAAGCATTTTCCATGTCACATCAAGCCTGAATGGTAAAATGCAAAGTTAATAGCAGTAACCGGTACTAAATTCTCCCCTTTGCTAGGAGAAACTTGAAATTATTTGCATCCTCTGTGCAGTCGGGTCACCCACATGCAGTAGGGAACCCATGCATTCACCTTTTTGCCCTCATATTATAAGACAAACAACACTTGGATGTAATTCTACCAGTTCAGGTGTTTTCACACTGACAGTATTTAGGTTGTGCCAAAGAAACTCTGGGGGTGTGTGGTTCACTTGGGTCAGTGTGAACACACAACCACAGTCCGGTGTGAACCAATACTGAGACCTCTAAGAAGAGGTGGTCTCTGTAAACTGCAATACAGTCTGTTTGTGGTATGCAGGGTGGTAGTCCACATGTTTAAGCTTAAAAGGCATCCGTCTATAGTAGACTGTGTAGTATTGCTAACAGTCGTGGACAAACTTCCAGCTGCAGATGCGCTTCATTTACAGACTGTATAGTTTGCAGAGAATGATAGAAACAAACACAATAGAATAAAATTGGCAAACTCTGGGTCAAAACGCACAGTTGTTGTAGTATTGTTTTGCAGCTCTTCCTTTTTAAGGCTGGTTGTAAGGAAACATGAAGTATTGACCAATGACATCACTAACCGTTGTCACATGGCTTGTTGTGTGGCATTTCAGAGAGAATTAAAACAGCGAACATGAACTAAAGTAACCAAAAAAAAACACTGGTGTTCACCAACATATGTGAAGATGACTTTAACCTGAGGGATATAGCTAATGCAGAATATAGTAAAGCACAGATACAAAAGTAAGGTTATATGTGATGTAAATCAGTGCATCTTCGTCAGGAGTTAACTTTTGTATAACTGCATTACGTGAAACACTCACAACTTTGATATCTGGTTTCAGATCTATCTCTTTAAAGAAAACCCATATTGGATGCTTATATTCAGTCTCTTTCCTTTTCTCAACTCCCCATAGCTCATGGCCACTAAACAAGAGAGCAGGTGCCTCGCTCAGATTAGGGATGGCAGCAGCTCATTCTTGAGTCACGCCTGAGGAGCAGGTTTATAGGTAAATGTATGTTTGTTGGGTCTTGGACACAGTCCGATTGAGCAACTCAAGACCATCCTCCTGCAGGAAGGGCTGTAAAGGTCCAGTGCAATGTGGACTGTGGGTGTTTTAATAGTCCAATCTCCAGCTGCTCTAAATGGCTAAGTGATGTCATATTTGAATTTACATAACTTTCATGTCCCTCAGGGACTTTGTGACACTTCTGTATGAACAAAGTTGGCAGCACTTTCAAATAATCATAAAAAACTTGCAGTAAAGTAATAATGAGCCCTTAATCCCTTTTTTGCTTAGGAGCAGAAAACTAACCCACTTGTTGTAACTGCCCTTTTTATATATAACTCAAATGTCCCTGTAAACTTTAAGGATGATATTTTTAATTTGTTGAAGCCTAATCAATGCTTCTCCATTGAATCGGCAACGTCCCACGACAGAGTCTGTTGACGCAAAGGCCCATCTGCAGACATCATTGCCTGATGTGCACTGCGTGTCACATCGACTTGGACTTCAAGAAACATGATTGGTTGATTATGTTTTTCCAATTTCCTCCTGCTTTTTCTTCTTTGTCATTTTCAAGTCGGATAGAACGATAGTTTGCTGCATACACTACCGTCTAGCGGCCAGTGGTGTAATTACAGAGCCAGGCAGATAGTCAATAGTCATGTTTCCATGATAGTTTTTGACTGGGGGTTGGTGTTTCTATTGAACAGTATTTTTCAAATAAGCGTCATTCTCATAGCTCTTAGTGGATCTCGTCATGCAAGACTTCTCTCCAAAACAACGAAAAAGAAAATCTCAACGTTGAGGAAGAGGAAAAAAACCATCTCAGTTTTTGACAAATATTGCGTTTGCCACTACCGTTGTTAAGAAATAGGCAGATGATGAAGGCAGCAGATGATCATTCAAATGATTATTTAGAAGCAAAGCCCTTATTTAATGCAGTAATACATGACGATTAAGTAGTTTAAGTAGCTGGAAACTAGATTTTGATGACTTTAGATTGATGGACTACATCACATCCAGCGCTGCCAGAGATGAGAAAATGCACAAAAAAACGTTTCCAATACACTCTTGCATTAAACTGGATTACCAAATCCCTTGAAAAGCCAACCTGTGAGAGTGCAAAAAGGTGTTTTGCATCTCCAGTACAGGTTTTCCTTTTCTGGGGGGGGGTGACGACATTCCCTGCCAATCCAGGAAGCAGGAACACACGGAGACACACGTCAAGCACTGGAAATCTGCAACAAAAAACCACAAACAAAGCACGAAACCGGCAGGGAGCCATCCAAAACACGAACAGCAATCGACCTAAATCTTGAGATCTGATCGCAGTCTGAGCTAAGCTATCGCTACCGCTACCTAAACCCAAAAACTAGAGAGCCAGCATGCAGGTGAACAAGCCTGTGTGTGTGTGTGTGTGTGTGTGTGTGTGTGTGTGTGTGTGTGTGTGTGTGTGTGTGTGTGTGTGTGTGTGTGTGTGTGTGTGTGTGTGTGTGTGTGTGTGTGTGTGTGTGTGTGTGTGTGTGTGTGTGTGTGTGTGTGTGTGTGTGTGTGTGTGTGTGTGTGTGTGTGTGTGTGTGTGTGTGTGATAAACCTGAAGTGTATCTATAGTGGGGGAGGGGGGGGAGCAACCCTGCCACCCGCGAGACCAGAGGCCGACAAGGAAGAGCCCGGAACCCAGGCCACCGGCAACCCCACAGAGGGGAGAAGTAGGAGGGAGGCAACCCACCGCCTGCGAGGCCCCCCCCCCCACCCGGCGGCGGCCGAGGGGGCCCGCGGGCCCCCACGGCGCGGAAAGAAGCAGCCAGGGATCCCGCGGCGGCGGACCGCGACCCAGGCAATCCCCGGCCACCCGGTCCGGGCCGGACACGCGGCCAGGAGGCCCTCACCCTTCAGGCCAACGACCCCCACCCGGCAGGGGGCCAGCCTGCCCGGAGAGACAGAGCCGCCCCGGCCGCCGACGCGGGCAGGCGCACCCGTCCCCCACGAAAGTGGCCCTCCAAGACCAGAGGGTCGCCCCGCCGTAGAGGCAGCGGGGGGGACCGGTGACGGGCCCGGAGAGAGGGAACCCCCCAACAAGGCGACACCCGCGCAGGCCCGACAACGGAGGGCCCCAGACCCAGGCATCCCATTCATTCATCCATTCACCTATCCGATACCTATACTAATAATAATATAATATACTATACATAATAATAATAATAATAATAATAACCATCTTTGTATAATATAATATTGATAAATTATTAAGTTTTTGATGTCCTGCCAATGGAGGCTCAAATCCTCCATGGCAGGACCCTTCCATACCGCATTCTCACCGACACAGACATACAATCACGCACCGTTTCCCCCTCCCCGGGGGGGTCCAGCACCGCCAGAAGGCAACCCAGGCTGCACGGCGGGCCCCGCCAGGCCCGGGTAACCCGACCCACCCGTCCCAGGCCCAGGCCGGTGAGGGAACGCGGGTGATGTGGGACCCCCTCCCGCCCCTTGTGTTGAGTGCATGTGATTAATGCCATAAAAACAGGGAGGAGGGAGGGCCAAGTATCGATTGACACCGACCCCCTCCCCCCTCCCGAACTACGTGTCCTTGTCAAGTGTATTTATAAAGTGTTGAATGTGCAGTGTCTATTTTGCTGTTAAAACCGTGAGGCGGGGAGTGCCAGGCCCCGCGGGACAGTGCCCCCCACGACCCGGACCCCCCGCCTTTCGCCTATGTGCGTATGAATCGTGTAGGGGGGGCAAGAGGGGAGCGGAGGCCGAAGCCAGGAAGCAGGACCAGCAAAGCCGGCCCTGATAAGACACCCGCGTCCCCCCACCGGCCATCCAGTAGACGGGGGCCGGCCCCCCGAGCCGGGCAAGGGCCCCACCGTACCTCCAAGGGCGCCCCCGGCGCCGCCGGAGCCCCCAGACGGAGGGGGAAACGGTCCAACATCCTCCCATTCATACTGACAACATAAGACATAGATACCTGGGAATGGTGCCACCCCGCCGCCGCGCCCGCCCGTGCACCCCCCGGTCAGGGGAGGCCCGCTCCCCGGACCCGGCCCCACCCCCCCCCGAGGCCAGGTTTTCCTTTTCAATTTTGGGGTTTTGTGCAAATCTAGGAGTAATGTTTATGCGACTGATAATGCAGGACTATAAACGGCAGCAATGACATAGGGGCTGTGCGTACCCCGTGTGTGTTACTGATACACAGAAGCATGGGTCAGGCTTAACATTTACAGGCCAGGATATGTCATCTCAATGTGACATTTTCTCTGTAACAGTAATGTTAGACCTAATCCCTTTTCCAAAAGTGCTGTGACTAAATTTTACCGCAAAGGGGGAAATATAATCTCGGAATTACACTTTTTTCTTGTTTTGGGGTTAAATTGGGCAGAAAGTTCCTTTTTTAAAAATGTAAGAGTTTCCAGTCAGTTGTATCTGAATGGACATAAAGAACAGAGCAAATAATCCTTATTGGTGTCTTGTTCAAGAGACTTCATCTGCCTGAATAGCCAGGCAAGACGCTTGAATTTAGATAAAAACGCTGGCCATGAGCCAGAGGAAAATTATCACAGATGTACGGTACTCCGTTCTCACCAAAAGGAAAAGCAGAACCTTTCAGGTTTCCCATCAAGTATCCCATCAGCACATTTATAATGAAAGGGATTATGTTGGTAATGACCTTTTCAAAATTCAATTCTGAAGAAAGATATTGAATTCCAATGAAGTTGGAACACACTACATCTTAAAAAGCATTAAAGTAGTGTTTATATTTTTATGATAATGATCCATCATTCTGTAGATTAGAAGATAAAAACTGTATCGAACTGAGCTGTAAAATGCTTGTACATACAGCAGCATGTTAAATGTTAATGTTGCTGTAAAACCCATCGTTGAGTCCCGTTAGGGAGCATTGTACCTACATCCATACAGTGATGTCATAATAAATTCATTACCGTCTTCACGTCTTCCAGCTCTTATCTGCTATAACACCTTGAACTGTGGCAGCTACTGTTAACCTTTTGCTTTGGAAAAAAACACCCCGGCAGATCTCAAGTCCTAAACAACATTGAATTAGTTAAGTTTTTTTGTTATCTCCATAATTCTTGATGATCTCTAATTTAATTAATCATAAATCATATGGCGTCCGTATTAATGGTGCCATCGGTGTAAACCGGAGTCAAGTTCTCTCGTCTGATTTATGTCTGACCTGGCAATAAAGCTTTTCTGATTCTGATTCTGATTCTGATAAACACATTCCTAAACCAATCAAGTTCAAAGCTCTGCTTTTGGCGACCAAACAATTACCCAAACGGCTCCTCTCTACCTTCACTCCTTCATACAGAGCTATACTCCCTCTACTTTCACTGCTTCATCCAGAGCTACACTCCCTCTACTTTCACTGCTTCATCCAGAGCTACACTCCCTCTACTTTCACTCCTTCATCCAGAGCTACTCTCCCTCTACCTTCACTCCTTCATCCAGAGCTACACTCCTTCTACCTTCACTCCTTCATACAGAGCTACTCTCCCTCTACCTTCACTCCTTCATCCAGAGCTACTCTCCCTCTACCTTCACTCCTTCATCCAGAGCTACACTCCTTCTACCTTCACTCCTTCATACAGAGCTACTCTCCCTCTACCTTCACTCCTTCATACAGAGCTACTCTCCCTCTACCTTCACTCCTTCATCCAAAGTTACTCTCCCTCTACCTTCACTCCTTCATCCAGAGCTACACTCCCTCTACCTTCACTCCTTCATACAGAGCTACTCTCCCTCTACCTTCACTCCTTCATCCAGAGTTACTCTCCCTCTACCTTCACTCCTTCATACAGAGCTACTCTCCCCCACCTTCACTCCTTCATCCAGAGTTACTCTCCCTCTACCTTCACTCCTTCATCCAGAGCTACACTCCCTCTACTTTCACTCCTTCATCCAGAGCTACACTCCCTCTACCTTCACTCCTTCATACAGAGCTACACTCCCTCTACCTTCACTGATTCATCCAGAGCTACACTCCCTCTACCTTCACTCCTTCATCCAGAGCTACACTCCCTCTACCTTCACTCCTTCATCCAGAGCTACACTCCCTCTGCCTTCACTCCTTCATCCAGAGCTACACTCCCTCTACCTTCACTCCTTCATCCAGAGCTACACTCCCTCTACCTTCACTCCTTCATCCAGAGCTACACTCCCTCTACCTTCACTCCTTCATCCAGAGCTACACTCCCTCTACCTTCACTCCTTCATACAGAGCTACACTCCCTCTACCTTCACTGATTCATCCAGAGCTACACTCCCTCTACCTTCACTCCTTCATCCAGAGCTACACTCCCTCTACCTTCACTCCTTCATCCAGAGCTACACTCCCTCTGCCTTCACTCCTTCATCCAGAGCTACACTCCCTCTACCTTCACTCCTTCATCCAGAGCTACACTCCCTCTACCTTCACTCCTTCATCCAGAGCTACACTCCCTCTACCTTCACTCCTTCATCCAGAGCTACACTCCCTCTGCCTTCACTCCTTCATCCAGAGCTACACTCCCTCTGCCTTCACTCCTTCATCCAGAGCTACACTCCCTCTACCTTCACTCCTTCATCCAGAGCTACACCCCCCCTTACCTTCAGTCCTTCATGCAGAGCTACACTCCCTCTACCTTCACTGCTTCATGCAGGGCTTCACTCCCTCTACCTTCACTCCTTCATCCAGAGCTACTCTCCCTCTAGCTTCACTCCTTCATCCAGAGTTACTCTCCCTTGTATATCCCTTGTAGCTTTCTTGTATAAAAGGACTGTTGTATTGGGCTGGAAGGGAACAAAAAAAATGAAAATAAAATTATGGCACTGCCATGGCAGCACCTGTGCCCAACTGGACTCACATCAGTCTGACCAGCACTTATCCAGCTGTACCTTTCTATTTGATTTTGTGCTTGTGTTCTTCTCTCAGATGTAAGTCGCTTTGGATAAAAGCGTCTGCTAAATGACAATCGTAGTAGTAGTACTAAACCTTGAGGACAGCCTTCCCACAAGAGTTGAAGGTGTAGCTGCAAAGGGTGGACCAACATCATATCGAACACTATGGTTTAGGAATGGAAAGTCACTTACGGTGAGCAAATACTTTTGGCAATATAATGTATTTTACTGGAAAACACCAGCCCAGTTTGGTTGATTGATTATGTGCAATCATGTTGTCACTTTGACCTTCTACTTGGCTCCCATAAGATCACAGACTCACCAGAAAACATTCCAGTTGTCCACAGTGTAGCAGCATTACAATCTATGGGTAGAAATTGGATGCCTTTATAGCGTCTCATGCTAATTTATGGAGGGCAGCATCGATGTGGCCAAACACTTAATCCTAACCGCTGTAACGGAGAACAATGGTGAAATAATTGTGGAAAGTATTGCATGAGGTGGGTTGTGAAATGTTGTCTTGAGGATGGGAGTCAGCAGACTAATGCCCTTGTGAACTATTGTTTCCCTTTTATAAGCATTTGTGGCCACATCCACACTGTGGAATATACACCACCAGACATCAGACATCTATTTCATAACAGATGTCTGCGAGACGTAAGCTGCATCTTGTTATGGAAGTGCTTTCTCTGATCTTATCTTATCTTTCCATAGCTATATCAGTTCCTTCTCATGGTCCAATAACATTGGTGTCCATTTTTTTATTCTAAAATCTATTTAGGCTGGTTGTATAACTGACTCAGCATTAAGTGGTTATGGAAAAGAGCTGAATGGATGTTTTTCCTAATTATGGATGGATAAAATCAATTGACCGTTTTGATTATTGACGGCACCTGTGCAGTTCGTCTCTCTGTGAAGGAAACTGCTGGAACCATTTGTCTTGATCACTCTGTATTTCCTTGGCCCCCTTTTGGTCCCACAGTCCAGATCCAGAATGTGAAGGGATTTTGTCTTGATTTTCTACATTAGGTGACATACAAGACCCTTCTTGGGAACAAATGTGCATGTGTATTGGAAGTTTCACTGGTTCACCCCCTTACAGAAAATACAAAACCAGCAAAAATATGAAATCCTCCAATTGAGATGCTTTTTTGTTTTTTTGTTTTTTTTTAAGCCTGTATTGTTTTGGATTGCGAAAATGAGTTTTGATATTGGCTGTGGAAAAGTGTTTGAATTAATATTCATAGCATTTTGTAACATGTTTTCTTGCCCCTCTCATGATGGATATAGATTAATTATAGATTATTAAAACAGATTCTGCAGTCTTCTATAGTGTATTTTCTTATTTGACTGTCTGATCTGTTTTAATGAGACGATCCTGTTTAACTGTCCTTACATGTGTCTGGCAGCACATATATCATATTACTACCGTATTTTTGAGGCTCATATGTACCCAGTAAACACATCTGGGCAGAAAGCCCAGACGTAAATGTTCCATTAGGATTTGAATGCATCACCTGGAGTCTACAGTTTTTTTTTCCTTTTCCAACTATAATTTTTCCCCTTACTGTTAAAATTGACTGCAGTAGAAGTGTTTATGCAGCCTCCTACGCCCCCCCCCCTCTCTCATGCTCTCTCTCTCTCTCCCTTTTTTTTTTTTAAATCAGAGAGGGTAAACAGAAGTGAGTTCTGCAGATATCTTCTACTCCCAGCTCTCTGTGTGCTCAGCAGAATGCCCTGTGTTGAGCAGACTTATGTTGACAAACTCATAATGTATTGAATGGGTTTTTCGTGAAGCAAGGGAAAATGAAAAAAATTTGACCAATGTATTTATTTATTGCATTGTTGTGTGGTTATTGCTGTTGATTTTGCAAGTGGATACACTTTATAGTCATACACATGAGAAAAAGTTGCGGGGTGGAGGGGGGGTGTCTGCTGGACAGATCATGACTGTTGAGGGCATTGATGTCATACCTTTTACTTTCTCATGTCTGTTTTTCATATTGTAATGTAGGGCTGAACGATTTTTGAAAATCTAATTGCGATTTTTTCCTCAATATTGCGATTGCAATTTAATATGCGATTATTTTTTCAAGGTCCTGTTCTCATGTATTTTTCAACTGCACAAGCAATAAATCAGTCCGTTTTATAATAAACAATGTCAGATTTATTTAAAGCACAAATTACAACAATAAAGAAAACAAATCTAAAGCTTTACCTCTTTAACACGTCTACACACGTCTGTACACACGAGTGTTATGGGTCGTTCTCTCTGAACCCAATCGCACGACACCAAACCGGGTTAAACTTTAGCCAAAACGAGGCGTAGTTTAATAGAAAAACCCAAAAAAAACTTCCACATGGAACAAAAAAACCTTCCTCACAGGGAACTCAGAACTTCTTCACAAGTAACTCAAAAATCACAGGGAGAAAAGAACCATCAGCAAACTAACAAACAAACCAACAAAGCTCAGAGTTAACAAAACAAACCAGCAATGAACCACTCGCAGCCCCGCTCTTTAACCTCTCCTCCTGATGAGCTGACGAGCTGCAGGTTCAGGCTCACAGCGCGACTCACTTTCCGCCGTCGCGCGCCTGGCTCGTGCTCATATATTTCCTCCGCAGCCCGCTCGAGCCCTAACACTGAGGCCATGGTAGATGGGTTACTGTTCACTTTTTTTCCCCTGCCGGCTCTGCTCTTCCCGCTCTGCTCACTCGCACATTACGTGACCTGATCACGTGACTGGTCAAATTGCAGCCTTTGCGGTTAGAAAATCTCGTTTTATCACATTGCGATATTATCGCAAATGCAATGAATCGTTCAGCCCTATTGTAATGACATATTGGCGTTTCCCTCATTTACCAAAACTCATCTTTGCTGAGCTTCTACACTAGATGCTACCTATATTGCCAGTCTCGCTGTAATCTGTTGTCATGGTATACTTCAGGTGTTGAAAGAAGTGGGACATTCCCCTGACAGCCTGCAGGTATTGTATGTGCAGTGTGTAAAATGGAGGTTTTATTTAGCATTTCTGTGTGTGAGGTTTTTTTTTTTTTGTTCACTGGCAGTATGTTTAATCATTCGTATTAATTGTTCGTGTCTCCTGCATCTTGGATGCAAATTGGACACAAACATTAATATTCTGTCTATCAACTACTACAGGGGTTCGGTTCTGTAATGCTTCGTCACAAAACAAGCGCTTTTTAGAATTTTGAAATTGAAAGTCTTAAACATGAACCCTCTAATACGCCACTACAACAACTTTAAGTCAGAAATATTGGATTTTGGGAGATGAACGGCTTGCGTCTTATCCTTCAATAGCCTTTATTTGATTTAAGGTCAGGACTTTGAACTGGTTCTTCCAGTTCTAACATTTATTCCTCATTCACTACATTTTGATATATTTTCTTCTGTTTAAGACCCAGCTTTACTTTTTCGCTTTGAACCCTATTTTAAAATTCAGTTCAAAGACAAGTGTCCTGACAACTTATTAGTTTCCCCATAAATACTGTCAGGCCATCTTGACTCAAAGCTAAACATGTATAGAACATGATACTACCACCGCCATGTTTCACAGATAGAATAGATTATAAATAAGTGTTGCTGCTCAGTCACCTCAGAAGTTGTTGAGACCTGTCAGCTGGTAGGAACCTGGTTATCTAAGAACAAAGACGATTCTCAAGCAGACTTGTTACATCAGCCACATGTTTGAAGTTTAAAAATCTAAGTTTTGCCCTAAAGTACACTCCTTGACAAAATAAAAGCACTAAAGTCTGAATAGTTCCACAGCAGGTGTAAACTGCTTAGTTAATTTGCCCATATTAATGTTAAGGTGCATAGCTGGGGTAATGATGCCAATTGAATTTAGATTAAAATCAAATCAAACTTTCTTTGTATAGCACTTTTCATACAATAAAATGCAGCAAAAAGTGCTAAACAGTTAAAAAGAAAAAAATCAATCCCATCCGTCCACCCACCCTAATCCCAAACAATTTTAAAAACAGAATCAGACATTAAAAGAACCAGGGACGAGCTGACCGTCGCTCTATCAACCAGTCAACAGCACTCCCAATATAGAGGACTCAAGAAACACTGGCGTTAAAAAGTAAAAAGTATGGGAAAATATAAAAAAATAATTTTTCCTCATGTTTGATTTTAAAAAAGGAAAAAAAAAAAGAAGCTTTTTGGGGAAAACAATGGTAATGGTGCCTCAATCTGCTGGGCATCCGCAGTCACTGTTTGAGATGGGTCTATATATATATATATATATATATATATATATATATATATATATATATATATATATAGAACCATTTGATTCTAATTTGAGATGGCTGAGGCACAAATGAAGTGAACTCTCTTTTCATATTGCAATTTTCCCCCATCTCAGCTTCAAAGAGCCTGCCAGACCACGAGAATGTGAATATTAGATATGAACAAAGTGATTTTAGATTCTTCTCTACAGGAACAAAGGTAAAATTAGTCCACGCTTCATCAAGGGAGCCTTTTAAGCTCACAGCGTATACATTTGTGAAATAAGGCGACTGTTACTTCAGCTCAGTAATGGCATCTGTCTGTGAAATTTAAAAAGAAATTAAGCATCTTAAGCTGAAGAACATGGTGTTTGAGCAGGATCCCAAAAGCTGTACAACCAAAGACTAGTTTCTCTCTGTGTCCACAAGGCCTGATGGACTGGAAAAATCACAAGTACATTGAAGGATACCGACTATTGATTAAAGGAAACCATCAAATATTAAATAAATCTTAGTTTGAGTTGTTCCTGTCTCTTTAAACTTAAACCCCAAATCCATTTGATTTACAGATAACACTTGGATATTTTTGGATTTGCTAAACTTGCCCTAAACTTTTTAAAGATTTGAATGTGTAAGGTATTTTCCATATTCACTCTGCTCATTAAGATAAACAGGAGTCATGGTGAAAGTTTTTCCTGACTGTATATGGACTTGGAATGTAATGATTTGTTCCACACATCAAACCTCAGACTCAATGGGGGGTTGGGGAGGCCTTGAGAGTGATCTGCGACTTTCTTGTAGGCTTGGAAAATGCCAGACTTTCAGTTTAAGAGGACTGTTTGCCTGAAACACACACTTGAACGGTGTGTTCGGGTCAGTCAGCCTTTGCTGTTCAAGTGCCACCGGCATTTCAGAAAAATTGAGCTGTCAAACCTTGCTGAACTCATTTTGTCATTTGTGTGTGTGTGTGTTCATTGTGCGACCTGAAAACGCTCCTGCGTTGCCGTTACAGGGTTTCCCCATGGAAATTACAGAGACTTCAGGGCGTGTTTGTTTATTGGATACATGGATAGGAATGGAAACCAGGGGCTGTGTGACAGGTGATGAAGTTGCATGCACACTGAAATTAAGTTTCCTCCCCAGGGTTAATAGGTGGCCATGGCTTGCTATTGTGCTGCAAGCCTGAATCCACAAAGAGGTATGCCTCCTTCATCGCTTTCTTAAAAAACAAATAAAATAGCAGAAAATGTAAAGGACTAAACTATGCAGATCTTTACTTTCAATGTCATTCGCCATTGTCCGTGAAACTACATCTTGCCACAAAAGCTCCACTTTTCCCCGACAGGTACTGTACAATGGCAATTATTGACCCAATTCAGAAACGGCACTAGTTTACTGTGGTGGTTTTGCCACAGTAAAGAAACACTGTATTTCAAGTCCTTAAAATGTTTATTTTTCTCTTAGCACATATTTTTTGTATACCTGCCTGTGAATGCAAACTCCTAGCTGCTCATTTCTGTTAGAAATGATGTGTACTTGAACCCTCTAACAAGAACTCCAAGGTCAAACCCTGCCGTCTGTGCACATGGCAGGATCCACCAAAATAGAACTACCTCTTCTCTACTGACCTGTTCAGTCTCCTTTTTATAGCTTATCTAAGCTTAAACGATCTCATACCCGAATCTGTCAGAATGATGGACATGTGATGATAAGAAAATGTGCCTATCACTTTTTTCTTCAGGGAAGACACAGCAGAAATTGTCATGGGTTTGACTCCATGACAAGCTTTTGGGATTGCAGAGCTTGGCATTGATGGATGAGTGCGATTTGAAGCACGCTGCAGGCTAATTAATGGAAATGATGATGCACTTGGCTGGTCCTAGTGTCATCATAGATGCTGGGCGTCAGCTGTCTTAGCAATTCTGATAATACTTAATATTTTGATGCAGGAAAAACAAATCTCTTTGAGTTTCTCTCTGGCTTTTTAGGTGTATTTGTTACTTGTTTCAAGGGTTATTTCTTCAAGCACTTACCTTTCTGTCTGTCCCTGGAGCATTTCCTGTGGCATCACAATGGTCCATTACTCTTATACACTTTATAAATATGAAGTTGCACATGATACTACCAAGCTATGATTTACTGCCACTGCTGATTCACGGAGGTGGATACTTTACCCTTAATTCTCCTTTATTTCTCCCCCTCCTAATGCGACTTCTATCTCTCCACTTCTTCTCCTCCTCCTCTGCTTGGGCCAATCAGGCCACACCTCCATGGCAACCGTCAGCAAGGGTAAAACATCCACAGATGGTGTTGAGTAGAGCGAGCTGCAGGCGCACTACGAGAGCAAGTGTGGGTTTGTTTGTGTGTCTGCGAGAGACGGGGAAGGAGAGACCCACTGTGCTGAGAAGCCAGCAGAGCAGTCTCCAGTAACACAGTTGAAGGATAGGAGAGTCAGTGTTTGCTCAGAGGAGAAAAAGTGTCCAGAGGAGGAGTGAGGGTTGGAGAAAGAGGAAGGAGGGCAGTCTCTTCCCAAGAGAGCAGGAGGTAAATTGCCGGAAAGCAAATATTAAAGACCTTACAAAAGACCACAAGACGTCCCCGTGTTGAGCAGACAGCCATAGCCTGGAGCCACGCAACAGAGGAGCTTGGATACACTTACACACAACCACACCCCCCTCTCGCTGCTGTCCACTCACTGATGAGCATCACTTCTACTACACACAGACACCTGAAGGGCCACTTTGCCACATCCAGAGGTGTGGAGGACGAAAAGAGGACACCTGCCCTGTTGAGGCACTCTGCCAAAGTAGCAGTCTTCTCTGGATTTTTGTTCATTCATTTTCTCAAACCCTGAGACTAGAGTCTTCTTCTCGCTCTGACCCCTCCGAGAGCCCCCTCCCCGAGGAGCAAAGATGAGCTGCAGGAAAAGGTGCAAGCGTGAGATCTTCAAGTTCGCACAGTACCTGTTCAGACTAATCACAGGCACACTTAACACCGGTAAGACCGTGACTCTCTGGTGTTTGCGTTTGCTGTGAATAAGTCTCGTGCAGTCCTCCCCAAAGTTTTTATTTTTATTTTTTTTTTAAATAAAATTGGCTTAGCAGAATAATAACATTTAACAAACGGAGCTTTCCTACTATGACTCCCGTCTGGCTGACCAGTCAAGTTGAGTACACAGCCTGCAGTGCTCACTTGAGAACTTTGAGGATTTCCAGAGTGGGCTTAAATTTATCACCTCCTCTGGGTCATTTGTTTGACTGTGTGTGCATTTGTAAAAGGTTGACAATGAGTACAGTCAAAGTAAAAACCACTACAGTGGTGGAAAAACGATAGTCAACTAAAGCTTTAACTTCCTTTTCTGTTCAGTTCTTAATACATTAAACAATTTTACGGTAATTGAAATTGCACTCACAATTTTCCTTAAGTTTTATTTTCATTAGTTTGAATGCATTTTATAAAAATGAACCACTTAAATGATATAGTCCTATGTTCTGATATTGAATCCCTTTTTGAAATCACCTCTGAAGAAATAAGTTGTTGCAAACTGTACCCACTCTGCACTTTTCATCTCCTCACAGTACATACATGAGCTACTGTGATGCCACAAAGTGAAAGATATTTGTTTTGTTTTTTTCTGTTAGGTGATTTCCTAATAGGACCGATAGTAGTCAGAGGGGTTTAACAAGATTAATCCTTGGATTACGGAGGATTCCCAGTAGATTACTTGGTGAAAGTTTCAATTAAGGATAAAGGTTACCAAAAGCAGCGTGGACTAATCCTTCCACATCATTCTTCAAGCTTGCTGCAATACTGTATTCAGACCTGTGATGTAGATAGCATGTCATGTTTATTCTTTGGCTTGATAATGCGTTTGGTGTGGTTTTTGAACCAGTGAGCTGTGTGGATGAGGTGTTTACAGTGGTGGCAAACATAGACACCCTTGCATCGTGTAGCTCTTGTGTTATTGTCACATTAATTGAGCTGCTGTCAAGTTGGCTGATTATCACTCTGCATCGTGCTAAGCCTCAGAGCTGCTTTATGACATGCTCTTGAAAACCACAATATTTCTGAACCTGTGACATTTACAGTATCACTTTCATGTTGATCGAAATAATGCCAACCATACAGCTGTGGCCTATTTTCTTCAGATTCCCTGACCTTGAAGATGGTGAGAACAAGTGGGGGGGTGAGCACAGCCCCATCAGTGAACTGCTCTATATAAGGAGTACAAGCTTTCCAATCATAGCAATTATTCCAGAGTATTTGCTTAGAAGAACATATTGTTGGTTTCCACAGCGACCAGCAAGTCATTCAGGTCAGATTGCAATCCCCATTAGATGACATGATTAGTGTCTATTTTGAAGTAATTTCTTTTAATGTCCTCCAAGCTCTTGTTGATGAAATGTGACAAGGCATTGTGCTCTGCAGATGGCTGTAGAGTGTGCTTGGGTGCCACGTCTTCTTTCTCACTGTCACTAGTTGTTTATCGATCATGCTAAAAAAACAAGACACTTCTTCCCGATAGACAAATGTTTAAGTGAGAGAAATATTTTACTTAAAGTGTATAAGATGATCCGATACATGGGGTAGAGCATGTTTTAAGGAATGATGCAGTTTTATTCACATGGTTTTGGTGCAGTCGGATGCACTGATGCAGTTCTAGCCAGTTGTTCTCAACGGGGGGGAAGCCGTTCCTACGTTTAAATATATATATTTAACAAAAGCAGAGACAACGACAAGGGTTTTTGTTAGTTTATAGCACAGAAAAAAGATAGAAGAGAAATGTCACACCACATAATTCTTTATCGAAATAAATGCTGTTATCACATGCAATTATGTAATCAGCTTTGTTTTCAACTGCAGATTAGTTGGAAAATCTTTAATATTCAGGTCTTTTTTCCCCGTGGTCTTTATCGTTTCTTGGTTGCAGACCTTTCCAGACTTTTCTCCAATAAATGAGGTTCTAGATTTGATTAGGGATTGTAAACCATGTCGGTGTCAGGCATCAAGCTCATTGTTTTTACCTCGCTAGCAACAATGTCCTTGGGCATTACACAACATCGTCAGTGCCTTAGTGTTTAGATGATCTGATAAATGGCCTCTTCTATAGCTGTTGTGTCATTCTGTCTGAAATGTTGGACCTAACAGATGGATACATGGCTATGACTGAGTTTTCTAGCTTAACAAACACAGACCATTTCCTGAAAAGTCACAGCAATAATGACACCTCTTATGACAGTTTCAGATGTTTTCGACTAAAGGAGTTTAAAGTGGTCTAACAAACACTGCAGCGTGTTCTGAAAAGGGACGTTATGTGCAGCACTATCTCTGCAGGCAGAAGCAGGCTGCGCCCTTCTCGTCGCAAATAACTTATAGTGACCACAAAATAAACAAAAAACCCTTTAGTTAAGTCTTTAAACTGTAAATTCACCCTTTTGACCTGCTAATGAGGGGTATAAAATAGTAACAGGTGTTTTTAATATGACAGTTTTATCTTTTAGTGTTAAAATCAGGCTCTCGATTATAATTTTTTACGAACTGCAGTTATGGAAGAGTATTAGTTTGATGGGAGTTTTCTGAACAAATTATTCGCACGGATGTGGTTCCTACTTTAGCATGTTTTATGTACACTACTTGATTGTTCTGAGCCCAGGAATGCCAGATTGATTTGGGTAATCAAACTATTATTGATTCAGTTCAACATTAAGAAAAATACTGGTTTGATGCTCGCAGCTCTTGTAGACTGTTTCTATCCTGCATCTCTATAATACATCTGGAAATTCATAATGTTTAGCTTTCTTGACTGATGCTGCTAAATTCTGCTTATAAACAAGTCCTTTTTTACATTTATTGTTTAACTACAACTTCTGGGAAAAAGACATTACTTGTATAACATTATGAAATCCATTACCACTCATTTAGTAGACGGTTTCCATTTGGGTGGAACCATTTATCTATAAACATATCATATGAAGTTTTCTTCCTCAGCATGTGGTGCAGATTAATATAAATAGTTTGACCAGAGCAAAGCTGGCACAGCCATATTTGGGTGACCAGGGAATGAGAATGATAGATGGAGTCGGTTATAGACCCTGTGATTTTAATTGAGATGTTCATTGTCCTAAAACACCCCACTCATCGAACACTGTTTCAAGGGCCAACCTCACACATTCATGAGCAGATTTTGTTTAACATCACATCTGTATTGCCATAAATGGTTTTTTCGAGCTCACAAGTCTCTGAATAAAATGAACGCTTAAATCTGCCTTTGATATTCTTGTGTACTCAAAGTATCTTTTATCCATTGACCAAAACAGACCCGACATACTTAAACTGTCAAAAGAAACACAAGCCCGTCTCATTGGTATTCATGTCATCCTTGTTGCAATGCCGGACTTGAATTTTCTGAATGTTGAGGAAACAGATTACAGATCCACCGGTTCCCAGGTTATAAATCTGAGCAGCAGTGTCAGCACATATCCAATCCTTTGAAAAGCAGAGAGATATTGGTTGCACGCACCAGGGGAAATCTTCAATTCCTCTTGTGTTCTTCACGTGGCCTCCGTGACAGACAAGCAGGGAAAGCTGCTCTTTCAGCAAGGTATTCATCAGCATCAATTCGGGTCATTTTAATGCTGCTTACTTTCAGGTGACGTCTCTGTTTGTGGTGAAATCAGTGCGGCCCTTTTAAAAAACGCCTGATCATTTCCTGCTCGGCAGAACACACTAAACCTGCCATTTGTTTTCAGTCACTGATACTTTTTGGAACCGTCACCACATTTTTACAGTTTGCTTCCTCCCCAAGTGCCTGGGTGTCAGATATCCCATCCTTTGCAATACATCATCCTTTTGTCAGGATGGACCTATACGCCTCTATCCATTTCCTAGCATTTTCCTTGACATCACACATGTGTCCTTAGAGCATAGAATGATAATATTTTATTCCTTTTTTATTGCACTACAAAGGTGTTGTTGAGCTTTTTAACAGCTTTTCATTGATTTCAGTCAGGTTATTCATAGTTTCAGTGGGGCTTTGGTTGCTGTAGCTGTTTGGTTTGTTTGGTGTGTTCTGGGCAGTTGCAGGGTTTATTATCTTAAAAATCATTTACAATATGTGTACACTCCTTCAAAATGCTTAAAAAAAAAGTTCAAGGTGCTTGGCCTCATGTGGTAGGATAGTTTGAAGTGAGTGTCTATTTATATGTTGTGTAAAATCTTCGGGAAAACATGGAAACAAAAGTTGTAGTAAGAAAGAAAGGTGTTAAACGTTTCTGCAGACTGCAAGTTCTTTATTTCTCACAGTCTACAAAATAGATCTGCTTAATCTTGGGTAAGACGTCAAGAACGGCGTGCTTAGACAGTACGATGATGCCTTCTTGCATCATAGGCCAGATGTAGCGGGATGCAGAGGGAATAATAGTGAAAATGAATTGCCATATCATTGTTTTTAGATGTACCAAAAATGCTTTAAATGCTTTCACAGTCGTGATTGAGGAGAAGAGACCAACTTTGAAAGTCACATTTATACGTCATTTTAATTGACATTTTAATGAGCTCGTCAGTAGACTAAACCGTACGATTGCAGGGATGGTTGGGAGAATATATCAGGCAGTCTTTGGTCACAAGACCAGTGTGACGGTGGTTGTGGCATCACTCACTGTGCATCGAGAGACAGCCGAAATGGACCTGTGGTGATGGATAATTCCACGATTCTTTCACAACGGTCATCTTTCCTCTGAGGCGGCCAAACATGTGCAGTGTTTAGGAGCCTTGAGATTCTTTACCTTCGGTTGATGATCCATCCATCCATCCATGCGCCACATGTCACATGTCTTATCAACAAAGTGATTATAAAAAAAATAACATTAATTTAAAAAGTGAAGACTAAGCCAAATATTAACATTTGAGCACTTTTCACAGATGAGGGTGAGGCCAAGGTTGCTCACGTGTAGTGGTAGTTGATTGTGGTGTGACTCGCAGTATCGTTGGATCTGCCAACTCTCATGATGACACCAACCTTATGACCTAAACCGTTCACTAAACCCACCTTGTTTTTGTTTAAATTCTCTGGAGCCTTCTGGATACGGTCTCGCTTTCTTCAGATGTCTCACCGTTTCAACTTCCACACAGTTCCAGTCATTCACCGCTGTGAAAATCTGCTGCACGCTGGATCTAAATTAATCACAACACTTTTTCTAGCTGTTGAGTGGGTGATTATTTTTCACAGTTCTTTTTTTTTGCCACCTTGCATCATCGAGGTGCCAGCGTCTTCTAAAAAGGTCTTATCCCTTCCTTTTTTCTGGCAGTTGTGTGAAACTTACATCTTGCTTAACACTCATTTTACAGATGAGAAGATTAGATGGTTTATTCTTCTTGTACTAAAAATGTAAACATGAGTCCAACCCATTTCAGCAGCTACAATCTGGAGAAGTTGTTGTTGGATCTGGATCATGTTTCATGCTGATTTCTCTCATCAGACAAACGTCTTATACAGTTGTTGGTATGTCTTCAAGGTCTTTAAAAACCATCTCTCAGGGTAATTACTTAAATATATCATTTATTTGTCTGCTTAGAATAACTTAGAGGTTTCAGTTGTTGAATTTGTCAGGCTTCTGTAGTGTCATTGTAATAAAAACACAAATTTGGTGGCAGCCGAACAAATATAAAGAACATGAAATAGCTCTGTTGTGGTCTCAGTAACATTACACGTTAAGCTAAAGAAAAAAAAAATTCACTGACTTCTCCTCATTTACATGTGAGCATGTGTGTGGACTCCTGCCCAATGATGCGAGGGCCCTTCTTTGTTTCCCTCTTTGGTTTCCTGATGACTAGCAGGTCAGGTTCCACCTGTCCCGTGGGGACGGTACGTTCAAAGCCCATAATCCCTGACCAAACACTGAATATTTGATACCAGCAAGCAGGTTGGGTTGGCATGTCGTCCGTGCAGCAGGATCCTTATTCTAAGTGGCGTGAGACAAAGCAATACTTTACTCTGCTTGTTTTTACGAGTACATTGATGTAAGGTGATCCAGGCAGTGATAAAACTTTGCAGACATTCATTTCAAACGAGTGTTGGCAATCTAAAACCTGAGTAATTAAGGAGTTTAAAACAAACAGGGGGGCATTTAAAATATTGTCTTAGATTTTACTGCAGTTGCTAATTTGGAGCATTTCTTTTGAAACTATTATGAAGTGAAAAGTGCTTGCTTTTCACACCACGCAATAAAGCATCTCATCCCGGCGCTGTCCCTGAACATTTCTCGCATCTTTGTTTGGATAGGCGGAACAATAACAGATGGAAAATCATGTTGCATAACGTTTTCTTTCATACCCACCAAACTAATGTGGCATCTGCTGCACTCACCTGACAAGCAGGTTAAATGTTTGTATCCATGCCGTGCAAGACGAGGCTCCACAGTAGCAGTTAACTTCCAGTGTGTGTTTTTTTTTTTTTTTTTTTTTAATTTAAACCAACCCCTATATTTTTATATTGTACTTTGGGGGAATTATTTTATAGCAGCCCATTTGTCTGTGAAAGGTTCATGGAAAACACGTTAAGTAGTATATCTTATTATGATACATCATGGGTTTACTTAAAGCATAATAATCATTATTGCCTGGAGCAATCTGCATTATATAAGAATCTTCCATAATGGAACAACAACAACAACAACAGTCATCTGGTAACAGCTTTCTTTTAACCTTGCACCTTGACCTCCTTTTTTGGGTTAAGTGCATTTGGCTGGTGCAGAATGAGGACTGTGATATGTGTGTCCGTATCAGCTTCCTTGCAAGCCCTGCCTCCTCTTTGGTTTCTGGTTTCTGCTTCTGTATTGTGGTCCAACACTCATTCGGCACAGATTCTTTGGCTTTTATTTTGGTTTGGCTGCGTCTTAGGCGATAGAGCCTCGCTGCTGATTCCCTTTACAAACGCACTCCCATCCAGATCCTCCTTTGTTCGAAATTGAGCTCATGCTTGTAAGGGCCTGTTTAAGAGCATCTTGGCTGGGTTACGTCACTAAGGAAGAGGGAGGTGTGCTTACTCTAGTGGAAAATGAAAGTCACCATTCAGTTCAGAATGATAGTCTTTGAAAAGGTGAACTAGTCAACATTGGCTTTACTGAGGTTGTTGTTCCTCTCTCCCCTTTTACTTGTATTTCTGAGCAACACAAGTCCACACATCTCAACGCTGTAATCAAGTTCCTCCTCTGCACAGAAGTTTCTCTGTCCTTCAGCAGCCCTGTAATTTCATACCTTTATTAATTACCAGCGGTAATTAGCTAATAATGAGCTCATCACTAAAATGTCCCTGTAACAGATGAAAAGAGTAATTAAAGTCTTACATGCTGAGAGGCTCCTGTCAGAATTTTGTGAGCACGAAAAAAAATTCACTTTATCATTGAAATGAATGCGCTTTAGTGCTGTTTTCATAATGAGCTAACTTGTTTTGCCAGATAACCGGGCATATTTTTTACAGTGTAAACATTTCCAACTCACTTGTGTCAAACGGGTCTTATTCACATGCATGAGGGGGCTGTGCTGTGCAGCTACTCAGCCTGAAGAGTTGTGGTTTTTGTGCTTCTGTCAATAGGCCACCACAACATCCAGTGACGATTTAGATCTCCTGACTGGCATTTCTTCTCATTTGTCTGCATTTGCAACAAACATTGGCCTGGCTGCATGTCTCCTGCGCAACTGTCCTTCTGAATTTCTCCCTGGCAGCCCGAGTAATCAGTTTTCCCATTTGCTCTAATGTTGGTAAACGAGAGTCCCCCTGAGTGGAAGGAATGGCTGGTTTATTTTTAGTTGGCTGTGTATGGTTGCGCTGCAAGCATCTGTGTATGAGGAATCACTTTACTTGGGTGAATTGAGCATGAAATTCAGTTCCATGGTTATCGATTTTTCCATTGGA
Source organism: Cololabis saira (assembly GCF_033807715.1). Taxonomy (NCBI): domain Eukaryota; kingdom Metazoa; phylum Chordata; class Actinopteri; order Beloniformes; family Belonidae; genus Cololabis; species Cololabis saira. The sequence goes on from NC_084606.1 coordinate 29,237,037, forward strand.
GGAAAAAAAAGGGTTACTAGAAATTTGAAAAGAAGGAAATAGGATCTATTGGGTGAAATTAAAGTTGACTTTGTTGTCTTTTTTGAGATAAAATGCTTTTCTGTGATTTTCCTGACTCTTGAATCTTTCATGTGGTAGTAGGGTGATATTTATGTGACATACCTGTGTTGTTGCCGTTTTATGATTACTGATTGCAAAAAAAAAAAAAAATCAAAACAGGAAGTGACCTCAAAGAGGTTGTCTTACCTCAGTGTGGCCAGAATATTTTTTATTTTCATTGAAAGGTTTATTTCCTGGTAATAATTTACTACTCCTGCTTGCATTTCCAAGTTTTAAGTCCCCCTTTCTCCACACCAGCTTAATTTTCCTCCCACTTGTAATCTCTTCGCTTCAAGGTCCTGTTGGGAAACATTTCTGGTTGTCAGTTTCCTAGGCTGTGATTTAAAAAAAGAAAAAAGTGAGCTGATCAACCCAGATGTTTGGTTATGCACGAGAGAATGTCCTCTCCACGCGTCAGTAGGTGGCACTTACTGTGCTGAAGAAAATCAATATACCTTTGACAGTTAAACACTCACAGGGAACAAGAAACGGTGTCATTGATGTGTGTTCCTTTATTCACCCACAGCTACAGCATCTTCTTAATAATCTCAGTAAAGTTCATGAAACAGCTGAAAGTAAAAGCAGAAGTCCTAGTATTGAACGCTTGATATATTATTTAAACTTCTTTTTGCTGCAGTTCTGCAGGAATATGAGCGCTTTGTGTTTTGCTTCCTTTTTTCATACATATCTTTTGTTTCTCCATCACTGTGTGGATGTTTTGATGAAAATTACTGTTCTCAAATGGTTTACATGTCCGCAATGATTGGTTGCAGGCTGAAATTTGAAACAGATCAATCTCCTTGACTGAAATGGAGGTTTGTGTGAAATGTCAAACGGTTGCATGAACAGGGAATGAAAAGCCGGACAAGAGATGGATGCAAATGACACACCATTATTCCCTCAAACAGGACTTTCTGACATTTTCACTATGCAGTGCTCTCGCTACGTTGAATGATTAAAATTGCAGTCAGGTAATTATGTCGAGGTCAACTTATTAGTATTACAAGCTTCAGGGCTTTTGGGCAGGTAATAATAATGCTGTACAAAGTCTAATATTCCTTTGGTGGGATTGTTTCAGCTACCAGCTTAATTAACTACACTGTGAGGGGGACTACATTTTTACAAGCATGTTGTATTAAGTCAGGCTATATGGAAAGTGTTACATTTTTAATTGCACCATGTTGGATCCAGTCACTTTGCACGTTGACATGTCGTCAAGTTCAGCTGCTTTGAAATCAGATATTTAAAAATGTTACTGTCCAGCGCAGAAATGGTCTCTGCTTTGCACCTGTGCCTTGTTTTTTTTCGTAGTTTTTGCGTCCTCAGATGAAGATGACAAAAAGTGACATATTTTCAATAAAAGTGCTAAACTTGACCCATATACTTAATTTTATCCAATTAATTCCCCGTGTGAATGAAAGAAACACAGATGAATGTGTGCTGTAATTACTGCGGTAAGTCGTAACTCGTCTCATCTTCCGGAGAAGAGGCAGGGCTCTCATGAAAAACATGCATCCTCACTCAGATATTACTTTACTTGCTCCTACCCTAAAGGTTTGCAGATTAGTCATCCCTGCATAGTTGTTGACAGTCGTTTTAGTAGCAACCTCCCCCAACAATGCAGCAGTGGAGCTTACAAACCTGCTTAGGAAAGGGTTAAAGAACCACGCAAGGTCTGAGGTGTTCACCGGCCTCCAGATCCCACTGATGTGATGGAATCTGAGACACAAACTGACTGAGTAGATGATAATGAAGCGGCTGATCAGTGTCGTTTGAGTCTGTGGAATGGAGTGTGTATTCTCAAAAGGCTGTTTAGGCAGTGGTCCTCAACCTTTTTTCAGTGATGTACCCCCTGTGAAATATTTTTTCAGCCAAGTACCCCCTAACCAGCGAAAAGCACTTTGGGTTGTAAAAAAAATACCTAAAACAGAGCACTGTGCCATCAGTAACTGATTTATTAAACATAAAAATATTGCTGCTATGCTTCAACCACGACTCCATCGTTGGTCCAAGTGATTGACAGGTGAAGCCAGGTGGCATTTGACAGGTTAGGTGGAACCATCCTGATGCTCTGCGGTTTTAGGATAATAAATTGAATAGCCTACTCCTGAAGATAAAATTCATTTTATGAATTTAGACTTATATTTTCCTCAATTATTTATGAAATAATTATTTTTAAAGGATTTTTGCATGGATGCTACTTTTTAAATATATGTATATTTTAAAATCTCACGTACCCCCTGGAGTGTCTTCACGTACCCCCATTTGAGAACCACTGGTTTAGAGCATCCATCCATCCATCCATCCATCCATCCATCCATCCATCCATCCATCCATCCATCCATCCATCCATCCATCCATCCATCCATCCATCCATCCATCCATCCATCCATCCATCCATCCATCCATCCATCCATCCATCCATCCATCCATCCATCCATCCATCCATCCATCCATCCATCCATCCATCCATCCATCCATCCATCCATCCATCCATCCATCCATCCATCCATCCATCGGTTTTCCTGAGGATCTCTTTCCAGTGAGAAGTGGCTGAAATACCTTACCTGGTAAATGTCAAGGAGGCATCCCAACCAGATGCCTGACCCCCTCATCTGGATCCTCTCAGTGCAGGGGAGCAGCAGCTCTACTATGAGCCCGTCCGGGATGACTGAGCTTCTCACCCAGCCTCTTTTTTGGTGCTTGTATACACAATCTCATTCTTTCGGTCCCGGCCATGTGAGGCCGGGAACGTAGATCCACTGGTAAAGAGAGTAAGAGAGTGCATTCCCTTGACCCCCCTTATGTTTTTCTGGTGTTGCAGGTTGCAGTGTATAAAGTCAATCAATCGATCAATCTTTATTTGTATAGCACTTTTAAAAAAACAACTAGTGTTGACCAAAGTGCTTCACAGTTAAGATCAAATAAACACATAGACTACAGTGTTGCTGTGTTACCAGAATGTTTCGGCCCGTCCTCTGTACCCAATCCATGATCTTGACAGTATAAGCTCTCAGTCAAGGGCACTCAAATCTAGACACATATCTGTGGGGGCTAGTATTTCTTCTGTTGTAAAGAGGTATAATCACTGTCTCTCCTTTGCAGAGCTTGTCGTGGCTGGCGATGCAGAAAATACAGCTCTGTTTCAACGCATTAAAGTGAGGCTGACAAAATGTTCACAGTCCAGTATTGTCTGTTTGTATACTTGAGCCGGAATTTTGACTGCTCTCACTGAGGCTCATATATTGTGAGGATTACACTGGATGCTTAAAAATAATTAGTATATCGGATGTAATTGACCTTGTAAAAAACAAATTATCATTATTCCCTTAGTTGTCACTTGTTACAAAACTCCCTCTTTATTTCTTTATGAAAGTGATTCACAGTCATTTGCATTAAGCTGCATCCATAAGAATTAGCATCAGAACACATCTTAATACAAATGCTGGAGCCCTGCGCACCTCTGATTACAAAACGGCTTTTATCTCGTCCAGACATCTGGCTGATTTGGCTGACCTTGAAACAACAATGCAGCCTCGCATGTGTAGACTCCCGAATTGTGATTCAGATCTCAATATATAAAAACTTGTGGGGAGGGAGCAGAAACCACAATGAACTGGACACCGATGAATGCATCTTTTCATAGTGTACATGGTACAATGGCTCCTGTTTTAGCTCTCATTCTTTCTCCAACCAAATGTCCTGAGAAGACAAGTTTGCAAAGCTGTTTTCTTTAATCTAGATACAGAGAAGAAAACTTGTGCGGATTACATTTGCCAATGTTGTGACGAGGGTAGGAGGTGATGTATGACACTCTGAGCAACAGAGCATCCTCTGTGAAAGCAAGGTGCCATTTACAATTTTATCTATAGTCTCCTGCTTATTCCATGCACTGCTGAAACCACCGCAGATTCAATTTAAATGCAAAGCAAAAGGGGAAGAGGTATTTTTGTTTGTCATTTCTGGTACTGCTGCCTCAGAAATCCCCAAGCTGTGGCCAATGCAGCAAAGGCCTGTGCTCCTTGTACTCCCCTGTACTGCCTCGGACCAGCTGCTCGACGCATTAGATTTGTACCTAATAAGGATGGATCACCCTTTTGCTCTTGTTCTTCCTTTTTGGTTCTTCTGGCTATTTTTCCTTCTGCCATCTTCTGTGATTAAAGGTTTCTCCCAAAGGAAATGTACAGCTTTTTCTCTGGGCTGTTTCTTTTGTTTTCACTGATATGCAATTATACTTACTGTCATAAGATGGAATTAAATTGTTGATCATGCTTTATTGTCCAGAGATAAGGTTAGATGGGTTAAGTAATAAATGCAACAAGCTGAGGTATTTGTACTTATTCAGTGATTTATAAAAAAAATAATTCTGAATTATTATTTAAAGTGTTATTGCAGTTAGCAAACAGTTTAAAGAGGTTGCGTCTGATATCTTGCTTGAGAACGGGGGGGGGGGGGGGGGGGGGTGTGACTATTATACATGGCTGTCTCTTGTCTCTCTCAGCTGGTCACGCTGCCTCACATCCTGTGTGGCGTCCAGAAAGACCAGTGGGAGTATGAGGAACAGTTAACTTGAAAGACTCATAGCATGCCAAAACACTGCACTGCAGTTCATAGTACTACAAGTATCGATTTCACAACTGTGGAAAGTTTTGAGATATCAGCAAGACATGAACAAAGAGGATTTACACAGCAAATATTGTGCAGTTTCAGATGTATTGTTCAGCCTGGAGATTTCCTGTTTTCTCGTGTACAGCTCTAATCTCTTATACACGGGACAAACACATTGCAGTTGTGGGGAGAGGAGAGACAGAAGTGTAATTCAAGCTTTGTTAGAGTAAATGGAGTGGTATCAGTGGTGCAGAGATGGAAAAGCTTAAGGAGAAAACAGAGATGCAGACAGAACAACATTCATTTCCTGTATTTCAGTTCTTCTCTCTCATGAAATGTAACACTTGATGTCGGCAGACGAGCCAAACGCTGTTCTCAGGAGTCCCGTCCTCTGTGTACAGTGCCAACAGAAACTAAATAAAAAATGGTACTTGTAATATTTGTTACACACACACACTCACGCACACACACACACCACTGAAATAACTTGAAACTGAAAAACAGTAATAAATAATGTACTGAAAATTAGAAATTGCTTGAGATTGCTACAAATTATATTGCTGTTGACAAATAAGTTAATACTCTTAACTTAGTATTTTGTAGGTGTTTCAGTTCTGTTCTGTGTTTTGTTCTTAGCCATGCTCTGTGTTTTGGGTGATTATATTATTGGACCTGCAACTGAGCTCAAGGTTTCAGACACCGGGCAGCATGTTTCAGTCCAGAAGTCCTTGGTAGTTGTTATGACCTGGCTCAACCAGGGAAAAGTGGAAGTAACATTAAAAACTAGATCTTAAAAGGTTTGACACTTAAGAAGTTTATTGTCCAGTTTTTGTATTTTCTTTAGACAAAAACAATAGTAAAAAGCAAAAGTCATCACAAACCAAAAGACTAAATAATGTGATGAGAATGAGAGCTATAACCAGAACTCTTAATCAACAAAACAAAACTAGACAAATCTAAGGCCAAGAAACCGAGTGGCTGCAAACCAGTAGCAGTAAAAGATCAATCTAAACACAGTCACATGAAATCAAAGTTATCCAGCTAGTTACAAAGTTATGCTGCAAGTCAAATCCTGTCAAGAAACACCCAGCAAAGAGGCACGTGGCACAAAAACACAGCTGTCCCATCTGTGAGGATGTTCTCGCTTAAATAGGGAGGCCTCTTCAGAGATTGGTAGAGCCATTAATGGCACTTTTGCACTAGGACTTACTGAGCTCGGCTCGTCACGCCTCTACCTGTTTGTTTTTCCACAGCCAGGTGAGAAGTGGGCAGGTTGGGGTGAAGCTGCTGTGACGTACTCGATTGCGCAACCGCTTTGTTCATGTCGGCGCTGATCAGAAATCAGCTGGAGCCGCGATCGGCTGAGAGTAAAACAGCCCGTCTACAACCCTTTTTTAATTCTCTCGTCAGCCACCAGGTTTATGAACATCTGCACCTCAGAGTTGGATCACCAAACAGACGTTTTGCGCTTTATAATAAAATCGCCGCGAGCCGCGGGTCGCTCTCGTGCTGACTCCCGCTTCCTGATTCAAACGTCTGACGGCCCCGCCCCCCGACCAATCAGTGGCGCGGAGGATGGTGACGTCAGAAATAGTCCCGGCTGAGCCCGGATAGAACCTCGCCAGAATGGTTACAGAAAAATGTATCGGCTTGGAGCGGCTCTACCCGTCTCAGCCCCTAGTGCAAACGTGCAAGACGGGGCCGCACCGAGCCGAGCCGGGCGGAGGCGGGACTAATGCAAAAGCGCCATTAGTGAGGATCCAATCAGCCCTGCTTAAGCCTTAAACAGGAAGTGATCCAGGAGGAGGTCTGCCCCAGTTCCCACGGTGGAGCCAGCAGGCAGGATCTGCAATTGCACCTGCAACCAAACAGAATGGGGGGAGAAAAGACAAGACCCCTGGCCGTAACAATTATCCTGAAATTCTTCCAGAAGCTTTGTAGATTTTCAATCTGCATTTTGACGAATTCCAATCTGGCTGTAAGGCATGTGGAATCCTCCTAAGTTGTCTGCTTTGGTTCAAACAGAGACAGATGGAGTGATCTGAGTCGGAAGTACCTTGACCTTGAGCTTCACCTCAAATCTCTTGGTAGTTGCTCAGGACTCTTTGGCTACTATTTGTATTTGTGTCTTCAGCAGTTTTCCTCCTGCTGCCATATCCAGTGAGGTTGGTTACAGTCCTGTAAATTCTGTTTGGGTTCGAGTCCCTCAGGTCCGAGTCCTGTAAATTCTATGATCTTTTATTTTATTGCTTTTTTTTCTTTAAACTTTAAATCATGCTTTTTATTTATGTTTTTATGTCTCTGTAAATCAATGTGAATCACCTTGTTGTTGAATTGTGCTATACAAATAAACTTGCCTTGCCTTACTGTGGACCCAAAACTTCTGAATGACGTTCGCAACGATAGTCACAGGAACATCAAGCTGCATGGTGGCTGCAGTTCATTAACTAAGACGTGTATCATATCTCAGATTGCAATTAAATTCGAGCTTGGATATGCTTAAAGGTCGCTTAAAGGCATTTTGTGTTTGAGGAGCTGACATTTAATAAGAGGATTCATTTTACATTCGTCCACAGTAGCACGGTCCAAAAGAAAATTAAATAAATGCATAACCAGATTAATAAAATTACCTTTTCAAAACTATGTTGCTGTGCCAATGTAAAGTAGAATGAAAGAGCAGAATTAAAAGATGAAAAAAATTCAAAACATTAAATAATTCAAACCATTTTAAAAAATTTTTTATTTTCTGAAATTTTGGATGTTTAATATCTTATCTTTTTCAACCTTTTTCTAAACTAATAGCATAATTTTTTTTCTAAAGAGAAATCAAACATTCATAACGCCTTAGGGTTAGGGTCAGGCTAACCCTAACCCTAGCAGACGAGAACAGACCCACCGTATGTCAATCAACGTTCACTTTGGTTATCAGCTCCTTGAGCAGATCCCCGCTGAAATATCTGCAAAGCCGACAGCAGACGTTTATAGCAAAATATACCATTTAGCATGTTCTGGTCATGGAAATAAAAAATGACTGTCACGTTTAGCTGTCACTGGCTTTGCACAAACAGTTGATTGCTTCACTAAGCACAGTAGCGTGACAGTTACAGATGAGGAAGTGATAGTGGCTCGCTATTGACTGAGCCAACTGTCAATCAATCAAATTAAAAATACATTTATTGCTTTAGATATGTTCTCCTGGTGTGGTAGAAAAAAACTACTCTGACCAAAACACTGTTGAACCAGGCTTTAAATATGTTTGTCTGCTCTAAAGTTGGACATTTTAACATGAGAGTCAATGGAGATTGACTCACTTTTGCAGCCAGCCTCTAACAGCCAGTTGAGGAACTACAATGAATCTTAGTTCTGGATGAGCTTCAGCCCAGAAATTAAAAGGTTGGCCCTTGGTCTTTTTAGTTTTTTTTAGAGGCAAACATTTATCATTTTATATTGAACAATATCCTTAGGTGTAGCCTTAAAAGTAGCACTTGTCTGTACTTACATTTATAGGTAATTTACCGCTGATTTAAGGTTTTTTTTTTTCCCTTTCTGCTTGAATGCAACAGGGTCAGGGTTAGGGTTATGGTATGGATGCTTGACTAGTGACCATTGGTTATAATCTACTTTTTATAACCCACTGTGGGAAATTTTGACACTACTCTAAAGGGGTTCACAATTTTTCACTACAAAAAGGTGACCATAGAATATAGAGGGTGTATCTGGTCAGAAGTCACATGTATTGATGTTGGTAGATTGAGACTTTTTGTCATCATTGTAAAATTACAATGTAATTTCATTGGTGAATGAAAGAAAATCTATATTAATGAATAATTGCATGAAGATGCTCATCACTGGAGGAATCCAAATGTGCACAGCAGTGTGTGGATTTCCTACCGGAGGAGTGTAAAATTACTCATTTTCAGTGCGTTCTCTGAGACAAGCATGTGGTGAAGTCTCTCATTAGAGAATTTCACATTTCAAGAACACTGCCACTAAATTAGCAACTAAAGGATTTTCCCAAACCAAAGTGCATTTGTCATTACTACTACATCACAGCTTTAGTTTGTGTTTGAGATTCTATTTCACTTAAACTGTGATGTATCACATTTATTACACACTAAATCCAGATTATCCCCCACCCAAAGCAAGTTTAGAAAGATGCTCACATGGCTCTAATAGTTTCAGGTGGGATTGTGTTTAATACTTGTGCTTTTGGCTGTAGCTGCTTAATTTTGTAAGGTAGAATCATTCTTCAATCAAATTCGCATACTTCCTACTCCTTTTTATGGTCTCCGCTCGCTGCAGATTGGACTTCATGACTTTTTATTAAGCAGTCTTTTAACTTTTCATTAGCTTTCTGATTTACTGTCTGTCACTTCACTTGGGCTGTCTGATGAGCTATGACTTCACACGTGAGGGGAAAATATGAAGTGTTCTCTCAGTGGCTGGGACCGAAGCGGTGTACTCCGCGATGCTCTGATGGAAAGTGCCATTAAAGACGGGCCCTCTTGAGATTGGCTGATATTGTCTGTCACGCAGAGCCAGTGGTGTTTTATTTCAGCGCGCTGCAGGAGGAGGCTGGATTTCTCTTAAGCTTCACACTGGCAATGTCTGTGTAATCAGATGCTCGTGGGCTTTGATTAGGTGTCGAAAAAATGGTTAGTTGCCAGTACGCAGCTGCTCTTAAATCTCTATAACCTGATTTTTCTTTCTTTCTTTCTTTTTGCACCCGATATATAACCAACTTGAATAGATTAGGGAATCAGAAGTGTTTAAAATGTAATATACTGGTATAAGAGACCCATTGTCTCCAGGTTATGCTTCTTGCATTATAAGAGTCAGTTGAAATAAATGTCTAAAACTATATTGTATTTTATATATGTGCAAATGAAACTTCAAGTATTTGTCTATTTCTAGTCTCACTGGTTCCAGTAAATAAAGTAGATACACCATATTGCCCTGCCTCCTGCACAGTGAACGCAGTGACAAATTAGAAAATTATAGCCACATCAGCAATTATCAGGATCCTGTCTTTGACCCCCAGGCCATCATTTTAAATTGTAGATTAAGCACCGGGCTGCAGCACACTTAAAATGTATAATGGAAAATACAGAGCTGGGAAATGTGTTTGACTGCACGTTTCATGTTGTGTAAGGAATTAGTGCACAAAACCGTATAAGGGTTTCAGAAGAAGGATAGATTAATGTGGTGCATTCATTCTGTATTCAGTTTCTGCTTTGAGAAGCTTGAAAAGGCATGTGTACCGCCTGTGCAGTCTGGGACTGTGCTAAATGTATGAATTGATTGTTGTACACTTAAAAAAAGGAGATAATCAAATAGCCAAATTTAAAGGCTTTAAAAACCATAATCTTGTACAATGCTTGGTCTTCAAATTGGGTTTGGTGTCATTCATCGGTTAATCATCTTAACTCCAATCCCCTCCATCCTGCGTGTTTTGATGAAAGCCTGTGAAAAATAAAATAATAACTGCAGAGATGGAGGCGAGGAGTGATCTTCAGCTGTGGCTCCTCACAAAATCAATATTAATTTGCTTCTTTTTGTCGTTCTTGAAAAAAAAATGTGGATTAGGAGTTGGATAAGGTATATTGAGAATGTATCTCAGAGCCGTAATTTCAGGTCCACCTAAATAATCCTGAACACAAAAATTGTCACTACACTGACGTCATGAATGAAAACTACATGTTTCAGCCTTCGTAGCATTATTTCCCCTTGTAATATACAGTGTCACTGAATTCCCTTTTCTCTACCTCTAGCGAGCTCGTCCCATTACTTCACCTTGAGAAAGCTGCGGTGGGAAATGGATTCCTTATGCTGACTTCACCCTCTTATAGTAGCTTCTTCATTTGAACAGCTTTAAATCTGGTCTGCTGTGCTGGTTCTATTAGTTTTTTTTGTTTTTTTTCTCCCCTCTATAGCTTTAACCTTTTGTCATGGTGTCCCTTGGAGTCTGTATCTTTATAGTATCACCTGCTACTTTGTGGAAGTGATGGCGCCAAGCTAAATGACAGTACCTGCAGGTTCATGTTTAATGGAGCACCCCATTACACATGAAAGATGGGCCTTGTTCTTTAATGGCTGGATAAATCCAGGCCCTGGAGCAACCACACAAAGGAGACACTGGTGGTGACGTCTTGACTAAAGATGCCATGTGGTATTTTGTGATGTCTTCTGAGAATATATTTCTAGGCGGTGCCACGCTGAGTGAAACATTCCCAGCATGTTGATTTTATATGGAAACAAAACATAGATTCTATTTATTGCGAAATGAATATGCTTGCTATTGATTGTTCATTGTGATGCATAGTTCTAGTAAATTGAACATTACGATCAGAAAGTTTGGTTGATTTATGAGTTTTCTCTTTCTGCAAGTCAAGGTGCTAATTCTGTGTGAAACATGGAGAATAAGTAAGACAAAGTATGAATATGAATCTGAGTTGAGTTTAATTAGTGTTAGTTATTTTAGAAGAGTTTGGCACAGAACCAGCATGATTTTTACCAACAGAGACATATTTGGTGTAAGTTTTATTAGCTAAAAGAATGCTAGATGTTGCCTTTTGTCCGGATGGAGGTTTTGTCTGCCTTGAAGAACTCTCAGGCCCAAATAGACTGTAGTGAAACGGATAAAGGTGAAATTTAGCAGATATAAAATTGTCCACGACAGTCAGGTGTGAGCAGATGGACCAACTGGAACCTTTTCTCTTCACTGCTTGTTATTGGAAGTGCATCATTACACCAAGACCAAAATGAGTTTTGATTCACATCAGACTGAAAAATTATACAAAACCATTACAACAGAGCGGGGACTCCACTAATTCTACATCAGGGTGCGCTCAGACCAACTGAGTTGTGCCATGCCCCCACTGGCACCCATTCACCTAATTTCCTTATTAAACCCCTTTGAATGCAATTTTCTGGATCTCGTCATTGCATGAATTGCCCATTTTTTAACTTGCAGCATCCACCGTCCCAGAGAAACAGCACAGTGGAGAGCAGCACAGAGAGTACAATGGCAACTCTACTGACATAATGGCCTTTTTGACTTTTTTTTCTGCACTTTTTCTTATTTTTTTTTTTTTAACTGCTGAATTATGACGCTATCTTATCTTGATGAGCTGATGCCTTCTTCCACTGCATGCGCCATTGTTCCTTGCAAAAGGGCACATCTTCCAGCCCTGCCAGAGATCAAGCATCTTTACATGCTTAATAACGATGGGAAGGCTCGCTCACATTGGCCAAACAAACCAGACTACAGGGCTCAGTTGTGCTTGGAGAGGGTGCAGATTGTCTAGTGTGAGTGAACTCAACACTAGACGATTCAGGACCATTGTCTGTGAGCTGGAACTCCTTGAATCTGATGTGTTGGACACTTACTGAACAGATTTGATTGCTTTTGTTACTTTACAAGGACACCGGAGCAGATGCTGAAAGCAAAGTGTTTGTCTATACTTACGTTATCTCACTCTCCTTTGTGGCTGCTCGGGCGAGAAAAAACAATCATTTTTCAAGAAATCTGAAGGATTTTCAAACTGTCAAGCTGTAGATATCAGTGCAAACACAAACTGAAATGAAAGCTCAAGAAATGGGTGTAATGAACTCAAAATCGCACAAACACAGACTAGGAGGAAGCACATAACGCATCAGAAGACGCTCACATTTCCCGTCAGTCTCCTCGCTGGCTTCATGCTGGGCTCTGATCCTTAACCCTCAAATGCAAGCAGACAAATTGGTTTTGAAGAGGCCCAGAGGCGATCAGGAGCTCACCACTGGCCCACAATTACTTGTGTGATCAATGTGCTGAGTGAAGTTGACCAGTGTAAGCAGGGACACACTAAAATAGACTCTCCAGTTGGCTGGATAAAGCTCTGGAATAATGAGGAAGATGAGGTAAATATTCGTAAAGGCGGTCAGTGGAAAGGTCTCAGGATTATGTCGAGTTCTTTGACTCAACATGTAGGACGACTGATTGTAGTGGTGTGTCAACCCCTTTGATTTAGAGTGCAAGTTATGTCTTTTAGGCTCTGATGAAAAGAATGACTAATTACATATAGTACAATACTTTAGGCAGATAGGCTTAATTTGAGCTGTTAGGAAATGAAGGCTCACCCTTTGATCACTAATTGAGCAACATTACTTTGCTATGGTCTCCCGGTGCAGTCGCTTCACGTGCTACTGCTGCTCTGATTGCCTACCACTGTTTTATAACCTTTGCTAATATTAATTACCCCTGCTTTGTGAGCCTGACCAGTCAACCATGGCGTTATGGGATTTCAAAAAGACTAATGAAAGGGGCAGTGGGTGTTGCTGCTCACGTGTCTCCAGACTGTTATGCACAACATGCAGTGGAGCTGTTGCCACAATTAACCAAAATCTGTCAGGCGGTCACTTCAGATCGGCTTTCCCTGGAGGTTTGAGTAGGTTTGTGTTGCGGTGACAGGGCTTTTGCAGCAATGCCAAAACACTTTTACTTGTGCATGTGTGGGCTGCAATCATGCACCTGTCTAGGGCTGAAACGATTCCTCAAATAATTCGATTACACAAAATGATCGAGGGATTTTCTCTGCCTCGAGGAATCGTCTCATTTTGCCAGCTCAAAGCAGGTATTTCGCCTGGACTACGTTTAATGCGGCACAACGCGCTGACGCCACGCAGAAGAAAGATGCGGCGGATATGTTTGGTTTTAACTAAAAGAAAAGGCAGATTAACGTTACGGTACCTTGCTAACATAATGTAAGGCTGGTGTAGAGTTAAGCCGTACCTTATTAAATTAAACCTTTTTGGGGTCGTGAGTAGGATAAACACGGGCACATCTTCTGCTGAGTTCCAGTGTACTTTAATGTCCCTCAATAGTGTAGGATTTTAGAACATCAACACAGCACCTAGTGCCGTACTGTGGCCTATCACTCCACCCAATCTAAAACAGACTAATCACTACAGATAAACTGACTAGTGTCATTATAGTCCCTGATTTACATCAGAATATAAAGAATATATTTATAAAATAATGAACCATGAATTACCAAAATAACCTTCTTAACAAAAATAAATCTCCTCTTACAATAACGTTAGCCCTGTGGAGGTCTAGGTTTATGACTACTGTCGGTGCGCATTTAATCTGTAAAAACACAGAGCTGTAGCGTGATGAGGGCGAAAAATAAAAACGTAATAAAGCTAGCTGGGTAGTTGTCAATTTTAGCTCTGTAGTCATAAATGGATAAAACATCAAGCAGCACTGGTGCCTAATGTGCTCCAATACAGCAGGTCTCTGAATTTTATTTTGAACAATGCCAAAACTCAAAATCTTATCAAGACTTTAACATTAAAACTTAACTAGAACTTCAAAGTTGCTTGACACAAATGAAAGTTAAATTGAAACACGTGGGAAAAACACCTAACCTTTTAAGTGATGTGTGTTATCAGGTGTAATGGCATTTTTAGGTTAGAAATAAGAACATTTCTTGGTAAGATCCTTAGTCGATGGAATTTTCAGTAGAATACTCGATTACTAAAATATTCGATAGCTGCAGCCCTACACCTGTCTGACAGATGAAATGTATTATTTTATGCAGACTCGTTCTGGTGCATTCGTTCAACTTTGGTTTTGATAAAATAGCTTAACTTCATTCAGCAAGTAGCAGATCCTCCAGCTATCCTTTGTACTTTTTGTTATTTTTTACAGTGGAGACCACATCCCAGCGCCTCGGCTGATCTCTTATTCATTAACTCAGCATGACTTCTCTTATCAACCATTGGTTCCAGCACATGCGCTTGTACATACAATATATTCAGGCTTTATGTTGACTCTATCCTTGTTTCCTTGTATCCTGGGGGGGGTTGGCCATCACTTTCTCACATTTTCTATTGCACATGTACTGCGTGCGTGTGTGTGTGTGTGTGTGTTTTGTATTAATAGCTGGATTTTTGACATATTTAACATCAATTCCCCACTTTTGGACAATGACATAATGTGAATAATTCATAAGTCTTGTCTGAATCCATGAATAAAGAGACTGTGTCTCTGTCTGCATTTAAAGGGTTACAGTCCTGAAAGCGGTAGAATAAGGAGTTTATCTCTGAAAAGCTCTATTTAGAGGTGGGAATATCTTTTCAACCCTGGTTTATTTTTGGAAACAATTGGATTTGTTTACACTCAACTGTTAAATTAGATTGCCTTACTGAGAAACCCCAAAACTGCATGTTTATTGGTTTTAAATGAGGAAAAAGTAGCAAATTAGGCTGTTTTTCTTCTTCTCTGTGCTACAGCTCTTGGAGATGCTTACACTTTTGTGCTAGATGTCTGCAGCTACAAATTTATGTGCATCTCTAACACAGTCAACTCTGACATTTTTAAAGTTATGAGCTGCAAAAGGGGAAAAAAAATATTAAAGCATAATGTCCATAAGATTAAAACGCTTGCTGTCAAAGAACTTTTCGTCCACGCCAACATAGACTACATTATATTTCTGCTGTTTCTTGTATATGCTCAAATCTCGTCAACTTGAAGAAAAGGAAATTAATTGCTCATTAACCTCAAGCACACGTATAAAAAAAGGAGTGACCCTTGCCTGAACATGAAACGGTATCTTGTCACACTTACATAGGTTGCCCTTTTTGTTCACTTTTAACTCTTTCTGCACGGTTTTAGCGAAGGCAGGTGCCTGAGAGTCAGGAGGCTCGTCACTGGAAAGAAGAGCAGGTTCGGTCTCTTTGTGGATGATAGGACATTATCATGCGTCACAGTAGCTCGTGCTTTCCTGAAAGGCACTTCAGCGACTCAGACACCTGCCACAACAGGGGCTCTTCCAGTCGAAGGGCCGTCTGCTTAAACCCTCTACGTACCCGAAGTACAAGATCAAACTTGTGAAATTTTTAATTGCTGCTGAACTGCTGTCAAACTTTGTGCCAGTAAGTCCCTTCACATATCCAGTCTGTGTGGGTTTGCGTCCCCCAGCTCCCCACATCTGATCGCCCACGGGTTGTGGTTTTTTTTCAAGTCTGAAATACAAGGAGACGCCATCGTGGTTGTAAGCCTGTCGGCTTCTGTAAATACACAGGCTCCCTCATTAAGTCAAGCAAGCGGCTCTCAAAAAAATGAATCCTGAAAATGAACACGGTTTCTCATGCTGGTGGTTTATGTGGGTTACAAATGTGTCAAGTTTTTAAGCTTCAGCTGGCGACTGCGTGCAAGCGTTAATGATCAAAACAAGTGCAACGCTTTGTGTCTCAGACATTGGAAACTGGTCAACAGGAGGGACGGCAGAGGGATGCCAACTACTGACTTCAAGCATAAAGGTATTTGAGAAATAGAGAAAGTTACTTTTAGTCAGAAAAAACAGACCTCTTTGAAAGAAGGAAATACAATGACAGCTATGTGAAACTTAAATTTATTTTTTGGGAAAGCAAAAGCCCCCCATTGTCTCCATCTCACTTCCAGAAAGCTATTAGCCACATGTGAGTGAGTTATTAATGGTTAAACCTTACAATATTAAAAACCATAAAACAAATAGTAGCCATTTTATGATATTATTTAGTGAACAAGAATGTTAAGAAACATCTTGGATTTAATTTCTTCTGTATGTATGTTGTTTTGGCGTGTCATGTTCCATAGACCAACAGTGTTACAGTTGTCCTTCGATTCTGTCCATATTCTTGCACCTCAGAACGTTGATGTACCATTATGTCTCATATATTAAACCTGCTTGGTCCCTCAGGTCATTCCTAAAGAGCTGGAATTATTATGGGCTGTAACCAGGCTGAAGTATGACTGACAAACTGATTTCCTTCACCAGAAAAATGACACTGTGCTGCAGCCTCTAACTGCATTAAAAGAGCTCCGTCTCATCATCTCTCTACTCTCCTGAGCCGTGACAATTCTGAGCTCACCTCAGGCTGATGTGTGCACGTGTGTTCTTTCGCATCAGCGTGTGCACATTGGCATCAATTTCCCGTATTAATACTTGAGTGGCATATGTTTGCACTGCTGAGGCGAATGAATGCCAAACAGCACTGATTTGAGGAGGCTTTGTAACAAAAGTTCACACAGTGCAGTGAGCCTGCCGACGCTCCTAATTGACCCCTACAAACAGTGTAATAGATATTAGCTGCATAATTACAGACAAACAGCCTTGCTTCCAACGTTATCTAATTGTCTAATATACCTGATTTAGAAAAATACAGTCTGCCTCAGAAAAAGGACTGTTGTGGCTCACAACATTCTTAAGCTTGCCTGCGGAAATGAATCTCTACCTCAGATGAGTGCAGACATCCTGGAATGCAGTCACCTGCTGTATTTGTCAGTACAGTTGGTGGGTGGAAGTGGAAATATAGTGACTCTGACGGGCGTTGCAGTGAAGAAAGACTTGCATGCATGTGAGTTTATCATAATGAGCTGACTTGATGATTCAGAGACTTCATCAGCTTGACGAGAATCAATGAAGGGGAGTTTGATTGGTGGAAAGAAAAGGCAGAGCTGTCTTCATGGATCAATTCATTGACAGTATGCTCTATTGAAGACAAGAAAAAGAAGTATGGTTTTTGTCTCTTTTACACATAATTCTTCTTGTAGCTGCTCCCTCTGTTTTCCTTTTGTATCTGGCTGTACTGGCTTTCTGTCTTTTTTGTCGTGCCTATCTTTTACATCATTTCACGTTGTAGTTTTAGGACTTGCATCCTGCACTTTTACCCAGACAATTCTCAACTCTTCTCCATCATATCTATGGCATGCTAACGGAGCCTAAAATACCTAAAATATCTTAGCCTGCTCCCAGAAGACCTGTTTGACTCTCAACTGACGAGCCTCGTCACTTTTCCTGCAACCAGCCTTACCACATGCTCTCTCACATCCACATATGGATTATCAATGAGCCATGACTGGATCACTTAAAGACAGCCAGAACACTTCACATCACATTAACAGCCACGGCTCCCATCATTAATATGGCAACAACACCGTTTTCCTAATCCATAGGTGCTGAGAACCGTTAAAACCTTCCCTGAGGCAGCACCATGGTGCTTTAAATGTTGACCTTATATTGAAGTGAAATGTTTTAGGAAGCATTGAACCCTGAGGTTAGTGTTTACTAGGGATGGGCGGTATGGACTAAAAAATGTATCAGGATAATTTCTGGCATTTATCCCGATAACGATAAAAATGACGATTAAAAAAAATACCAATTCATCTCCACCTTTTTAACTATAAATCTATCACCACATTCAGTCTTTGGAGCCCCCAAAACAGGTTTTCTTAGCTTATAAAATCACAAAGTAGAAAAAAATACAACTTGATAAATAAAGAAACAGGTCAAATAAATAAAAGTTCACTGAAAATAAAATCCAATCAGTGATGACCTCTTCTAATATAAATGAAATGTGCAAATTAACATGTGGTTGGAACATGCCACAAATTAGATACTATGCAATTTTTTTTCCTAATAGTCAAACGTTATATCAAAATGTAACAACCATTTCCTTTTGTTTTTGCAGACTCTGCATATAATAGATGATGTTTGCTCCTCGTCTCTCTTTATAAATCCAAACCAGTTCCCGAGCTGGAGCTGGAGCCTCGTTTAATGAGCTCCTTGCTCTCAGATCTGCCTTCCGCCATGTTTGTTACACAAAAACATCAACGGGAATTTATCGTTTTTACCGCGAGATGACAAATTCTTACCGTGGGGAATTTTTATGACGGTATATCGTGAACGGTAAAATATCGCCCATTCCTAGTGTTTACCATGTAATGTATAGTGCATACAGTAATATTTGCCAGTGAAGTTTACTTCATGTCAATTTTATCAGCAAGAACTCTAGAGGCAGCTTTGACAAGGTCCAAAGTCAGTCAGTATATTAGTCAGTGGAAGTGGGTTTAAAAGTCAAGGAGTTAGAGTGAGAAACTGTGTGTACAAAATCAGTTAGACATCAGAGTATAACTGGTTGATTAAAGAACCCATGACTTGATCACCTGGAGTACGGTGGTTAGAATCTGAGTAATGCAAAAATGGATATGCATTACTGTCACATTACAAAACAGCCAAACATGAATGCCAAGTTTAAAAGATCGGTCAACAAATTTGACAACGTTGCTTGAATTGTGCAACTTGACACTTCATTGTGGGCTTCACCTGCCAGTGATGTAGCTGTCTGCATGGGGAGAATGCTTAAAGAACAGTCAGTGTACATGTAGCAGTTAATCCCCGACGTCTCTAATGAATATTTGTTGAGATACCATGTGACAATAAGACTAGTTGTTGGCAGTGATTCTCAGGTCTGGATCACCGTGGCGCTGCACAGTTAATCAATTCTCTTGCTAGGTGCATAGCTATCAAACCCCTGCAGTGCAATGTTAATTCCTTGCAATATTAATCTACAATGTGTTGTTTTGCATACGGTATGTGTTGTTTCAGTCACTACAGTAAGTGAACATAAATTCCCATTATTACTCTCCACTGAGAGTAACTCTTATACTCTGAGCTAGTGTCAGCCAACTCCAAATTCTGAGGTGCTGCTTTTCAGTTTCTTTGGTCACAAAAATCATACATTTATTTTTCGTTTCGTTTTTATTTTCTGTTATTTCAGTTTACAGCCCAATTTTTGCACATTCTGGAAGCCAGTTAAGATGTAATTTTGTAAGGAGGAGACTTGAGCTCAGTGCAGGGCCCTCATGAGGGGGTTGGTAGGGGGAGCAATGCCCAGGACTGACTTAGGTAGGAGCACCAGGTGATAGGGATGGGTTAAAAATGTCAATATATCGATATTTTATCGATTATACATGTGTAGGAACGATTATTGATACATAAATCCAAGTATGGATTTTAAAAATCGATTGATTTATTTATTTTTTTTTATCCCGATTTCTTTTCCCAATGTATCACCCAGTGCTCCTTCCTAAGTCAGTCCTGGACATTGCTCCCTCTAACAACCCAGGGAAGTCCTACACTGAGCTCAGGTCTCCTCCTTCTTCTCACCAGACAGGGTGGAGCTTCTCTGGCCGGACATAGAGCGTGGAAGGATCCCGTTATTCCGTTATTGTAACTAGAATATCGATATCGTATCGGAAATTGTATCGTCTTAGGACCTAGTGTATCGAATCGTATCATATCGGGAGGTCAGTGATGATACCCAGCTCTACTGGGTGATAAAAATATTGAAATAAATTTAAAAAAAAAAAAACTGCTGCAAAACAGTTTCTGTCCATAGTTCACTTGGAAATACTTAATTCAAATTTCGGTCACGGTTTGGGGTTCTGTTCCTGTTTTATTTTGAAAGTCCTTGTGCTATGTGTATATCTTGTCATGTTTTTCCTCCCCATCCTGTTTCTGGTCTGTACTGTTTTCTCCTGACTGTCATGTTTCTTGTCTTGGTTAGTGTGTGGTTTTGTGAAGTTTGGCCTCTTGTTTTGGCTTTTGTCAAATAAATACCTTTAGTTTTGAAGTCCTGCCGCTCTGTCTCCTACATCTGGGTCCTACATTGCCAGGTCTTGACAATTTTTAACAATGTTTTAAGCAACTATTGACCTGACAATAGTTCCATCCAATAACCAGGGTTGACTTGAGTAAGCAAGTATCTGAACTTTATTTACCTAGATTTACGATCCTTTGTGAAAAAAGGGCAAGAAGCAAAATAAAATATGTACTAAAGATGAAATCGATTCAAAATGAAGCCAAATGCACAGCTAAAGCATAAAACATGGAAAAACAAAGACACACAGTTTGGGTTCCTTAGTTCAAGCTTTATAGTAAGTTAAAGATAAATTGATGCCAAAAAAGGTGTTAAAGATAGAATATTTCCTTTTTTAAACAATTTTAGCAATAGAACATGTATGATTTTTGTTCTGAAGAAAGGACAGGAGCACCAAAGTTATGTCCCGAAACTTAATTTGAGTTTTGTTGTTTTGAAATAATGATAGAAGAAACAACTTTCAAATATGTTTGAAATACACTTTCTTGTTAAACCATTCTCTCACAGGCAGCTAATGATAAAACCTCTAAAATGGGATAACCACTAGACTACTAATTTATCGACATCCAAATTCTACATACAGACCTCAAAAGAGCAGCACTCGCAGTGCATACAGGAAAGCCCAAGTCTCTCTGGGGAATTAGCATAATTTCTTTGGTGACAATTGCCAAAAACATCCCCATTGTTCCATCATAGTGAAGAAATGTTCCGTACAATAGATACAGAAGCATTCGTCTCTCAATTGTCTCAGCATTGTACAGCATCAGTCAAGCTTTGTTCCCAGCTTTGATGTGACGTTTGTGGATCAGAATTGGTCTGTCGGATATCTACTGAGCCATATCCACTCAGATGAAAGTTTGTAGCCGGCAGTGGTCAATTGTTTTTCTGTCATTGCAGACTGTAGATGTTAAAATTAATATGTATGTGGTTCAGTCTGAATCCTTGCGTTAGAATAATGTAGTCCAAGGCTATTTCTTGAAAGTGAGAGTGTGAACTAAAGGTTTTGTCTTATACCTAGAGCAGCTTTGAAGATTGTACATATTGACTGTCTTCTGGTTTCATACAACTGATCCTGGGAATTACATGGTCTGCAGACTGGATTTAAGTATTTTATTACCTGTACATGTTCTACAGAGTCAAGAAACAAAAGTATAGCCTTATTTCTTTTCTCAGACTGCAAAAGTTAATGCCCAGAAACAGGGGACTGGAATACAGAATTTAGATTAGATGATGAATACATCTCTTTATAGTCATCTAATCTGTTCTTGCACTGCTGGTATTCTTATTGTCTTCATGCAGCCTATCAGATAAAACTGATGATTAAAAATAAAAGAATGAATTGACTGTTCCCACTACATATCATCATTTTAAAGCCCCTCTAAATCTTCTGAGAGCTGGCTGAACATGATGAAATTTGTGCTGCAACTTCTCAGTGTTGACTCGTAACGTGTCTTGGGGAAACGTAAGAGAACGTGTGATACATGAGTATCAGTATAGCTACGGGCAGAGATCGCATCTGGTTACGGGCCGCAGGTCTGTGAGAGAAGAAGGTTTCCAACGTGTCTCACCGTTTACACAAGGAAAAAGGGTTTCCCCATCCACTCTCTGGTTTATTCATAGGGAGCTGGCGCATGTTGGTCAGGGCTGGAGCACTGCTGCGCTCTTAGCATCACTGACACGGTTTGTGTTTCACCTGTCACTGCTGCTGATAAGCTTTCATCAGAGCCTAATAGATTTTAGATGAGACAGTTGATGAATGTGTCATTCATGCTGCTTCATGAGACCCAAGGGCTTTTAAAGGTTGTATATCCAAGGACGCATTATTTTCTTTTTTTTCCCATCTGAATTTTTGAGCACATCTTGAAATAAGCTAAAACCTGAGGCCAGAAAAAACAAGTTTGATTTAAGTGCATTAAAATTAAACAATCGCTTCCACTCAGTATACATTTATTAATGCTAGACTGCTATTCAGCAAACATAAAAACCCAAAGGGTCATGGGAAATACACAAGATTTATGTAAAATGGGTCAAAATCTATAAAATACTTTTATTAATGATCTGAGATTTATGACCAGTGAAACTCAGCTTTGAAACATTATTTGCTATGATGTGGCTCATATTGGGCAACGTGAGCGAGTTTTCAATGAAATGACTCAGTGAAATAACTCAATGACTCAGCTTGCTGAGTCATTAACAACAAATCCTCCAACCTTTATGACCTCATGAGTTGCTATTTCATACTCTAAAATATGACCCAGAAGTTTAGTGTCCACATTTACGGTGCTACAGGCAGTATTTTCCCATTTTCAGGTTGAAAACATGTTTTATTGCATTTCAACAGTAAATTTCATCATGAAGTTTCTTATAAACAAGTGTCATGTTCATAACACGGGAATCGGTGGTGAGCCCAAACTAAAGAAATACAAATGTTGGAAACTATGATGCAATGACTTTTATTACTACTTTTCATTCATTCTCTTTTCACTTGTTCTTTCTTTAGACGTCGGTGTTACAGCTACTGGGGCTGGGTAAAATAACAGTTTGCTTTGTTTAATGTAGGCAATAACTGCCAGCTGGGTTAAACGCAATATTAATGTAGTAGTAGTAAGTTAATTATATTGTGTGTTGTGCATTTTCTTCTCATAGCTTAATTTGAACATTCTTTCATAAGTTGAAGGAAAAGTTGAGTAACTACTTCAAATAGGTCCCAGCATCCAGGTGAGACACGTTTTAACTTGGTATAGTGCAGTCGGAGGGATGTTTGGGGGTCTTGGACCAATCTGCATCCCAGCCATAATTAACTTTTTTTTTTCCTTGGATTTCACCTGATTAGGACTAAAAAGAATGAGTACATTTATTTCTGCACACATTTCATTTATTAAGTTGTGAGGTGATCTATAACTGAAAAAATGAGATGGAACTTAATAGTTTTAATTGAGAAAAAAAAATAATAATTTGGATAACACTGAGACAAGCTTTATATTTTGTCATCCATGTTTTCTTTGTCGTCCATTTGAACACAGGTGTCATTTAAAAAGTTTCATTACAAGTTGTAAATGTGCAGGGAGTACTGCTCCGTTCCTTCCCTGTATGCTTTTTTTCTCTTTTTATAGACTAGATAAAGCCCCTCTCCCAGTTGAGTATGATGTACAACTCAAATAAAAGGGAACTGATTAAAGTTTGCATATTTAATGCTGCTTTAGAACTCTATATAAATTATTATACATTGGACTAAACTTCACCCTTGCTATCTCAAGCGGAACATAATTGGGTGAGATAATGTGTTGAATGGTAATGTACAATATTTCTAAAAGGAAGTGGAGTGAGGAGTAATATTTATTACTCTTGCGCTTTAGGACCATGCCAGTTCAAAGGCACCAGCATCTGGATTGATTATTTAACAATATTTTTGTCCCAGAGTAACTGCAGCAATCACACTGCTGCTGATACCATGAAAGATTTTATTGCGTTCATCCTCACATCTCAGCGTGAACTTCATAGCTTTTATTTGGAGATAAATCTGGTGTGAAAAGTTATTTATTCAGAGTGAACACTGCTCATTACACTGCTGCAATGTCGTTTCCACCACATTAGGAGATGAAAAAGGAATGTGGTTGGAAAGCCATCATTTCTTTGTCTTCCTGGCCATCTGTGCAGATTTTTCATTTGTTGCTGCTTCGAGAAAATTTTGGTCATTATTTAGTTTGACACCACACATTTGTGAACTGATGATCTCGAAAAGTGGCGTTCTTGCGCCTTTTTTTTTATGGTAAATGTTGGATGCTGTCTGTTTGATGCACAGTCCTCGTCATTTACAGCTCAGTGAACAGTGATCTGTAACTGTGGGCTCAGTGTCACAGAGACACCAGCTAAGTGTCAGGGTGTAATGAAAGAACACGACACGAAGCCTATAGAGTGCACAGTGGCAGCAGGCGGGGCTGTGTTAATGACGGATCAGCTGGAGTGGGAGGTATCGAGCCTCACGCCTAACAGGAACGGCTCCACGGACGCCCGTGTCGGACAGCTCCATGGAAACGGTGGTGCAGGATGTTGGGATGTCTCTCTGCAGTCACACTGCAGTAAAAGAGAAATTGTTTTATAAGTGTCCTGTAATGCTCAATTTGCTGCTTAAGCTCTGCGGTGCAGTAGACCATGTTGATTAGAATCGGGATTGGCCAGCTCTGCTGTTTTAATCATTCCTTTAGAAATATTGCGCACTGAATGTGACATGACTTCAATTTACAATTAGAAGTTGAAAAATAGATGTTCCAACATGTATACAACTTATCAAAGCTTTGTGTTTATATAATTGTGATACATTGCTGGACAGAAAGAAAGGGGAGTGCAGAATAAAGTTTTCCTGGGATTCATTAAACATGAATTAAAAGAGGTAAGCTGTCCTGATCGATCCACAGTGTTCAAATTTGTCTTTGGCTCATTTGAAGGCATGTTAGGATGTACGTTTTTATTCTGGGCCATATTTGTCTGTGATTGATATCAGGTGACTGTTATTCACCGCAAAGCCTAATGCCCACTGATTTGGACCATCTGTGCAGGCTGCACAGCCCAGTGTCGCTGGTTAGACTGAGCTCAGGACCATCACAGAAACACTTAATTAATAAGGTAAATATCTGCTGCTTTGGAGTCTTAAGTGATTGTTGCAGAGGAATTTATTTAGTAGTTTCCTTATTTGAATTTGTTTTGTGTAAAAGTGTCCAAGCCAGCCCTCATTCAGTATGTGTCAGACATTAACGGGGCTGTAAAGCTTCCATGTGCTAATCACATGCAATCTGCTATTTGTGCTGTCAGAAAACTTATTTGCTCAGTTTGTTTTGTTTATTTCCCTGTTTGTTTTTTAATGTCTTTTTTTTTTTAAGACCATTTTCAGTTGGTTCTTCGCTGTCATTAGTGGGCTGGTTCATTTACGAAATGAAAATGTTGGGTAGGATCATGCAAAATGCTGCTTGTGAATCTGTTGCCGGTTCTCACATCTTAGCAGCAGTTGTCCATTAAAATCTGTTTAAAATTGATGAAAGCATAATACAATCCATTTCCTCATTTACAAATCTAGTGAAGCAAATGGTCCACTCCCTGAATTGCTCCTTACACTTTTCACATAAAGTCCCAAGCTGATGACTTGACACTGAAGCAGCTCAATGTCTCCCATTTGCTCGTCCCATTTTCAATTTCATTTCCTCTTGAAACATCGCCGCCGTCCTTACAATTCCTGGGTAGTTTTCAAGAGAATGTTGCTGAAAAGCACGACTGCTGCTGAGTTCCCCCTCACCAGCATGCCTCTCTGCAGCCATCAAACAGACTGGATCATCACAACCTGGTGCTTTCTGCATTTGGAGGCTCGTCCAGAGCTGACGTAGAATTCCAATATATATTGGAAAAGATTTATGGTTTGTTTTAAACCATTCTCTGACACCTTGCAGTGGACTTTTTGCAGGCAACGTAATACGTCATGGAGAAGAAAGAAGGATGTCTGCTCTCTGTTATTTACATTGTTCTTTTTGTCAAGAGCCCCTGTCTTTTGTAATAACATTGAAGTTGCATGTGATGTGCAGCTGCTTAAAGGCAGAGTGGTTTTCATCTGAATACTGTTTAGATAGGAGAAATGGCATCACAGCACGCATGCTTTTAGCAAGATAAAATGAGATTGTTGGAAGGTAAACAGCACAAAAGATTATACCTTTTTCAGAGACGGTATGCATCTGGAAGTCAAAACTGGGACTGATACCATTTTATATTTCAAGATCATTTGCTCCCTCTAGTGTCCAAAATGCCAATGCATTCTCCTTTCATTGTTCATTAACTTTCTTTTTGTCTTACTTTTATAATGTAAGGCTTTAAACTGATTTTTAAAGCAACAGAGCAGCAGGCATGATCTGTTAACGATAGATAGATGGATAGACGGATCAGATTGAATCCAAGAACATCTGTATATCAGTGCGACAGATTGGAGTCACTAATGAATCCATCATCAATTCAATTTTATTTAAAAAGGGACAGTGTACAGTTAAAACATAAATGTTGCCATCTGATGCACTGTACCAGATTATAGCTTTAAGCTAATTTGCATCTGCAGTCCCTTGAAAATTCACAATAAAAAAGAAATACAGTAACAAGTAATACAATACCAAGAAAAATACACAGATTTTCAGGAGGACATCAACTTGAATAAGGTTGATGTCCTCATGCCGTTAGCTCTTGAGATGCAAATACATTGACAGATGCTTGTTTAATACCATTTTATTTGTCCAGTCTGTAACCTCAACATAAAACTCAACAGTATATAAACGCTGACTATATTGTTCCTGTTGTGAAATGCAAGCCTGAGGACGGTGTACACTGATATGGTTTTACTGCCACATTGTGGACAACACAAGTAGTGCTTTGTTTGAAGTAAAACTAGTGGACAAATTGAGCCGTTACAAGAAAAAAAAAATTAAGCACAGTTCATGAATAAGTAAAACATAAATACTTAACATTGGTATTAGGATTCAATACCAATGTTACATATAACAGTACTTGGATATATGTATAATCAACAAGTTTTCCATAAATACATTTGTATTCAAATATAATGATGCAAACTATTCTGCTTTAATGGTCTAAAACAGAGCAGATTTTGGCATTTGTCTTCTGAAATGAGCTTTGTTTTGCTGCATGTTTCAGCTGTTATCCTGCTTCAGCGCACCGTGATACAAGTGACTGTGTCATTGTACACACCTTGATGACATGCTGATGATGACCACTAATTTGAATCAGGTGTGTTGATGCGGGGAGAAATGTAAAACATGCAGGTGGGCAGCCCTCGAGGACTGGAGTCCACCGCCTGTGATCTACAGATAGGCGAGTGACAGGTGTGACGTGGTCCCTCTCATATCTGCAGTAGAAGGTGTTGGAGTCGTCAGCTGGTGCTTCGTTGGCTTCACCAGTGGGGACGGGGCGTCTCCTGTAGCTGCTGATTAGGCCTGTGTTGAAAAAATCGATTTCTCATATTAATTCCTAAAAATCAATTCATATGTCTAAAGATCGATTTTTTTTTTTAATTAAAAAAAAAAAAAATTTTATTTGTTTTGTTTTTTTTCATCATTACATTACAAGTTTTGGTTATTTTTTTGTTTATCCCCAAAAAAGGAATGTTTTGTTGGACACAAGTCGAGAATAACTGGTGCTATGTTTTTGCCTTTAAATATGTTTAAAGGTATGAAAACATTAAAGTGTTAGGTTATAATTGCATAAATTGTCTATATTTCATTACTTTATATACTGTCTTGGGGTTACATTTGCAAAAAATGCTAAAAACCAAATGCTCAA
This sequence comes from Cololabis saira, assembly GCF_033807715.1. Lineage (NCBI taxonomy): Eukaryota > Metazoa > Chordata > Actinopteri > Beloniformes > Belonidae > Cololabis > Cololabis saira. Next base: position 29,264,538 of record NC_084606.1, read on the forward strand.
AAATTAAAAACCAAAATAGACCGAAAATGGAACAAATAAAAACGGAATGTGGGAAAAAATAAAACCGATTTCATCCGTCTCTGTTTCCTCCCTGGATCTGTTTGATAATTCTGACCCACAATGTTTCTGAAAGCAGTTCTATCAGCATTCTGGGAGCTGATTGGTCCTTACAGCATCATTAGCTGCAATACTTGCTGTTGAATCTCAATATAATACTAGTAGTAATATTTTGCAGAACTCCAGTCATATAATTCATGCAACAGCTCAAAAAACTGTTTTAATAACACTAACCCAAATCAATATCGGATTTGAATCGAATCGAATCAAATCTTGATAATCGATTCTGAATCTTAAGAATCGGAATCGAATCGATTCTTGACATTTGAATCGATCCCCAGCCCTACTGCTGATCTCCTGAGGGCCTCTCCACACTATTATTGCTGGATAAGAAACACAAGGGGTTTGATTTGCCACCCGGGCCTGAAAGCGAGTTGAGGGGAAGGAAGGCGAGTTGGGAGGTGTTATCCGCATAACATAACATAAGATGTGTGGGCGTGTAGAAAGAGGTATTATGCCTACATCAGCAGTCAGACAAGTGTGATTTTTTTTTTTTTTTTTTCCAAAGGAGGATGGATGAACACCGGGATTACCGTTTTTATGGCTGGATTTTGCTTCTTGCAAGGCTCGGTTTGTCGTTATTTTAGCCAGTTCTTCAAACAATGGACTATCCTTTGTGGTTTCTGGACATATGCTGGTTTATGCCGTCCTCGGCTCAGAGGCTGAGTCGCTCGCAGCTCTGCTCGTCTCCCCAGTTACACATTTGCAAATATAGGCCCAAACTGTGACCTCCTGCCGATGCTGTTACTCTCATCAGCTGTTTCATTGTCTTATTTAGGGGAGGAAAAAAACCCTCCCCAGGCGGGATGCACTCAGATTACGTGATCAATAAATCCCTCCCACGACCCACCACCCCGTGTTAGTTCTGTTTACATTAGTCCTGACCACACAATTAACTGTACCCTCGGTTATTCACAGGGCCAGCTGGAGACGCCACCCCCCGCGTCAGTCAATGTTAAAAGGACAGGCTACACGCTAGATCTGCATGTTAGACGCGGGGTATCAGCCAATGTAGAAGGGTTTATCGACACAGGATCGTTAGTTGAACTGTTGTCCCTCAGCTTATCAGAATAGTGCCTTTTGGCCACTCTGATTCCCTCGATCAGCGTGTCCATGGCTTGACTGTACAGGGATCTGTCCCCACTCCTGTAGGTTTGCTCCCTGGCTCAGAGTTTTGGGCTAAACCAGGGTTTATTGTTCTTAAATGTGCAGAATATCTTGGTTTGATCCACACCAAGAGCATCAAAATGGAATCAAGGCAAACTGCTGTGGATGAGGTCAGCATCTGATTTTCATGACAAAGTGTAGAAATTACAGCTTTGACTACTAAAAATAGTCATTTTATCTGGTAGAACACAGGGTGAGTCAGTTTTAATGCTGAATGATGAGTAGAAAATGATCACTGTATTTTTAGGGAGGTGATGCATTTATTTCAGTGCTTTCCATGAATTTATGGAATATTAATTGTGTAGTTGCATATTTGGTCTCTTATTAACATTCTGCCTACTATCTAGCCACTATCCTTTCTTAACACCTACTTCTACAACTGGACAGATATGCTTTTATTATTTACCAGACAGCTTCACGAATAACTGTTGGGCTTCCCGTTTAGACTTCAGAAGTGACTGATTTTACTTGACGTTTGATCACATTTCCACTGAAAATGTCTGTTAGGATTTCATCTGCAATCTCATGTTCAATGATTAAGAAAGGAAGTGTGCATCTGCTGCTTGCATCCTAGCGGCACATGGGAACTAACAATCTGAGTCACCCACGATGACCGTCCAGCTCGCAGCCCGGCTGCAGGTGTGCAGCTATAAACTGGCAAAAGAATTCACCTATCAATGCTTTTTGTGTCATATTTAAACCATACGTTTCTTTTTTTTTTTTTTATTTAATGATTTTTTTTTATTGGAAATAGTTTCACATTGTACAACAGTAGTAAAGCAAAATAACTGGGAATACTTCCATCCTTCCATTTTTCCCATCTTTTTATATCCCTCCCACATTCCCATCCCCAACCCAGCACTCACAACAGACCCAGAGACAAGAAAAACAACCAAGAACAGTATAAAGAAAAAGAAAAAAAAATAAAATAAAAAATTATAATAATGATGTTACTCATTTTGTTTTTAATGCTAGCAGTCTGACTGCAAGCCTACAAATGAGCAAAGGCCTTGCTGGGGAATACCAGAGATTTTGTCAGACTTCATAGACATTCGTGGGTTAGCCCAGTGTATAGCACATCAGTTCCTGGGGGGAAAATCCAGGACAATGCTTCCCAAGAAAATTCCTTCCCTTCCTTAATGGACATATTAAGACTTGGGGGGAAAAAAACAGTAAGACTAACCCTTAACAAGTTCCACACATATTTTTCTTTTTTTTTTCTTTTTTTTTCCTTTTCTCTTCCCATTTCTTATATATATATATATATATATATATATATATATATATATATATATATATATATATATATATATATATATATATATATATATATATATATATATATATATATATATATTTTTTTTTTTTTTTTTTTTTTAAATAAACCATACATTTCTGAAACCTCTGCACCACCCACATAATCAAATGAATACATTTTTTTTTAGACGGTTAACAAAGTTCTATAAAATAAATAAAAATAGAAATATAATGACTGATTTACTTCATAAATTCGGGCAATAAGAGGTTAAGAGAGCAATTCTTGTGTTCAACATAATTTTATTCGTTTGTTGATTTAATTATTTTTTCCTGTGTGGTGACTCCAAAGACAGAAGTATAGTTATGTTTGCTGTCAGAAAAGGGCTTTGTTTCATCGAGAAACAGTCAGATTATTCTGAATATAGTGTCTTTTCAAACTGATATTGACATTCTCAGATTCATCTTTATATGATTTAAATGCCATTTAAGTTATGTTAGCACTGCTCCCAAAACGGTTGCTGGTTTGATTCCCAGTCTTCACATGTTTTTACTGTGGTTGGAATTTTTCCTCCACGTACTCTGGTTCCTCCCACGGTGCATGTTAGGTGAACTGGTGAATGTAAATTGGCCATAGTACTGAGTGTGAGTGTGTGGTTGTTTGCCCACATGTGACCCTGTGATGGACTAATGACCTGTCAGGGACAACCCCCGTCTTTTATGTAAAGAGAGCTGGTTTAAGCTCCAGCAGATCTCCAATAACCATTGAAAGGAAAAAGCAGGATTTGAAAATGAATGGATCAGCTGGCTCTCTTGAAACTCTGATCACCTAAAGGAATGGGTATCTATTTAAAGCGAACCTAAAGAAACTGCTCAGTCCATTTTAATGTTGCGCCTCCTGTTTTGGTTTTCACTGAGCCACTTCTGTGCAGCTCAACCTGTCTGATTCATTGCTCTCATCGTGCTTCAACTGCTGTTCACAAGCTCCCTGCAGCTATGGCTCAAGTACATTTCCATTTTCCTTTGCACACCGTTCAAAAGACAGCGGGGGCATCTACTGCACCCACCTATGGCTCAACAGTCTGTGTGTGTGTGTGTGTGTGTGTGAGTCACAAATGGCTACAGACTAGCAGATTTCTTTTAATGAGGTTCTGTATACGGCATCAGATTGATGGAGGACAGGGAGAAAAAAAAGCTTATGCTGGTCAGAGAAAAAGGCAAGAAGATCAACACACAGGATAATAGACATCCGGGGGTGGTGGAGCACCTAGGGTTTATTTTTGTTAAATAACAAGATCTTTATGTAACATGCAGAACATTTGTCCTTGAAGTTACCAGGCCTGGTGGTTGTTGAGCCGAGCGTTGCTGAATGCTCTAAAAATCAACTTTGATTTATGAAACAGTCTACTGGCTGAACTTTCTTTCCGCCCTCAAACCTAAATAGTTCATTGTATTGTATTTTTTATTTAAGTTGTAGATATATCAAGAGCTGTGGCATTAGCCATAGCGTGTTGATCTTCAAACTGGACCTACAACGTAAGGGTTCGGTGTTGATTGAGCTGCTTGAAACGTTAGAAGGTTGTTTAATTGAGCGTGCATGTTTTTCCTGCACCGCTGTGGGTTTCTTGCAGGTGCTCTGGCTTCCTCTTGCAGTGCAAAGACAGATTTAAATGGCAATTCTAACTTGATGGTAGGTATGAGTGCAAGTGTTTTTGGTTGTTTTTTTGTCTTTGTGTTGAAATGAGGTGTTTTTAGATCTAAAAATTAGCATCTGCAGTTTACAAGATATCAAGGTGGATGAAACAATATAGTTGATGTTACTCAAACGAAAACTAATCACCTTGTTTTTTTTGTAATTGTACAGACCACTGCCACTGCCACAACAGTCCATCTCTTGTCCTTTGTTGCATCTTCTCTGATATCAGTAAAACATAAATAGATGTCCAAGGCAGAACACGAGTCTACATGCTGTTTTATTTATTTATTTTTATTTATTTATTTTTTTAAATATTTTTATCCCGGTTTTTTCCCATTTTTACCACCCCGTGCTCCTACCTAAGTGACAGTCCTGGGCATTGCCATCCTCTGTCAACCCCGGGAGGACCCTGCACTGAGCTCAGGTCTCCTCCTTGACCTGAGGAGTGAGCAGGCCGCATCTTTTCACCAGACAGGGTGGGGTTTCTCCGGCCGGACGTAGCGCGTGGAAGGATCACGTTATTCTGGCCGGATCCTCCCCACCCCATCTGGCGCCCCAATTAGCCAGAGGGGGCATGTGTAGCCCAGGACTGTGTGCATGTTTTTGTGAGGGTAGCTCACATTAGCTACCCAAGGGAACACGGGGAGAACATGCAAACTCCACACAGACAGGCCCTTTCGCCAACCCCACCCATGGTGTGGGCGCTGAAGTCATGGGGGAACTAACACGCACTCATGCACATGCTGCTTTATTTTGGATTCATTTGGTTAAAACTAGCTAAGAAACCAGAAATGTATGAACAAGAAGGTAGTGTTCTTCCCTGGTATTGTTCTGCCTCCATAAGGGTTTGGTGTTGACATGCAGGGTTCATGTTGAGGTAATGGAGCTGTATTTTATTTCCAGCCTTTTTTTAAATATTTTTTTTAGAAAACTCAGTTTAATGGGTGGGGACCCTGGCCCGGCTCAGCGGACCGGCCCCCGTCATTCTGGGCGCCTATCAGGGCCAGTACCACTGGCCCTGCCTCCTGGCTTCGGCCTCCGCTCCCCCTCCTGCCCCCCCTACACGATTCACACACTCATAGGTCCGAGGGGGCGGGGGGTCCGGGGCGTGGGGGACACTGTCCCACGTGCCCCGGTACTCTCTGCCCCACGATTTTAATAACATCTTAGACACTGCACACTCAACAATTAATAGATACACTTAACAAGGATACTTAGCGTCTTTGGAGGGGGGGTCATTGTCAAATATGATACCCTGACCACCTCCTCCCTGTTATTGCATTAGCCACATGCACTCAACACCAAGGGCGGGAGAGGGGCCCACACCACCCACCCTCCTCACCTCCCACCCTTCCCTCGTCGGCCTGTTGTCAGTATACTTTATTATTATTATAGAAAGATGGATGGATGGATGGATGGATGGATGGATCTCCGGTCCCCCCCGCTGCCCGTGCGGCGGGCGCTCCTTTGGTTCTGGGGGGGGCGCTTTCGTGGGGGCGGGTGCGCCTGCCCGCGTCGGCGGCCGGGGCGGCTCTGTCTCTCCGGGCAGGCTGTCCTCTCGCCGGGTGGGGGTCGTTGGCCTGGGGGGTGAGGGCCTCCTGGCCACATGTCCGGCCCGTGCCGGGTGGTCGGGGTTCTCCTGGGTCCCGGTTCACCGCCGTGGGTTCCCTGGCTGCCTCTTCCCGTGGTCGTGGGGGCCCCGCCCGCGGGTCCCCTCGGCTGCTTGCTGGCGGTGGGTTTCCTCCCGCCCTCTTCTCGCCCTCGGTGGGTTTGCTGGTGGCTGGTGGACTTTGACTTCGGCTGCACACACAGTTTCTTGTGTGTGTGTAAGTAAGATACAGTTTTACAGAGCTTCTCCTACCAGTAGGACTTGGTTGACGGATGCTGGTAAACTGTATTGTTTCAGTGTGACCTTAGTCTCGGTTGAGCAGAGACGTCTTACTAGGGGTGGGTATTGGGAAGGACCTCACGATACGATACGCATCCCGATACTTGAGCCACGATACGATACACATTGCGATATCCCGATTATTATATTCTACATAGTTCACCGAAAAATTAAAAAATGCATTACACATCTTAAAATCCAAGTTGTATATATGTACATCAGATGATAGTGATGGATCTTAAAATCCGAGTTGCACGTTCATCAGATTATAGTGACAATTCATGGGACAAACTGAGTCAAAACAATGTTTTATTATAACTATACAAGCTAAAGTTACAACCTATTTGTATATGTTTTTCATATTATTTACATCATATGAAATTAACATTAAATTTAGTATGAGGTTGCTTTAATTATGTGGCAAATGATAATAAACACAAGAAAGATGGGTACTAAAACCAAGGACAGGCACAGTGATCAGTCAGTATAGATATAAATCCATAAATAAATAAACCTCTGTCCATTATTTTTCATTTTTTAAGGACAGGCAATTGTGTTATATAAAAAATAAATTATAAAATGAAATAAAACGTGAAATAAAACCTGAGCTCAGTGCAGGGCCCTCCCAGGGTTGGTAGAGAGTGGCAATGCCCAGGACTGTCACTTAGGTAGGAGCACTGGGTGATATAATGGGGAAAAAGATCGGGGATAAAAAATATTTAAAAAAATAAATAAAAAAATAAATAAAAAAATAAAAATCGATATTCAAATTTTGAATATCGATATTGAATCAGCTGGAAAAGTATTGCGATATATTGCCATATCGATATTTTTGCCCACCCCTACGTCTTACAGTTTTAGACAAAGTCCATGTGTCTGGCAGGAAGCAGGTTAATGGAGTGGGTGCAAATGGATGCTTGATTGCAGTGGTTGGCTGTTCTTTCTGAATTCGACTGCCGTCACGCAGTTCATGAATTGAACTGTGCGTAGGTGGCTCTGGTAGCGGAAGTAATTTTTCCTCACCATTTTTGTGTCTTAGAGTGACATGTCAGGCAAGTGTGTGATTATCATATTTTTTTTTTCCCCCACCACCTCTTAGCAAAGTGCTGCAAATGAAAAAGAGGAGGGCAGCGATGTGGTTCTGACCTGTAGACCTTGTTTATAATCCCGGGGATCTTTCCGCAATATTACGAAAAGGCAGCCATAGGATAAGCTCTGAGGAGGCAATCTCTTAATTTTCCTGTCTGTCTTGTCAGCATGGGAAATAACTTTCACGCAGAAGCGGAAGCAGGCAATTAAGTCAGTAATTGCTTACAATAAATCCATATTCCATCGCAACCTATTATCTAGTGCTTGAATATGATGTTTAAGTATTTGCTGGGGCCACTCTTGTCCTTCTTGGTGTATTTTAGCTAGTTACATGCCGAACAACTATAAAAACAATTGTAAAGATGAATACCGGGAAGGTTTACTATCATTTGGAAGCATCACAATGGTTTAATTTCAGTTTGAACTTAGGCGCGTATCCACCACCGTGGATAAATCAGATAAAGTTGTTATTACCTCAGTGTATCTGTCCCGTCTTTAATCTGTTTATAAAAATGGCTTGTCAGCAGTAGGGAGCAGAAGAGCAGCCCACCGGTGATTGCCTGTACATAATTTGAATATTTATAATGGCTCCCCTCCACTCTGAGTCCTTAGTCTTTGCCCCTTTGTGCTTTGGACACAGTGGGGTTTCTGCTCCCGTCCACAGCAGGAGAGGTGGATTTAATAGCAGCTAAAGCATAGTAGTTATTTGCAGCATGAACTCTCACAGCTTCCCCGGCTTTAACCTCCTTTCATGAAGAGGGATCTGTTAAAAGGTGGCAGTTGTACTCTTCACAGCACGTTACCGGCTTTCTCTCCATGCGCTCAATTAATCCAGATGCTCAACTGGCACAAAGTAGCTTCTGCAGAGCAGAGATCAGCCACCAAGCTCTCACTTCCAAGCCTGCAAACGGGGTTAGAGAGGGAGGCTGCGGAGTGTGTGCGTCGAAATTCAAACCTCAACAGAGGCGCGCATGTTTCACTCCCACTCCTACCCTACGACGCACAGCCCACTTAACCTGAGTGAATATAAAGGAGAAGTTTGGATCGTAGAGTGGATTTTTTTTCTTGTAAGGCTCCCGATTGCTTTTGTTCTTCTTTTTTCTTTCTCCGCTTTCACTTCAAAGCCACTCAAGTGTGGGAGTGAAAGTGTGTGAAATTTAGCAGGACTTCCAGATCACTAAGCGAGAAAGTCTGGAGGGCATCATGGGAGCTTTAATGGTCATCTTTTCTCTTCAGCCGAAACAAAGACGCAAGAGGACAGGTAGGCATGATGGGAAGGGGGAGAAACAGGTTAATATGCACCGGTCTAAGATAATCAGCTAAACAAGTCACTAAGAAAAACAAACTGCTTCTATTCTGTGATTTTAAGAATATTTATCATCATTCTGTTTGTGGTTCATGTCGGCATCCAGAAATATCCCCACTAAAAGAGTTTTTTCAATAATTCCATCTTAATTGAAGCCGCCACATCAGTAGTCCATGAAATTGACTTGAAATTGAAATTGAAACATTTCAAGCTGAACTCCACAAACTTGCCAGACTTCTGCAAATTGCTTTTCCCTTTTTTGATTTCACAGTAAGAGCGCACACACACGTTGCCAGATTCACTGTGTGCAGACGTATTCATACAAATATGTCGCATCGCTGTGTCCTTGCAATAATGTTCCGATAAGCATCACAGCTCGTCACTTTAACAGGAGTCCACTCTTTATCGAACAACGTTTGAATATTTAGTGGGCTGTAAAAGCTAAAATATTCCGTTGTGTTGTAGCAAGGAGACTGCATAGATAACAGAACAGAGTCATATTTCACTGGAGTATTGTTGGAGAGCTTGAGAGCAACATGAATGAGGGACTCTGTGTAACTCTCTTAAGCAATAGATCTTAGGCAGCTGGTTGCACAGTAAGCACATTTTACAGAGATGTAGAAAGGAGAACGTGGGATACAACGTTGCAGTATCATATTTCAAAGTAGCATGTTCATGTTCAGCACAGAATCAATGTAAAATGCTTTCAAACTAACAAGAAGCAGAAAATACCAGATATGTGCTGTAATACAGATATGTTGGTGAGAGGTTTAAATAATCGTTTGTTTCTCCATGTTTCTCTGTTTGGGGATATAGACTTGAAATTTCAAGCTAAAACAGGTTTTCTACATCTAACTGATGTTCAGCTTCACCTGCTGAAATCACTTGTAACAATATTGTTATCAGGAGAGTCAAAATTACGATAAAGATGTTTTTGGATTTAGTGTTTGTTCAAAAAATGGTTACTGGATATTGTGTTTCATGTTTTTGTTTTTGGATAGATGAACGTGGGGATGGGTTTTGCTTCTTGCAAAGCCCTCGTTTGTCATTTTTGTGATCACTTGTTCAAAAAATGGATGAACCTTTGTGGTTCTGGACATACGCTGGTTTATCACGTCCTTGGCTCTGAGGCTGAGCAGCTTGCTGATGTCTTTGTCTCCCAAGTTACTCATCTTGCATGCTGATGTCTTTGTCTCCCAAGTTACTCATCTTGCAAATGTAGGCCATACCTGGGATCTCCTGCTGCTACTGTTACTCTCATTAGCTGTTTCCTTATTTTGTAATATAATTATAATAATTGAAGCTGCAAGCAGCGATGAACGGGCCCTCGCGCCCTTGTGCACGTTCAGGCGTGCTGCAGTGGAAGCTTGTATGACTTGTATGTAGATTCTTCAGGCCTTTAGCGGATGGCACTACCCACCACTCTCTATATCAAACCATTCAAAAGTTATTAAAGAAAGTAGGAACTATCAGATATCGACCAATCAGAAGAAGGGGCGGGGCTAATTAATGCCAATGAAGGTCAAGTACTCAAAACCGAGTCCGATGACACCACCCACGACTCTCTATGTCAAACCATTTAAAAGTTATGGCAGAAAATAGGGACTATCAAATATCGACCAATCAGAAGAAGGGGCGGGACTAATTTGCACCAATTAGGTTCAAGGACTCAAAACCGAGTCCGATGACACCACCCACCAGTCTTTATGTCAAACGGTAACGCTTTTGACTGAGAAAAGTAATGCGCATCGTCGCAGGATCGAGACGCACATTTTGATGTATAACACACCTGGGTGCACGTTGGCACGCTGGCGAAGAAACGGCCGAAGAAATGGCATAAATTGCGGCAAAATTACACGATTAATTCAAAATGGCCGACTTCCTGTTCGGTTTCGTTCGGTTGAGACTTTTCTCTAAGTTGCGACATGATACAGGTGTGTACCGATTTTCTTGCATGTACGTCAAACCGTATCGTGGGGCTTGAGGCGCAAAGTTTTCTAGGGGGCGCTGTTTAGCCATTTTGCCACGCTCATTAATGCAAACATCACATTTTTCGCCAGGCCTGGCTTGCGTGCAAAATTTGGCGACTTTTGGGGCACGTTTAGGGGGGCAAAAAGGCCCTCCTTTCGTCGGAAGAAGGAAAAACCAGATACAATAGGGCCTTCGCACTGTAAGTGCTCGGGCCCTAATAAATGAATAAAAAAACCTCCCCAGGTGGGTTGTACTCAGCTTATGTGATCAAAAAATCTCTCTCACGACCTGCCATCCTGTGTTAGTTCTGTTTTATATTAGACCTGACCCGTGGTTACGACTACCCTCGGAGGTGAGTTATCGTTGGGCAGCTGGACACGCAATCCCGCATCGGTCAATGTAAAAAAGACAGGCGAGATGCTGGATCCGTGTGTTAAACGTGGGGGATCCACCAATGTAAAAGGGGCTTATGAATACTAGCAGCCTATAGAAGTGAGCCATTCAGTGCAGCATGAAAACTTCAGGTCATCCATCCATCCATCCATCCATCCATCCATCCATCCATCCATCCATCCATCCATCCATCCATCCATCCATCCATCCATCCATCCATCCATCCATCCATCCATCCATCCACCCATCCATCCAGCTGCAAAACGCTCCAGTGAGAGTTGCAGGTCATGGTATGATGAAGCCAACAGAAGCATATCATCTGCAAAAAGCAAAGACCCAATTCTGTGTTCAACAAACTGGACCCCCTTCACGTCTCTGTGCCTCGAGTTACATAATTACCTGAATTAAATTTGAATAGCAACTTTCGGAGTGAAGCCTACATTTTTTTAACCAGATTTTTCATCCAAGTATGCATGTTTTGTGTGTTTTAACTGTTCTGTAGTAGCTAATGTCAAAGCCATCATCAAAGTTAAAAAAAGAGAATTAGGCATATTTTCCTGTCATCTGTAGCAGGTATTCCTTTATTCAGTTTTTTTGATTGTTTAACAGCTGCAAAAACTACTTTTGACCAAATCATTTGAATGTTCTTTCTGCAGCCCCATCACAGGTATGGAGAAAATTTTAACAAGATCTTCTTGATGTTTTAGTAAAAACAGAAGTGGACTCTTTTCAGGAAAAAGGTATTATGGAATACTGAGTTACTGATATTCCAGGAATAACCACAAATAACTTGGTCATATGCTTTGATGTTACAATGTTAATCAAAAATGTAATAAAATGTATTTGTAGATTTTTAACAAGATTGACAGTGAGAAAAGAAATCATCACCATGTGTGGGAGGATGCTCTCACCTTTTGATAAGGTTGTAAAAAATAAGCTTAAGTAAACTTTTACTTGTACTAAAAGGGTTCATATTTTCTAACATCATGACCCTCACTGACTCATACCATGTAACACTTTTTATATGAGCACAAACAATACAACACTGCCTGAGAGGCCATAATGGTGCTCTACAACCCACTCGAATGCTCTCAATTCATTTTCACAGCCACATTTATGGAGAGGAGAAGGAACGTTGGTCCAATAAGCGCTCACTGAAACTGTGGCCTTTTCACTCACCTCAGCTGGCCCAGTTTTTCAGTGTGCCACACAGCATGAATTGCCCTAAAGATGATGGAAACATAATTGCTGCTATGGAGATATGATGCATTTGTCCCTGTGCTTTCTGTTATATAAATGCCTTGCAATATTTGTTTTAGGTGTTGTTATGAGTAGAGTTTGTGTAGGAGTGGGATAGGTCCACTCAGCCTGTTTGTCAGTCACCAGCCTGGTTTTATAACTACTTCATCAAGAACTTTGAGTTGTGATGTGCACTGAATTAAATTTTTCTCGTGCGTATTTTTTGTAGAGTTAACAGAAAGGGTGATGGGAATGTCCAGTATGCTGCTTGTTGCTGGCATCCTGTCCTTGCAAGCCTTCTGGTGTTTACAGAACTGAGCAGAGACTTTGGCCAACCACAGTGGGAGCAGCTGTCATTTTTGGGGATTGCCACCCATCACCCATGCAAGCTCACACCTCCAATCTAATATGATTTAAAATGTAGTAGTTTCCTGCTGGAATCCAGACCTTGAGGGGTAAACGAGAAGAGATCACTTTAAACTAAATTTTTCTTTAGCTGTAGCTTTGGTATAATTAACATTACCTTTGAATATTTCTCTCTGTCTCAAAACGGCTAAAGTAATATTAGTCTTAGTCTGAGTCAGAGGCAAATAATTACAGTAAAAGCTGAGTGTATGCCAAAGGCACTCTGAATGCATCTCATTAATTTCCCCCCAACCCTCCCGACACGTGCGATACCTTTCAAAGAATTACTTTTCTGGTTCAGAAAGACTTGGTGGGTGAAGTCACAGTGCGACAGATTTAAGAAAACATCTCTTGCAGTTACAGCATGAAGTATCTAAAGCATCCTTACAGCTGTGTCCTTGCCGTTTCCTGCATTAAAATTTTGTTTGGAAAAACCAAACTACCTAAACCCAAAGATGGCTTTGGGTTGCTAGCTTGTATTGGGGTTCTTGCCGTGGCGTTGCATCCTCGCTCAGCTCGTTTACATTATTCATCACATTCCCACTGCGCATGGCGACCAGCATTAGGATGTTAACTTGGTGCTGGATTAATGACCACTATCCAGCTCAGAAAAGCAGCATGGCAGCATGCAGACATTGATCTCACTAGCAATGGGTCATCAGATCTTTGAAGAGCGGCTGTCATCCCATTATGCTGCACTGATTTGCCTAATATTTCATTCCTCAACCACTAACTTATCATATGAATCAAAAGGTTTGGTTTTCATGTGCACATATCCATAATGATAATAATAGCTAGATGTGAAAAGTTTCAGATGTTCTCCCCATGCTTTGAGTTTTTCTCCAGTGTGTGGCGCTGCAGAGGACTGGCAACCTGACCAGGGTGTAACCCTGCCTTTCACCTGTAATGAGCTGTGATTGATTTAAAGCAGACCCCCCCTGACCCTTTATAGGTATAACTGGGTCTAAAAACAGATAGATGGAAGTTGTTGTTAAAAAATAAATAAATAAACCACTTCCCAGCATAAATTAATTAAATTCATGTTAAATCCTACTTTCCAGGAAACTTGGTGATTTTCATGAAATGGGGGTTAAAAAAAAGAAAAAACTAAATCTGAAACCACAGTTTGAAGTAAGAAAGTTCAAGCATAATAAAACATTGAAGCGCTAGGATCAATAAAGCACATTGGCTGACTCAACTGGCTGTCGATGCATCCAGAAATTAAATCTGTAACATTTATTATACAAGGGAGAAGCCAAATATCAGTGCATGAATGCAACAGGAACACCACTAAGTTTAGTTTTTTGTTACATCCTGAAAAATGTTTGGTTTTTAGTCTTAAATGATATTTTAGGCACCCTTTTCTTTTTTTCCCCATACTTGTACTTAGTTTTTTATTTATTCATGTTTTAAGCCATATTAAGCCAATTTTTACTAGTACAGGGAATATTTCCAGTAAAATGAGGGCTTTGACTTGTAAATTCTTGTTCTGTCCTCTTGATGGCAGCACAGGCAGACAAACGAGCTTCCTGCAGGAGCTCAGGGCCTCAGGATGATGACAGATACAGGCTGTTCATCTTCTAGACATTTTTCTTTAATCGTGAGATTTAAACAGTGATTAAGTCCAGCAGAGCTTGAAAATATGGATTTAAATCAAATATGTTCTTGGAGATTACTCATGTCTTTATTCATTATAATTCATCATTTTTCTGTTCATTTCAGACATCTAGCAGGAATAACAGAAAATTGCATGTAAGCATATAATACTTCTCCCAAAGAAGTAAAAATACCTCAGTTTAACTGTCTGTGAAAGCGGTTTATAAGATTGTGTTACCTTTCAAAAAGGATTCTCACAAATTTGTTGTACCACAGTCTAGAGAGCTGAATCACATTAGTTTAGAGTTCACCGTTGTGTTTGTCTCTTGCAGGGTTACCAGGCCACCGTGGCCAGCTCATATAATCTCTCTAAACAAATGGAACACCATTAGTTTTTATCGCCACGTTGCGGCTCTGTGCTTTGTCTTCAGACAGGAATTCAATTGTAACCTGATTTGGCTCCAGAAAACACTTTCTGCCTTCACTTGTCTTTGTCACCAGAAGGATTTACTGTGCTGCAGGCCACTCGTGATAACTTTTGATTTGATGTAATCTAAACGTAGAAAGGAGCTTGACTATCGAAAGGATCAAATATTCCAGTTACATTCATTTTACAGTGCATTGTTGGTATTTAATAACTAGTGTTAAAACATTTACTTGGAAAGAGGAATGCATTATTTTAGAAAATAACTGATTTAAACGGACATATGTGCTTTTGAGCTCCATTGTGTACAATGATCAGAGGCACCAACGATACTACAGTATGTAGTAAAAAACGTTTAAGTCAAATTTAACCCAACATTTCTGGGTTATTCTTACCATTTAATTCATGATATCCCAAAATTAGCCCATAGGAAATGCTTGCAGTAAGAAAAATGAACAATGTAATCCTTTTCCTTTTATTTACCCTTTTAAATATCAATACATAATAACTTATTTGCCAGAATGTATTATTTCAGCCATTATGAAGGTCCCCAGCTGGTAGAACTCACTTCCTTGAACTCCTTCCATGTACCACACGGCAATTACCTTCATCACCAATCACACGCTGATTGATACGGCACAGTGTGTGCTGATGACATGCACAAGTCTTGATTGTTTTCATCACCATTAGCCAAGGGCCTTGATTGCACCCTATGCAAAGTTCTGAGGTGGTTGGAGAGCAGATGCTGGTAAATGGAGGACGTTTCTGTGAGATTAGGTCATGTTCGGGTATCGGTGTTAAAATGTTACCAGGCATTGAAAAGCCTGGTAACATTTTAAGATTAAAAAATAAAAAGAATATCCATGTAAATGGAAGTTTTTCCCCTCTGTGCCCACATCCTTTCACCTTTGCAACCTCTATTCTCGTGCTGCTTCCTACACAGCCACCAGGTCTGTCATATCCATCGACAGCAGACCCACACTTACGCACACACACTTTCTGAGCTCACTATATTTAGCCCTTTCCCAGCTTCCACAAATAAGAGAAAGTAATAGTGGCATAAATTAGATGCCAAATAGTATTTGTATCAGAAAGGTTGTTTCCATGGTAAAAATGCATACTAACAGTTTCTTTTGAGCCAACAGTTTGTGAAGCTGATCATGCCTGAGAGGCGGGGAATCTTATCTGCTGACCATCTTTTAATAAGAAACTACATTGTCGTGTTTTCTAATTAAGCATGCTGGATGGCTCATCTTCCCTTTGTGTGATTGTGCCAGGAAGAGGTAGACATGGCTCTGCTTGAAAGAATTATTTAGCTGGTTGTCTTGTTTTGAATATGTGACAGAATTTGCATTCTCCTTTCATCATGATTTGGCTGCAAGATTTTAGATAAGAGTTTAAACAGCCCATATTAAAGGAACATCCACCAAAAATATTGTGGCTTGGATGCAAGTTATAGCTTAGATTCAAACTGGAATAAAGACTGATAATATTAATACACTGTCATGATGAAAAACATGAAAAGTTCTACCCTCCACTGAGAGAATCAGGAGGCACCAAATGATGTCCTTCCCTTGTCTGCAGCAGCAACCTGCTTGCACATGCCAGGTGTGAGCCTGCAGGCAGGTTTTTAGTATGAACCTCAAAGGCTTTTCCCTCCACCGTGTTGTCTTTCTGTGACCTCTCCCTCTTCATCTCTCCCTGAAGGGCTTCTGCTTCATTCAAAGTCCCATGCAGGCACGGCAAGCTTCAGCATACGGGTTATTTCTTGAGGTGACATTTTCCACCCATCAGTCATCCTGCAACCTCTTTGTGCAGCGCCGCCTCAAACAGAGGCCTAATGCAATCCTTTCATTTTGAAAAAGAAATTACTTTATTTAGACTTTAGTCGGGGCGATTAAAAAAAATCATTACAGAAGATGAATCAAAAATGTACCTTTTATTAGCAAAAATTTGACTTGATAACATTTATTTTAATGACATTATTTCCCTTTGTGGATTACGACAGTATTGTTGAATTGACCTGAAATGATCTTTTTATTTCACAAATTGCGCCTCAACATTTATACTGAGTTTATACTCAGTACTGTTGAGCAAAACACATTTCTTTTTCTTGCCAAACTAAAGACCCACTATAATTTGCCAGTGCTACAAGCGTCTTATTGAACATGACATGGCCTCAACCATCGGGATTGTTGTACTTCCCTTCATAGTTGTCATCCAAGAGGAAGTGGCAAAGTGAAAAGTATTCACATTCATTACTCAGGTAGAAGTATAGATACTAGTTTAAAGATACTCCTGTTGAAGTATCAACTCAAGTTTTTTACTCAAGTAAAAGTATAAAAGTACTGGTTTCAAAACTACTTAAAGTATAAAAGTAAAAGTAATGTAAGGGGGAAAAAGCCATTAAAGACAAAAGCCATTGAAAATGAATGCATCTTAGTATAATGCAAATATATTAAAGAACCATATATGTGTACTATTGAGCATTAACATGTGTTTCAGAGAGCAGCAGATATGATGACTAGTTGCCTATAAGTATTGTAATGGTGCAAAAAGTCAAACTTCAGAGGCATGTTATCATTTATCCTAACCTTTATTGGATTGTACATCCACGTTTAGTTGCAGGAATCTGAGGGAACGGATGTAAGAACAAAACTGGACAAGAACATCTGAAACAACCACAACCAAATTCACTCTATCCGGATGGAGCAATTTAACTGGATAGTTTTTTTTAAAGGCCAAAATGAAATAGAGTAACGAGGCTGTTTTTAAAATGTAAGGAGTAAAAAGTAGAGATAATTGCGTGAAAATGTAAGAAGTAAAAGTAAAAAGTCGTCTGAAAAACAATTACTCCAGTGAAGTATAGATAACCAAAATTTCTACTTAAGTAAGGTAAGCAAGTATTTGTACTTCGTTACTTGACACCTCTGATAGTAACACACATGAGGTGAAATAATATTCAGTAAAGAGAAAATAAAAGCCATAAAAGGATAGATATGCTTAACATTTTAAATTAATTTTTAGAAAACTATTAAGATATTGCTGTAATTTCAAAAAGCAAAGATGAAGTTGTATAAACTTTTTGTTTGACAGTAGAATATAATGATATATAACATGTTTCCAAACGTGCTTACAGGTTATAATTTGCAAATTAAAATAAATCTTCATCTGTTTTAACTGAATGATTTGAACATTTAACCTGAAAATGACCACAGGGAAAGATCAGTGTCTCTGTAGGAAATTCCTGCAGCATCCATCTGGTTGTTAAGATACAGTTTTTCACCGGTGGACCTCGTGGTGGCGTTAAAGGGAAAGTCAGACACCCACCATCCATTATTTAGATTCATCTTCTCTCTTAGCCTTCTGTCCATCATCCATCTCTGTCTTTCATGATCACTTTCATCCCTTCTCCTCTGTTTATCTCCTACTCTCTTTTCACACCCCCATGTCTTTTATCGTTGCCTTCTCCATTTCCCCCCGCCTTCCTTTCTCTTCCACTCACTTCTTTCTCCCTCCCCACCTTCCTCTCTGACTTGTGCCGGGCTCTAATCAGAGCCATAGATGCAGGGCTCTTAAGTGGAGTAAAAATGACCTGCTGGCAATACTACACGCTGAGCTCTATACGGTCGGCCATGGGCAGCCTGTGACCTGTGCAGCATGTTGACTATGAACTTGGAGGGGCTGGAAATGATTGCTGTGCTGGTTGTAGTTGTCCTGTTTGTCAAGGTGCTGGAGCAGTTTGGCTGGTTAGAAGCTGACTATGACGGTAAGAAAACCGCAAAACTCCTTGTGTGGTGTTTTTTTTCTTTTTGGTGGTCAACAATTTGTTGCTAACCATGTTTGGCTGAAGAGTGACTGATTTGATCAGGATTGTTACCTGTAATTGTTCATCTGATGGTTCGTTAGTTAAAAATGTGCCTTGAGATGTTTTCCTGTGTTTCAGGGATCCCATCTGTTGCTCATTCTCATCATACATGTCGGCTGTAAGCTGTATATGAGCATAACTACAATGTTTGGCAGAATAATATGTCTATTTATGCAGCCACTTTGATTTCTGGGTAATTTAAGTTTCAAATGTGTTTTACAGACTTTATAAGGTCATGTTTCAGTCTGTCACTCAAACCAAAGTGCCAGGCAGTCTCTGCACATTTCTTACTGAATATGTTAATTAAAGATGTTGTGTCTCTCTGAGTCACCTGGTTTTGCTGCTAATTATCTCAACAGTTAAGATGACTCATGCATTGCACATATGGCTGAGTATTATGATTTCACATTTTGATTTGAAACTGTTTGTGACTATTATTTTCACTTTTAATTTTATATTCATTTTAGCCGTTCATTTTTGCTTGATGTTGTTTAAATAAATTTATATAAAAAACAAGATTGTTGGTCAAAGCTTGCATCATCTGTGAGTTGGCTCACTTGTTTATCCAAACCAGAGAGCGAGAGCAGGCTCTGCATGTTATCCTGCAGCAGCTGGCAGCTTGAGAACCTGAAATGGACAGAATAGACATGATGAAATGTTTGCCTCTTGTTTGCTTGGAATAAAAAGTGGGGGATCAAAATTGAATTGTGTAATATGCTGGCCACTCAAAGAGGAGGTTCTCTTTTGAAAAATAAGAAGTTGCCGCAAAGTAATTTAGCTGTAGAGGCCTGTGAGTAGTTGAAGTGATTTATGACTGCATATGGACTTTAGAGACTGAATATGTCTTTGCTTGGATGGATTTTTGTTTTGGTATCCTCTCTCTTCTGTGTATAGCTTAATTGGAACCAGTGTCTGAATCAGTGCCCGCTGGAGATTTGTCAAAGTGCCACGCCAAATCTGTCTGTAAAAAGTGTGAATTGAACATTTCGTAGTTGAGTCTCTGGCTCTGAATGCCACCTGTTGTTGAAGTTATTTATAAGTTCTGCTTTCTGTTCAGGCTGCCAAGCTGTATGCCTTATGTCTGGGCTTTCACAGGCAAGAGGCAGAAACGTTTTCCAACCAGCCAAGATAGAAGAAGTAGGTGTTAGTGCTGCTTTTTCAACGATAAAAAAAAAAAAAAAAAAAGGTTTTTCCCCATTTGACTTGTATTTTCAACTGGCTGGTTTTTCCCTAAAACCCCAATGTTTTTATGGCATATTAAGCTTCAGTCTTGAGGTTTTTTTTCAGTTTTTTTCTTTTTACAGAAGGTATCTAGGGTCACTATTATAGTTAATACACTATGGGAACCAAGAAGACCACTTTGATGGAGGTGTTTTCCTCATTCTCTTGCTCAGTATAAGATCCCACAGTTCAGCACCGTCCTTGTTATACTATAGTCCCGTCAGATTCTACTAAGTAAACTATGGCTGACGGATCCGGATTGGAGGCAGATCTGTTTAGCACCTTGGCTGTACCGAGAGTCCAGCTGTTGTCATGCATGCAGAATGTGGTTTGGCTTGTTGAAATAAGCAAGACCTTAGCTGGAAAAGCTTAAAAACATCTGGATGGCAGCATATGTTGCCCCAGAACTTGTGTTTATCGGTCAGTATTAATGAGGGTTGAAAATGACTGACATATTTTTGGTAGCACTCAGTGTTTTCAAGTTGTTTTGGTATATGGTACCATATACCAAAAACAACAAACAGGATGCAGGAGCAGAGTGAAGGCAACATCATAACACACACTTTATTTGTTAAATACACAGCTTATGTAATCTGCACATGCCTTGTGCACCATCACTTTGTGTCATATTTTCCATTACATGACTTCTCACACCTTTCCTCCACCGCACTCCATCAAACATGAGACTTTTCTTAGATACTGGCAGATTTCAGCTTCAGTTTTTCATCAAATTACTTACAGGGAATGAAAGATTAATTACTTAATTATCTGCACAAATAAAAATATGTTGATTGATATGTGGCATTTAAGAAATTTGCCCTCTAATTTCACATTAATTTCCATGTCATTGCACTGTGAGCAGCGTTTTGATTAATCAGTGATTGATAAAGGTGGGCTGTCTTTGGAATTTTTAAGTCATTTTAGTAGCTTTGAGATGTATTAGAATACGTTTAAACAAAGGAAGAAATTAAATTATTGTCAGTTTAAGCAAATAAACATTTTTGTCTCTGCATTTGGCCGAACTATCCCTGTGGTACATTTGACCTTCTGGACATTGCACCTTATTTTAAGTGAAGCTATCAGGTTTAATTTTATTTGTGTGTATCATTATTATAATTTTTTTGTGTTTATATATATATTTTTTTTATTTATATGAAGAAATATTACATTTTGTCTCATCAGTGATTTTGATCAGAATTAAGAAGGATTAGTTTCTTTAAATCATAAGCTTTTTTACTCCAAAGTCACTCATAAAAGAAAAATGGTTGGGTGCCCCCCCCCCAAGCTTTTTATGGAGTTGAGTTTGTTGGTCAAAGACACTTGGATATAAAGACTGCGGAATTTGGAAATTTGATCAACAATCCTTTGATTTAAGAAGGACCTCTCTAATCTTTTAAGCTACAGCCAGCTGTATTCTTTTATTAGATGGCTGTTGGAGGAAAACAGGCTTCTAACAAAGCTCGACACCATAGGTGCTTTTCATTTTTCTGAATGAACATCATAAATAAAACACTCGGTGGACGATACCAGAACCAAGATACTTTACTGTTGTAGCACCAGATGATGGTTTATTGTGCATTTTTTGCAGAAACACTACCACGATTTTTGACTCATTAAAAGCATTTAACTTTCCTTTGATATTTAGGGCTCATTTTTATACCTGAACAGAGAAATGTGAGGGGGATGCTCACAGGAGCACTGCAGTTGTTTGAACTATAAACTTTTAAAGAACTCTGCAAACTTTGTCTTTCATCAACATGCACAACAGTTAACACAAATGCCAGCAGAGGGTAGCAGAACTTACAGTTCTACCAGCCGCCCCGCCTGCCGCTCCAATATTCAGCTGGGTTTATTGATCATATTCCAACCAGTATGTACCAGCTTCTTGTTTGTACGCCCAAAACCAACAGACACACACTGCCAAAGATCGAGTTTATTAAATAATAGCTTCAGCTGTGTTATTTAGTGGGATATGAAGAATAAATGTAATTTATACTGAATTATTGACAAGGACTTTTAAAACAGATACATTCACAACTGATAAAAGTAAAAGTGCCATTGTACAAGTCATTAGAAAAATGGGCCACAGATCTTGAGAACCAAGCCCAAAACACCCAACAAATACGTGCAATTAAGTTGAAATAAAATCTTAACAATTAGCCATGAAGACCTGTTTTGAGTATAAACATGTAATGCCTCATATTTGTGATTTCTAGAATAGGCACATCACGAAGCTCAGACCAGTTAACATGAATAAACAAACGATTAAAAATATTTCAAGTAACATTTTCAGTTGTTGACTTTGCAATAATGCTTATTTTATGTGATCTCTTTGTAATACTTGTGCAAATATTCATATTCATAGCTTAGGCAACATGCTTTAGATCCAAACATTTTATTTAGCTAGGAAAGTTTTGAAAAAATCTCTTTCTTATGCTGTTTGATACAGTCTGAAGGTTCAGGTGTTAAAGGATTGTTGTTGTCACTGTTAGCTTTCCATTGAAACAATCAGTGAAGGATGTTTCTAGCAGCATGAGCTTTCCTCTGTCATTAATCACAGCAATTTCTTGTGACTCGAGAGTTTCAGAGGAAACCGAGTGAATGATGTTTGAGGTTCTTGCTGCAGGCACACTTGAAAAAGATGTTCAGTAAGGAACCTGTGTTGCCTTGGTTACAACGAAGCAGCTTGCTTGACATTCAATGAAAAGAAGTGCGACAGTGATTACAGAACTGGCCTCCACATTGACCTGATCCCATGATCTACTTTGAATTAAGCATCTCCAATCTTTTTCTTTTGGCCAAACAACTCTTACAGTACTTCTTTACATTGCAAAACAAGACTAGGAGGTATAAAGTTTCTGATTCTGTGACTGTTTAAAGTGAGATTGCCACCCATACTGGGGACAAATGATGCAGAAATCATTCAAACCATTGTTAATCACAAAAAACATCATACAGACACCATTTTAAATTTATCCCCTTTCACTGAGGTAGAGGTTTTCTGAGATTTCTTTTACCGTGGCACTTTGTACAGCTAATTCTGGGTATTTTATCAGTTTCATTTTCCAATATAGACTTCACCCAACCACACTTGCATTCTCTATTCTCGATTTCTAAATCTTTACAGAATTCTCACATGATTTCTGACACCTTCCAATATAACACAATGTCTGGTGATGTGTCGCAGACAAAAAACTGGTGGCAGTTATTATCGCAAGCTTTGGTGCTACAATCGTTTCTTTATTCACCCTGCATTTACTCTGGATGAAAATATCTTGTCACGTCTCCTCAGTTTGCTTTAAACCACTGTATATCACTAAAATTTAGAATCTGCAGATGCAGGATTTTAAAGTAAACATATTTAAAGTATTTTATGTGTTGTTTGCTCATTTGTTTTGTTTTATGTTTTATGGCCATTTAAACGTATTTATTTTAGTGGTCTTCAGTGCTTTGTTTATACTTTTTTTTTTTTATCACAAAATAACTCCCATAAATTGTTTTGCTCTTGTTTAATAGTGTTATGGTGAGGGATGTCTCTGCACAATTACCCGAAATGAGGCAGTGTTGAACACTAGAATATTTAATAATGGAGACTAATAACTTTAATCCAAAAATTGCCTCAAGAGTGCCCCCGGCTTCAATATTAACTTAAATGGGTTATCTACTTCATTTAAGAATAAAGGTAAATCAAGTTTATTTATTTGCTTAATTCAAAATTTAAATTCAACAAAATTACATTAGTTTTCTCTGTATTGTATCTGTGTTCTTAGATTTAATAATCAATAAAGTAAGGTAAAGTATCATAAAGTCTGAAATTTATAAGGCGAAACTCAGACTGATGTTTGTTTCAATGGCTTTTTTTTTCTTTGACAGATGAGAAAACGTATAGAAGCAGCCAGACATCCCAGGATTTCTGTTTACTGTGGTCAGTTTCACACCTAAGACTAATGTCCACGGCAAGGAAACTCCACCATATCCCCCACTGTTAGTTCAGAACGAGAGGGGTAGGGTGTCAGCTTTGTCTGTCGCTAATATGGGGAAATTCTCTCTGACCAAATCAGGTTTTCATCAGTTAAAAAAAGGTTAGATCAGACTGTTGAAGAGGGCTGGTCAAGTATGCACTCACATCTATGCAAAAGTAAAGCATCTGCTGCAAGATTAAATCATGTGTATAGTCTGACTTTTAAAGGTTTTGTTAAATCTAAGTATTAACCATTCATTTATAGAGTTGTTTAAATATATCATTTCATATCTGCCATGTCATTTCTCAAAAAAAATCATCATCTGTCTTGATATTCTTTGTTTTTTTCGTCTCCATTTTTTATTTGCTGGTGAACCGAGCTCGTCATATTTCATCTCTGGACAGCGGCTCCAGCCATCCAGCGCTCCGTCGGCTGTCTTATGTCATCCCTGTCTTCTCTCTTTTTACTGTCCCTGCTAATGCGTGTTTTCCATTGACGTTTGCACTTAAAGGTCAAGCATGACTGGCACTTTTCTCCTCGTAATAGGATGCCATAAATCAGATGTACAAAGAAAACCCTAATCTGCCGTCGGCCCAGGCGTGTTATCCACACTGACGGGCGTACCAGGAAAAACATGGCCAGACTAATTACCTGGGATGACACAAAGCTGTTGGACCTGAGGCAGCAAAAAGGCTGCATTGTTGCCTTTTTGAGACTTGGGAGCTTTTTAATTGAACTTACAGCACATTTTATGATTTTAACAGTAACTTCCTTTGTTCCCTGAGCAGTCGAGAGCAGCATGAATTAATCAAGTAGCTGTAGCTCGTTAGTCATCAACCAAACCTTGGTATGAGCCAAACCAAGAGAAGTGAGAGGTGGTCATTCCTCATTTATTCATCTATGTTATCTGGTACCATGACATTTTTCTTTGCCGTTTGTTTTTCTTCTTCTTCTCTTTTTCTCCAATTTCAGCCTACAGCCTAAATTTCTTTTTCTAAAAAAAAAAAAATTAACACAAAAGTTAACGGTTTCTGATTGTTAATTGACATATTCATTGACGCTTGAAGTAAAATAACTATTGTATGCCTTTATTTTATTATTATTATAACTCCCAAGTCATACTGGCAAATTCATGAATGGACGTATTTGGTCAGGCAGGGCCGACTTTTGCAGAAAAATAAAAGATGTTGACAATGTTTTTCATCCAACTTTAAAAACTGAGCCATATATTACAGTTTCAGTTAAAAAAAAAGGACCCAAAGACAACACACGAGAGCCATTTTTGATGAAGAAGCAGTTAACCTAAGTAACTCAAGCTCACGCAGGTTAGCTGGCAAATGCTCACACAGTGAGCAGGTGAAAGCCAATAAAAGTATGCACACCCAACCAAAACATGTACAGTTCCTACAAACAAGTCCAAAGAAATGAATACAGGGAAAATGGAGAGCTTAAGAAACAAATCCAGATAGAAATTGGAAAAACTTAAAGCATGGCTTAAGACAACTGGACATTAAGGCGAGTTACAAGCCTGAATTGTCACACGATGGAGAAGAGAACAAGGATGTGGGTGTCAACACATAGGAAGGACTACGAGGGACTCAGAAAAGCAGACTCCTGATATTAACTTTAAACTACACATTTGTGTTAGAATCTTGGATATCAGCTTGCATATTATGTTCAAGTATATTTATTCAAATTCCCATCAAGCCGTCTGTACATGAATAACTCACTAAAACGAGTCGCTCCACCGAGCTCCCCCGTTGCCTGCACATGCTGCTCCAATGATGGTTGTTCATCGTCCATAACTATCGTCCCCTTCTCAGACGGTCGATATGACAGCTTCATGTCATTATAGCCTGGAGAACCTGAGCCAAACTCGAGCGCTGCTTTGCATGCCAGAGAAACTCCCCGCCCCTACAGGTGTCATCCAATTATACCAGCCGCTTGTACTTTAAGCTGATGTGTAAACGGCACATTTTCATCTTCATCTCCCATCCAGCGAGCTGCGTCGCATTGATGGATGATGGTGGCATCCACGCCTCTCCTCTTTGTGCTGGTTTCTTAATGTTGTCTGCGCTGCAAGAAGGACGACGCTTGACAAATTCTTAATGGCAATTTTGTTCTTAGGGGGCTGCTTGGTATGCACATGCTGCAACGGAGACGAGCGGGAAAAAAGCTAATAAAGCCCCAGAGGTTATTACATTTTTGAAAAAAAAAAAAGAAAAACTAACCTAAGTGACTTATGTTCCTGTAATATCCACTATGGTTTTTATCGCAACGTACTGCTCCGCTGTTCAGTTAATAGCTTAAAGGCTTTCGTGGGGATGATGAAAGGATCACTATTAATTATAGTGCGCAGAAGAAACCATTTAAGCTTTCCTGCATGCAAGTAGTAGCTTCAGTTTCAGTGCTTCTCTAAAGGGTTTCTATTGAATATACTGTGTTTGTAAGAGTGACCCGTTGACGTGCACTGCTGGCAATGTCCTCGGTCCAGAAGATGTGATAAGATATTACCCTTATGAACGCTGACTGTAGAAACTGGCAGGACACGTGGACACAATGAATGAGAGAAAATCTGTTATCTGTGCCCAGATCAGTGTTGGTCTGCAGAGGCAGACGGACAGAAAGGTCGCAGGTTTGTTGTGCGGACCACTCCTGCTCGTTACAAAGATAAGGGATTCACACCCGAGTGCAGCTTGACATTTCATGCTTGGATCTTTTTTGAGAGCTGCCGTCCAGAGGTTATGGAGGCTCTTTGTGAAGCTCTTCAGTCCCGTCACGATGTGCTGATTTGGATCAAACATTGCAGAAAAGAATATTTCTCTTTTGAATGGTTCACTATTAGCATATTTTTCTGGAAAAAAGCTTATGAGGAAGATACTACGCAAAGGAGTTTACCCAGTTAAGGAAGACAAATGCCTGTTGACATAAATGGAGAAGTTACGTTGACATGAGAACATCGTGTTACACAATATTCTTTACAGTGTTTTACACAGTTACATTTGTACAGGAGGAGTCGTTTGAATATGTAAACAATAAAACTTAGTGACTTTCTATTGCTCTGAAGCAGTTTGTATGGTGATCACTAGTCTTGTCTCCATAGAAATTCTTCGGAGGACTTGTTTCATCACTCAGAAGTGGGCTACTTTTTTATTTTTTTAACCATAGTCATGTTCTTAAAGTATCCACAGGGCAATATATTGGATAAATTAATTAAAACAAGGGAACCAGCTGCTCATTCAGGAATCTTTTTTGGACTGAGAGACATTTGACTGTGTACTGTGGGGTATTCTGTGAAGAATGCTCTGGGAGTGTGGTCCCTTTGCTACAGACCTATCAGTTCCTCTACACACTGAGCAACAGTTTGGTCTGTACTACTAGCTACCTTAAGTCACAGATTCTGTTCATAACTTTAACAGACTCTGTGCGGCCAAGGAGCAGCGGGTCTGATTCTGTGGGCTCGGGAATCCATTCCTCCTCTGCAGAGGATGCTGTCATTGTGCAGCAACATCCATGCTGTCACTGGAGCAGTTGGCAGCCAAGTGGGAAGTGGCAGTGATGACAATCAGCACTCCTACATATGAGGCCATGGTGCCCAGTTGGAGAAGGGTGAAATGCTCTCTGTGTTGGGAGGGAGCTGCTGTCTGGAATAGAGGTGTTTCAGAACCAGTAAACGCTAGAGAGAGATTATCTGTCTCAACTGGCCTGGGCCAGAAGAGATGGCTGGGCAGACTGAGGTCTGGTCCTCTCTGCTTACGCTGCTAGCGTAAGCAGAGCGTTAACGGAACACTACATGGTGAGGAGTGTAAACTTGAGTTAAATGGAAGCAGTCTTGAGTTAAAATCGAGTATTTGTTAATGTTAGTACGGTCGTGTGAAGTGGGGATAATGTTCCTACAGAAAAACTGAGCTCTTTTTAACTTTTTATTTGTACAAAAAGTCCAGTTGCTGGCATCACGTAAAAATATTGCACAAGTCGATTTGGCAACGTAAGATAAAGTATTAGCATTTATAGGCGCTAAAGGTCACGTACCAAGCAGATCACGTACCGAGGGTTGTTTTCATCCTGTAATGTTCCTTTAATACAGTAGATGTATGGATGGATTTTTTTATTTATTTTTTTTTGCTTTGCTTAAAACCTGAATAAAACACGCATGAAATCTGGGAAACAGGTTGAACTGAGACTTTTGTCTTTTCTTTTCATTTAGCCTTTCTACTCCTTACATTTCATTGATAACACACACTTGAATAAACAAACACACAAAGGCATGGACTGTTATTCATAAACTATTGTAAATGACATGTTTTATAGACTTCTGAGCCCTACGTAATATTTCTAAAGGTTGATAAAATAGCAGCATGTCTAGGATGATGCTCTGTTTAAGACCAGCTGCTATTTGCTGGTATTTTAGAGTCTGAAAGCAGGTAGGGTGTGTTCAGATTATGAATAACATTTTTGTAATTTCTTTTGTTTTTTTTGCTTATTTTTTTTCTCCAGATGTTATAATACAAAATCATTTGATACGATTTCAAAGAAAAAGCAGCATTTCATCACTTGTTGTGGTTTGATAATAAGCAGAAGGTGACTGAATAAAAGTGTGTTAGTTTTTCCATCTCTGGACCATTTATCAGCGAGCAATTCGGTAAGTGCTGAGTTATGGTTCCTTTCACAGTGCCAAAATAATATCCTGCCACGATGATTGCAATTAAGGTGGCTTTGTGCATTTACATTAGTGATGTATGGCTGCATCTCCTGCAGATGGAATCAGAGCGGGGAACGTGCAGCAGTCAAAGTAATCAAATGGAGTTCAGCTATATTGTGTTTGCAGCTGTAAAAACGACTTTTTTTTCTTTTCAAAACTAAATTATTCTTGTTTACTCGTCGAAAACAAAATGACTTTCACGGCTAGAACCAGTAGGTGGTGTTGTCTTCACTCATTTGCTACAGACACTAACTACATGTTACTTGCACTCGCCCTCTCCTCCACACTGATTCCCTGTCTCCCTTTTTCCATTAAATCTCTGTGGACTTAAAACCTTTTATGAAAACAAGCAACCAATGGGATTCTTCACCTTGCTTTCCTCTAACACTGCTGTGTACAAACACTACGTACACCTATTATAGTGTTTTTCTCTTGGCTTAAGGTGTGGATGCTCAGCTACGAGCTTGTATTTTAGTCCTTTATCACTTTTTATGACTTGATGCCACATTACCATGTGACTATGATGGATTTGTTTAAGGTAAATCATTTAAAAGGCTGTTATGGTTTTGTTTGGCCAGTGGGTTCTTAAATTTGATAACATTTTGTTTTTTAATGGACTTTTTCCTCTCCAGTCCTCTTTGTGGCTATGGAAAAGTCCCTTTTACTTTATCTGAGGATATAACACTATACTAGGTGCAAAACCTCTCCCTTTCAGGGCTGCGTTCACATTTCACAACGTGTCTGAAGTTAATTCATATATGTGGAGTTAAAGAGCAGCCGCGCTTCCTCTAACACAGCACCTCCCGCTGCCTCTCTCATCTCCCCGCCCTCCTCACTTCTTCACTCACATCCACTCCCTCTCATCCTCCCTCCCTTTACTTTGCAGAGCGGCAGTCTGAGCGCCTGAAAGGGCAAGAGAGAGAGGCAAAAACTGTCGGAGAAGAACAGACTTTGCTCTGCCGGCTTTTTCCACAGCTCTCACATGTCTCATCCTTTCTGAGGACGGGAATGAAAAGGAAGAAGGAAGCGGTGCGTGGGTTCAGCATCCGTGGACTCTATTGCACTTGATTTATTTAAAAAAAAACATTCAGAGTGACTCTGAGACATCAGAAGACTTGAGGCTTCTCAGAGTCCCGAGTCCCTCTGCGGGTTCTTAGCCTCGTCCCGCCGTAACTCCACCCAGGCTGGATTTAAGTCACCCGGCCGGTGCTCGCGGGCCGGCGTAGCGCTGGAGTGGGTGCAGGGGAACTGGAGTGCAGGACCAGGTGGGAGTGCCAGTCCTGGTCCTGGCGGGACACTAGAAGGTGAAGAGGCCGGCTCGGGCTCGGGGTTTGGGTCAGGATATGGTGGCGTGGAGTGGGTAGAGGGTGGAGAGATGCTGAGCGCCATCTGGGAGACAGAGGGGCTGCAGACGGTGGGCATTGTGGTGCTGGTGTTCGCTTCCATCAAACTGCTGCACCTTCTGGGGCTCATCAGCTTCTCAGAGGGTAAGACACCAACGGACATGAGACATGAGAGAACTAAACTTCACCAGAAAGAAGCCAAACAGCTAAACGTAGGGTAAAAAGACAGGCTTGTTGATTATTGTGTTTTTAAGTCATTTCTTCTGTCATTCCTTTCACACAGAAAGCTTATCTTAAAAACTGCCTTCAGTCAGAGTAGAGATCTGTAAGTCTGTTTGAAGTCAAACCGAGAAAAGCTCAGTAACTCCTGAGTAAAACAGAGATTGAGAAGAAATGTTTACATCAGCTTGTGAAACCGGTTTAAGGACGAGGTTATTCAGGGAGTTGTGAGGCGAGTGACGCATTTCTGAATTGAAGACTTCACCAAAGACACTGCTTCTGTCGTTTTCAACCCGTCATGTTGTTTGTCTGTACCCCCCCATAATGCTTCCTCACTGTTCTTCCTGCTTTTAAGTGCAGCTCTAAATAAAATAAGAGAAAACAGAACTTTTTGTTGTATTTTAGTATGAAAACTAACATGAAAACGCTGCAATATGCAAAGCACGTCCCCTGGAAAGTTCAGAGGATAAAATGTGTCATCCTGAGGTAAACTGTTTAGATTAGACCTGCTACACTTGTCTCATTAAATGTAGTTTAGCTGCACTGTAAGCAGCTTCAACTCAAAACCGGCCAACTTATCACAGTCATACTTTATCTTGTTGTTACAATAACCAATCAAAGGCTATTGAAGCTGCATGCGTCTTCATCAAGACGATAATAAACAAGAAGCATCAGTTGGCTTGGACAAGTGTTTAAGGCATAAAAGCTTTTGTGATGGAGAGGGTGGTGGTGTAATTTGAAAAGCACATGGGGGCAGTTTTCATCTGAGGGAGCAGTAAACCACATGCAGAGCAGAGCTCTTTACACGCCTCAGTAAACAATTACAAGTTGCCTTCCCCTCCCTCCGTCTGCCCAAATTCTCTCAACATCTTATTGATTATTTGCTTTGGGCAGACGATGCAGGCTGCAGAGGTTACATTCCACGTTCTGTTTGCCCGTCGATGCGTGCTGATGCGATCCGTTTTCCACTCACCTGCCTCGGAGTGTAATTACAGACAGACTATTATCTGAAATTATGAAACCTGACAGGCAGTTGTGTTTGCAATCATGTCATCGGGGGAAGAAAGAGGGCATTCAGGAGAGAGATAATGACAGGAGTTGGAAAAAATGCTCAAAATGATCCTCTGTGTTCGACTCGAAGTTTGCATTTTAAACATTTTTAGGGAGATGTTGGAAGCCAAACTGTTAAAGCATGACAATAAGAGGTTCATAAACCAGGGAAAGTAAACCGGATGTGCAGAGTTAAAATGTCTTATTCTTGTTTGCAATGGCAGCCGAACAAACAACTACTTGCTTCGTGAAGATACCAACGTATTCAGTTCTTATCTGCGAATGCAGCCTCTGTGAGAGTCTGTCTTTGATTTCCTGCTCATGGGCTCTTGGTTTTATTAAAGCTCTGGTCTCGAGTAAATAACATATCTTTCTGGATCGATGATATATATTGAGAGAGGGAGGAGAGCAGAGTCCATGCAAGTTCATTTTGACCTTTTTTTTTAAAGTTAATTCATACCTTTTGTTTTTTTTTTATATTTTCTATCCCTGATTTTTTTTCCCCATTTTCATCACCCGGTGCTCTACCAAAGTGTCAGTCCTGGGCATTGCCATCCTCTACCAACCCTGGGAGGGCCCTGCACTGAGCTCAGGTCTCCTCCTTAACCTGAGGAGTGAGCAGGCCGCTTCTTTTCACCAGACAGGGTGGGGTTTCTCTGGCCGGACGTAGCGCCTGGAAGGATCACGTTATTCCGGGCGGATCCTCCCCACCCCATCTGGCGCCCCGGTTGGCCAGAGGGGGCATGTATAGCCCAGGACTGTGTACATGTTTTTGTGAGGGTAGCTCACAATAGCTACCCAAGGGAACACGGGGAGAACATGCAAACTCCACACAGAAAGACCCTTTACAACCCCACCCAGGGTGCTGAAGTCATGGGGGAACTGAACACGCATTCAGCGCCCACAGCGAACCCAGGACCTTCTTGCTGTGATACGGCTGCACTATCAGCTGCGCCACCGTGCCCCCCTTGTTTTTCATTTTTCTGCAGATATAAAACAGATTTCCCAGCATGCATTATTAAATTAAAAATGTCAAAACAATACTTTTTTCCTTTTAACTTATTAATCACACACATTCTTTGTATCTTTAATGCATATTAAATGATATCCTCATATAAATATCCGAGGTACCAGCTATGTTGGAGTATATTTAAATAACCCTTTTAGATGCATATTGTGTCTTTTTTACATTTTAAAACATTTTAAAACATTTTTTATATAACTAGAATGATGTAAAGAAAGTATTAGAATACTTATAGAGTGATGTTTGGTGAAAGTTCTGAAATTAAATAATAGCATTTCTCATTGTTTGGGTACATTTAGCAAAATAACCAGCTCTATTTCAAGTTTTTAAACTTTTAAGGTTAGTAAATTAAACTGTGCTCTTCGTGCATTTTCAGTAAGAAATCCACCTGAGATGATGTTAGACGTGCTGGGGGGGGGTTGTAATGTTTCATATTTCACTCAACAAATACAACACATGACATTGTACGAAGCCATTAAGTTCAGGATTCGTCTGACCTTGCAAGCTAGCGTGGCAGTCCTGCACGCTGCTGCTCTTCGATTTTATAAAACCCAACAATCATTCCTAGTAGCTTTTGCCTCCTAAAATAGCTACAATTATCTTTTTTTTACATGGAACCTCCAAGGACACGGTTTGACTGAAGGTGCACGCTCTGCTTAGCATTCATACTGTGAAACATGTTCCCAGCTGGAAGCTGCCCAATGCCATCACATCCCTCCACCCTGGGCCACCTGAGCCGCCCCACTGGGCCGGCAGGGGACCGGGGTCTTACTTGAAAGGTCTCAGCGGGATAAAATGCTCAGGGGGGTTTCTCAGCTGGACTACAGATTTAAGCTGGCAACGGTCCAGTCAGAGAGCGTGTGGACTGATCTCATGTCGTGGGTATGTTTTCCACTCTTTACTGTACAGCGTCAGCTGGCAGCAACAAGAAACTGCCTGTTGTGTAAATCAAGTTGTGACGTTATTGCGAGCAGATGAGTTCACATCTACACTCCAGTGGTTCCAACTGTCGAGTGTGAATTATAAGGACCTTAAAAAACTGTTTATGTAAAGCCTTTTTCCCTTTGTCATTGGCCCACTTTAATTTTGAAGTAAAACAACAAGGTCTTTGCACTCATTGTTGCACAGTCATCAGATTATTTTACAGTGAGACGTATCTGGCTAGTTTAATTAAGATGCGCTGAATTGATGTTCATGTTTTATTTCTGTCAAAGCCACTACAGGCACCTGTTTATTGGCTAGTAAAATGACATAAGTACTTAGGAGACCGGCTTGTTTAAAACATTTGAGTTAAAAAATATGCTAATATATTTAATTTACTTTCATATTTTCTAGTCGGATTAAATGACATGACAGGAAACAAGTTTTCCCTGTTATGCTTTTCATATAAATGTGCAATTTTGACATTCACAGTGTTTGAAAGCAGACTGCGGAGCAAAGCTGCGTAAGGTCCAGGCTAATCACGATGATGGACTATCATTTAGTTTAGCTGTAGACGTGTACAGACACCATCATTACACAGTACAGCACGCATGAGACACACTGTCAGTTTGACCTGTTTTTTAAACCATTGGGTGCAGAGAGAGTCGTAGCTCTGGTGTTATTTAACAAGGTCTCCGTCTTGTGTGTCCTTGATTGAAAGTGTGTGGACTGACAGCAGGGAGAGCTGGGACTGTTTTGCTGCCAAATGTCTTTTCTGACTGGTTAGAAAGTGTCGTGGTACATGACATAATAAGCGGTTCTTAACGGGCGTTGGGTGAGCGTGGTGATGTATGCAACACAGAGACAGAGTTACACTCAGAGGGGATGCAGGGACAATGTCTATAACGTGTTATTGTCTAAAGCCTGCATCATGTTAGTCAGAATAAAATGTAATGACCACAATTACCATTTTGCCAACTGTAAAAATCATTGAAAGGACAAAAGGATTTGAAAAGCACTTCAAGTTTTAACTCTCTCTCGCTAGCCGACATAAGCCGACAGGATTACTTGAAATATTACAGATATTATCTGATAATATGTTGAAACATGTCATCTCAAGCGTGAAGCAGATTTAGTTTTTCTTCTTTTTTCTTTACTTTTCCTTCCTTTTTTGAATTTTTATCACATACAATCAGGATTGGCCTTTCGGCTGCTGTTTGGTGGCATTTACTGTGATGTAGTGGAACTGATGTGCTTGTCGTTTTCAATCACATCATCTGGATATAAAGCTGACACTACGCATCACTATAGTTGTGTTTTTTTTAAAGAGACCAAAATTCACAATTTAGACTCGTCCTGTCAAACATGATATTTCATGGTTTGTGCTGGGAAAAGTTTGTAGACACAAAGCGTTTTAAGGGCATGACAGAAGCCGGTTTATGCGATAAGTTTGTGTAGGTTACAAGTTAATTATTAAAGCTGAGTCAGCACATTTGCTGTATTTTTTTTATATATTAGGGCTGTTCGATTAATCGATTTTAAATCGTAATCGCGATTATGTAATTAGAACGATGTTAAAACGTGAAACTCGTAAAATCGATTTTTCACTTTTTTTTTTTTTTTTAATTTATTTTTTTACCTTGTCTGCACACATATTAACGATTGATACCATATTAATGATTGATGGAAATACCTCTCAATACCTGCGACAAGTGCCCCATCGGAGAGGCTCTTTAGTGTAGGAGGGGGCGTTGGAACATGCCACTGGGCATCCCTCAAGCCAGACGCGGTAGACCGGCTCGTGTTCCTTGCAAAAAACTTGCAAATGTGAACAGCAAATGTAATGACTGACATTCCACACCTCTACCTCCTTCATGGGTTGCATTATTATTTAGCATGCAAAGACCCAGTTTAGTTTAATTAGAAAATGTCTTGTTTTATTTAATTGGAAATATAACTTACTGTATGTTTGCAAGTGCTGATTTGCTGATTTATTTTTTTTTCAGAGATAAAACTTTATATTTTATTATATTTTTTAAAACTTTTTTTCGACTTATTTTACAGAGCTTTGCACTTTATTCATTAATTTTTGGTTTAATAAGAGCAAAGTTTGCACTTAAAGCCCAATGGGGCAAATGTTCAATAAAAAAACAGCATATTTGAAATCATTTCTTTGCCTTTTGTCAATTCACAAAATAATCGTAATCGGATTTTGAGAGAAAAAAATCGAGATTTTATTTTTGGGCAAAATCGAACAGCCCTAATACATATATATACATATATATATATATATATATATATATATATATATATATATATATATATACAGTATTATGTAAATCAATGGGATTTACAAGCTGTTGGGTAAATTTAATCGGGAATGTACGTGAGGAAACACATTTTATTCATGCAAACATTTCAGATTTAAGAAGTCAAATTCAAATATTGAAGTATAGCTTTTTCAAGCAGTTTCCCAGCAACCTGTGGGTTTGTATCCCCTTACCAGTCTAGTGAAATAACTACCACAGGCTCACTTAGCCTCTGGATATTTTTCCATGGCGCTTATATTTAGAGGTTGTGACTCGATTGACTTGACCTTTTGCTTGAGTGTCCTGACGGCCAGTCCCTCTGGTGTCTTTAGAGGGAAGAAAGGATCAAGAGCTAATTAAAAGACGCGGACTCAGTCTGTCAAATTAAGTCAGGAAGGTAGGAACAAGTGTCATTCAGGCAATGGGTTTTTGTTAAAATGTGCAAGACGAGGCGTGACGGATGCGTCTGAGCCGAGGAGCTGGTGTGGATGAATGCAGCAGCAGAGTCTCCCTGTGGGGCACAAGTCGGCTTCTATTCTCAAAGATGCACTTAATTAAATGACCTATCCTGTACACCGGCAGCGCCGTATCACCATCTTTTAAGCGCCGGACACTTGTCAAACCCTCTGATGTTATTAAACATGAATATCCTTGTTGAGTTTTGTGATACTCATTAATTCAGATCTCATGCAGCAGTGTTTGACTGCAGATTGGGAGGGTCTTATTAAAATAAAGAAGAAAAAGTGGTGTGCTGTTGCCTTTTTAAAGAGTTGAAAAGTCTTTCATAAAGGCTCAACCTTCTTTGAAGCTGCACATTTGTTATTTCTACTATGGAGATGCTCAGTATGTCCACGGCTTTAATTAGTCAGCAAAATGAATAATCATGTCACCACATGAATACACACAGAAAATTCTCCATAATTAAACCGAGGACATAGGTTCCTCATACATAATGCAGCAACCTTACTGCTAATTGTAAGTTCTGTGCTCTTTTCTCCCCTCGATGGGCTGAACGTAAAAGCTTTACAGAGTCTACTATTTTCCGTGCAAGCTCTGGAAAAAATGTTCTGACGCGAAGAGACGTAGTTGAATAGAAAGTGCTGTAATATCTGAATTATCATGCACCGTCCACATTTGAAATTATAATTCCCCACCTTAGAGGACTCGGTGATGGTCTACTTTGTAAACAAGTCGTGATTATAGAATAGAAAAGGAAAAAGAAATGTATTCCAGTGTTGGTTTGTTTAGTACCTAGCTGACTTTTGTGTTTTCTTCACAAAAGTAGCAACCGTTTCAAAGCCTCTCCGTCACACAAGTCCTCGTGCATGATGACCTGTCCGGGTCGCTTAGTTTTTAATTGTAGTCTTGTTTAATTGGGAGTTTTTCCACAAAGAATCTCAGTGTTGAGGGCTGTAAAGGGTTGTACTGGGGGGGCTCAGACGCTTAATGTCGAGTATAACCTCTATCTACCCTCGCAGAACAAAATCCATGTGATTGTGAGTTTCCTGTCTGCAGCTGGAATAAAGATGACTCACTTGGAAGTGAGTCACTTTCTCCTCTTCAAATATCCCTCTTTTCTGCAAGGAATGCTCTCGGCTGTGTAGCGAAAGTGTGATAAAGCTGCTTCCTTCCTTCCTTGTCCCATTTTATAATCTTAAAAATGATTGAAGAAAGTGCAAAGAGCCTTCCACTTCATCGCTGCAGCGAGGTTTTCTCTGGAACCGAGCATTGTTGAAGCACTTCCAGGTGACAAATGATTGCAATTAAAGTCATAGACCGTTCTTTCCCCCAGATTCTAATAAATATCTGAACCGTCTGATGGCGTGTCATTATGGCCGGAGTGAGTCGGGGCTAGCTCATAAAGAATCTTGGCATCTGGTCCCCAGACCGGCGGTCAGCGCAGTCCTTCACACTCGGCTAAGAATGGAGAAAGGTGGCTTTTTTAAACAGTTTTTATTCACATCTTGAGCATTAATGATGTGACTTTTTTACAGTCACTGTTCACATCTGCTTTCAGAAACCGATTAGAGCCACCGTTGATACCAGAAGCGAAAGACCCCTTGCAGTAATTACTGTCAAAGTCCATTTGGCTGTGAACACGAGGTCCGTTCCCATTATTTTTGGATTCATATTAGCATCTTCCTTACATTTCAGTATTGGCAGCAAAGCAGAATAAGTCAGGGGAAAAACTGCATGGTATAAAGGGTGAAAAACAAAATCCAGAATAAGAGAAAAGTTTGATCTGTGTGAACAAAGAAAAAGAAAATGGATTTTTCTGTACATAGTTGGCGGTTATTGGACAAACAAAGAAACTAACAACCCTGCCTTCTCCAGCCATTTCTCTTGATGCCAGAAGGCTTTCAAAGCTTCTCTCTCTGATTGCAAACGCAAGGTTTATTTGTATTCGCACACACCAAATGGGAACAAATGGCAAACATACATCCTCCACCTTCGTCATCCGTCTGATTCCTTCACAGTTGAGACTGTTAGAATCACTTTCTCTTATTGACTTGTATATATTTCATACTAAGAAATGTCCACTTTTGGCTAAAGGGATCGATCCATTGTATGACAAGAAAAGCATGTTTTTTGTTTTTTTTTTAAAGATTGGGAGCATTAAATGAGACAACTGCTTCCCAATTCCAGCTTCTGTCGTCACTAAAAATGTGCGTTTTGTGAGCAAGTAAAATAAAAAAGCTGACCTCATCATTCTCCATTGTCTTACAAATTATCCAGAATTGGAGCAGGTGTACATATTTAAAACTTCCCATTCCAGTGAAACACAGGAATGTTTAACTGGTCTCTACACACAGAGTATCTTAACACTTCACACATTATTTCCTTCTTATCTGGCTCATTGTGAGAATATTTTTTCTTCTGTCATTAAATGTTGCAGGTAAAGCTCATGCGTGGTCTTTAAAATACATGTTTCTGACCAGCTGTTGTCTTCATGCCACAGCATGGTCAGTTTGATATCACTTGCAATATTTTCTATTTTCAAGAAACCTGCCAATGATCAGAGGTGTCAAAAGTATTCACATTCATTACTCGGGTAGAAGTATAGATACTAGAGTTTAAAAATACTCCTGTAGAAGTTGAAGTATCAACTCAAGTTTTTTACTCAAGTAAAAGTATAAAAGTACTGGTTTCAAAACTACTTAAAGTATAAAAGTAAAAGTAATGTAAGGGGGAAAAAAGCCATTAAGGACAAAAGCCATTGAAAATGAATGCATCTTAGTATAATGCAAATATATTAAAGAACCATATATGTGTACTATTGAGCATTAACATGTGTTTCAGAGAGCAGCAGATATGATGACTAGTTGCCTATAAGTATCGTAATGGTGCAAAAAGTCAAAGTTCAGAGGCATGTTATCATTTATCCTAACCTTTATTGGAATGTACATCCAAGTTTAGTTGCAGGAATCTGAGGGAACGGATGTAAGAACAAAACTGGACAAGAACATCTGAAACAACCACAACCACATTCACTCTATCCGGATGGAGCAATTTAACTGGATAGTTTTTATTTAAAGGCCCAAATGAAATAGAGTAACGAGGCTGTTTTTAAAATGTAAGGTGTAAAAAGTACAGATAATTGCATGAAAATGTAAGGAGTAAAAGTAAAAAGTCATCTGAAAAATAATTACTCCAGTGAAGTATAGATAACCAAAATTTCTACTTAAGTAAGGTAACGAAGTATTTGTACTTTGTAACTTGACACCTATGCCAATGATGTCCACGTAGGCTGCCACTGCTGATCTCCTGTCCTCATTCTCTCTTTGGGTTTAATTCCAGTTAACTTGTGGCTACCTTGTGTCAGTCACAGTTCTCTGTTTAACCTAAAAACAACCCGCGGCCAAGGGAGTAAAACCTCCGAAATAATACCGAGCTTACAAGTTGCAGCTCCTGGGGATTCGGTTCGATATAATTGGTCCAAGAGGCTTTAGTATGGCCTTCTGTAAATGATCCTTGGTTGGACTGAGCTGACCTTTACACATATGGGGGAGTCTAAATAAAAACAATCTAAAAAGGTGTTGACAAAGGCCTTCATTGAATTCAACCTAAATATCATGCAATCAAAGCTCATATGTTGTTTCATCGTTCTTACAGCTCTCGGCTGAATTAGCAAATGTAACGTTTGCACATCCTTGTGAAGATGCAGGCTGCGGGCCATTGAACATCCACGAGCAAAAGGAGGCGGTGTGTCACGGCTGAAGACGGCGTGTTATTCGACTCACTTCATTTTAGGTTTAATGAAACAGGCAGTTGTCTGATTGTGATGCTATCTGTGTCGAGGTCTGCAGGACACAGATTAAGGTTTTAAGAGATTAACACCTGGGAAAAACTGACTTTAATACCTGGTGTGAGGACTGCAATCGGGTCGAAATGATAAATAAGCTCTGTCAGGCCGCGTTAACGTCAGCGTCCATGGTCTCCGTCACTGTCGGGTAAAAAGCAGAGAAAAACTAGAACGGATTATGAAAGGTTTAGACTTCTCAGTGTGTAAATGAAATCAGCTGCTTCAGGACTGGTGAATGATCAGTCTGAAAAGAGGTCACAGTCTTGGTTTTAAAAACATTTCTAAAGTGCCTCGAGTTTGATACTAATGAATCCCCAAAGTGGGATGTTGTTGCAGTGCAATTACTGAGAAAACGTCTCGCTCTTAAGACGGAACAACTATTCCTTCACTTCGTAGTGACAATATTTGATTTGATTCTCGATGTCATGTGACCACTGATTTAATTACTTCTGATCTTGAAGACGGGAGAGACGGGAGAGATGAGAAGCGGCGGTTTCGGCTCTGGAGAACGTTTTGGAAGATGACCACAGAATATAAAGCTTTAAAGAAGTGATACCATCACGCTCAAGAATTCATTTGAAACTGAAGTGCAGCTTTCCCTTCACGCAGATAAATCCTGCTCCCACTTACCACCACAATCTCTCATACGCTTTACAGCAATGGAAATAATTCATGGCTGTGAACATGTTTTGTCCATAGATGGACGTAGACTAGACAGAATAACGTTCAGATGAACTTGATATCCTCATATTGGTGACTTGGTTTTTTCCCTTATATGTTGTATTGCCGGGACAGCAAACACACTATATTAGGAGCGGTTGAGATAAGCTCTTCCAAAACAGGTGGAGATACAATCAGCAAAGAGTTTATTCTTCAAATGTGAGAGTCTGATTCACTAATGCATTTTTTGGGGGGACAATCTTGGATGTTGCCATCAGTCACTGTGATCACATTTCCAGCTATTGCAGCATTTGTGATGTGATGATTAAAAACTACCGTGGTCAGTTTTAGCTATTTAAATACACTTTCTCCACTAAAGATCCATTTAATGATTGTATTTTCAATCTCATTCTGAGTAAGTTCTGGTATTAAGCTCATCTGTCCCATGCGGTCCCTGAGGGGATCATTCGCCGTGTCCAGAAAGAAGCTGCCAGCTCAGTGGTGCAGCTCATCAAACTGTACGCTTTAATGCAATAACACAGACCAAATGTATTGATTCCAGGCAGCCATGCGGGGCGAGGTGAAGAACATTGTAGTTTTTACATTCCCTACATTTATCAAATATTTATTAGCCCCTCTTTTGGTTTAGGAAAGGACATTAGAGATTGGTTTTACCCTTTCAGATAAATGAAACCTGATTTATGGGACTTAAGAGATGAAGCAGCTGCGCTTTGATTAGTCCAGACTTGCTGTGAAATGTAATATTCTGACTAGGGTTGCCACCCGTCCCGTAAAATACGGAATTGTCCTTTATTTGAGAAAAAAATGTTGCGTCCCGTATTGAACTAATACGGGACACGATTTGTACCGTATTTTCATGAATTTTTACACCATATTCTAGTTGAATTATTGAAATAAATTAACTTTTACACCATATTCTAGTTGAATTATTGAAATAAATTAACTTTTACACCATATTCTAGTTGAATTATTGAAATAAATTAACTTTTACACCATATTCTAGTTGAATTATTGAAATAAATTAACTTTTACACCATATTCTAGTTGAATTATTGAAATAAATTAACTTTTACACCATATTCTAGTTGAATTATTGAAATAAGTTAACTTTTACACCATATTCTAGTTGAATTATTGAAATAAATTAACTTTTACACCATATTCTAGTTGAATTATTGAAATAAATTAACTTTTACACCATATTCTTCACCTGTATGTATATTATACATCTGGGCTGATGTGGATATACAGAGCATAGGAGGATATTTCGGTTGCTATATGGTTGTCTGTCTCTACAGTCATGAAAGTTCAATGCTATTAAAGCATTTTAAACTTTAAATCAAAGCATTTTGTTTTTCATATAAAATAAACACATTTTTATTCAGTTTAGAAGTTTTAGGGCTTTTTTTTTGGCTCCTGCGCTGCTGAAATCAGGGCGTCCCTTATTTCTATTTCTGAAAGGTGGCAACCCTAATTCTGACTATTTTTTGTAAGGGTTTAAGAGGTTTTGTGGCCTTGCCTGCTCGTTGGTGAAGAAGATACTATGTGACCATTTTATGCCTATAGTGGAAGCAAGTTCCACAGTGTCCCATGGTCATTAGATCGTGCTGAGAGATTGTTCTTAAAGACCCTCACAGGGCTCTCGCTCTCATTCTCTTGTATTGCTGCGGGGGAAAGTGGCCAGGGCAGCTTTGTTACTCAGAGGTGGCTCTGAATTACAATGCTGACGAGCTGTACACTCAGCTAAAGCCTCCAATTATTGCAGCCGTCA
Source organism: Cololabis saira (assembly GCF_033807715.1). Classification (NCBI taxonomy): domain Eukaryota; kingdom Metazoa; phylum Chordata; class Actinopteri; order Beloniformes; family Belonidae; genus Cololabis; species Cololabis saira. The sequence goes on from NC_084606.1 coordinate 29,306,457, forward strand.
TTCAAGAAGCCGCTTGGCTCCGAATCTTTTTTTTTTTCTTTCTTTCATGGAAGGCAAAAGTAAGACATGACTATGTGTGTTCAGCAAGAGCTGAATAAGTGAAATTTAGCATGTTTTATAATTTACAGAATGTTCTTGCTCATACGTTTGGTTCTCCAGGACAACAACACCCCTTCATGATGTCCGGTAGTTGGATGACAGTGTTACAACAGCAGCAAAATGTTTGGGAGCTTTTGTGAGAAGGGGACCCAGTATGGATACTCGCTCTGCGATGGGGGACACGCACTCCGTCAGATCCACTTTGTCAATAAAATTAAAGGGCAAGCATTTATCAGACAGCCCTGACTGCATGAATGCTCCTTTGCTGCCCGATTAAGCACTGTGCCACTCAGGCCCTGCTTTTCTTCCACTTTACAGATCTGTTATTATTGCCAGCTTATTACCCAGCTTCACACTAACACTCGCGCGCTCAGCTGTATTACGACGGTACGTCGTCATGTTTCGCTCCGTTCTTCACATTTGCACCTCAGCGTAAACTCAAGCCCCCACCGGAGTGTCCTTGAGCTCCGAGGTAATACGGCTGCATCGCTGTAGTCCAGTCAAGCTGACATCCTGTCAAGACCTAAGATACATCTTAATAACACGAGCAACATTCGTCTAGCTCAGTCTCGCGGAGGCCGCTCAAAACCACTCTAAACTCCTCTTAAGCATGAAAGTGATGACACGATTCCAGTTTTATCCTCTAAATCTCAAATTTATCGCCTCATCATAAACACCAATGGGAGCCGTTCTTCAAGCACATCAGAAGGGGATTTTTATGACATAAGCTCGTTTATGAACACTGTGCCGAGTCTGAACGCTAGCTGCTCCTGAATATTCCTGAAGGCCATGAACGCAATGTTCTATACCAGGAGTCGGCAACCCGCGGCTCTAGAGCCGCATGCGGCTCTTTAGCGCCGCCCTAGTGGCTCCTGGAGCTTTTTCAAAAATGTTTGACCTTTTTTTTCTTCTTCTTTTTTTCCTTCTTTTTTTTCTTTTTACCTTTTTTTCATTTTTTCTCTTTTTTCTTCCATTTTCCTTTCCTTTTTAATCTCAACATTTTGACTTTTTTCACAAAATTTTCAATATTTTTCTCGACATTCGCCTTTTTCTCAACATTTCGACTTTTTTCTCAACATTTCTACTTTTTTCTCATTTCGACTTTTTTCTCAAGATTGTACGTCAACATTAATCTTGTCATTTCGACTTTTTTCCCAATATTTCAACTTTTTTCTCGAAATTGTACTTCAAGTCTTCAACATTAATCTTGAAATTTTGACTTTTTTCTTGACATTTCGACTTTTTTCTCGAAGTGCATAATGAAAAAAAAATCTTCCCCCAGTTATAACTAATATATATACATGCAGCATGTGTTGCCTTCATTCTAAGGCTGATACAAGACTTTTATATGATTTTTTGCGGCTCCAGACATATTTGTTTTTTGTGTTTTTGGTTCAATACGGCTCTTTCAACATTTTGGGTTGCCGACCCCTGTTCTATACTCACCCCTGTACATTGGAAAGTATATATATGACAAATACTTTGAAAGATTAAGAATAAAAAAACATAATTTGGCTTAGCTGTATCTCTTTAACAATCATGCAAGTCAAAATATTCTGAACACATTTCAATGACACAGCGTTTTTTAAATGTTACTTTTCTTTGTCCCGACAGTTTTGTTCTGCAGTTTCAGATTTATGACCCAATTTTCACCACCTTTTGTTATATGATGTAATTGTTCCCGGCGCATCCCTTTTACAAGCCAGATTTATGGAGCCCTCTTACAACACATATCGCTTGACATTTTTTTTTATAAATGTGCCTTGGGCTCTTCCTCTGTTTTCACCTGTGAGTGCAGTCTTGCCGTTAATTACAGTAACATGATTGACAAATGATTTGCTGCACCTGAGGACTCATCTAAACACCCACAGCTGGCATCAAAGTCAAATTAAATCTTTGCAAATGGCCCCGAGTGAGAGGGGAAATGACTTCCTTCATTCGGAAGCGAGGGCGTGGACTCGTTATTTATTGATTTTGATGCTTAAAAAGGTGCCGCACATGAGACACGGGTGTTTTGTGAGTACTGTGGTCATCGGTTCATAGCTTGGATGTGCTGGTTCAAGGGCTCCTGATTTACACAGTGCCTGGTGCCGCTTTTTAGCTTAAAGGTCACGTGACATTTGTTAAAAAAGTTGAGACAATTCCCTGAATTATTCATGACATATTAGTGTCATACTCACACATACAATAGAAAAGCTCCCTTTTCAATCATACACTCGACTCCATTCCCCTCGTCCACATGATGTGCCTTTTTGACAATGCTGTTTTGTCTTTGTGCCACCCACATCAGAGCTTAAACAAATGCAGCAGGATGGATATCTGGGAAGCTTTAAAAATAGGGAGGTGAATAATGTGGATGTGCGATGTTACTCACATGAGTTCTGCAAATCTCAACAGAATGACATATTTCCAAAATGAAGTGATAAACTGCTGTCCTGCAGTTAGTCTTTTTAGTCATTTGTGATATTTCCCCTTTGATCGGGTACAAAGTACCGTGTTGTTGTCCTGAACAACCAGAGGTGGCCATCTGTCTGCTTGAACTTGAATAGACCTTCACCTTTTGCATGTCCAGTTTCCTAGAATGCACCGAGGCTGTTGCCTGGGTAACCACCAGACCTGATGCTGTATTTCCCAGGTTACCCTCAGGTTGTCCACAAGCGCGGGATGAGAGCTCGGCTCATGAGGCTCATTCCTTGCTCCACAGGCAAAAAGCCCAACTCCAGTAAACAAAGCAAGTGGATCCCCCTCTTTGTCTCTGATAAGTTTACCAAGTTTTTTGTAATTTTTTTTTCCCGTTTGTAGCATTTCCTGTTCTTTTTTTCACATTAAGTTTTATTTATCCTTTTCAAAAGGTAATATCTAAGAATATTTTGGTTTCAGGGCTCCACATTACGACATTTTGTTTGACATTTTGCAACCATTGTTTGTCAGTAATATCATTATTGTGTTTATTTGATGCACGGTGAGGAAGAAAGGGTAAGGATTTAGTGTCCGTCATGATGGAGAGAGAGAGAAAGGAATACTGACGCTAGTCTTGTCATAACAAGACCAGCTGGGATCAGTGATGGATAGGTTTTCATCTTTTGTCGCTGAGTAAGCACTTGATGTCACTTTAACGTTGCGTGGAATTTGAAAATAACTATTAATTTTTCTAAAGAAGAGATCATTTAGATGTTTCTCCAATAAAACATCACCAATCACGAAGGAAGATTAGATGTGTGATCAGTGGGTAATCTGGAGTTTAAAAAAACCATCTCTCCTGACACGGAACGCTAATGTGGTCATTTCAAAATAAATAAAGAAATGTTTACTCAATTAAATGATAAAATCAGTCTGCTGGCTCGACCACAAACTCAAGAAATGCAACATCAGTGTGAGACATTCGTGATTCAGAAACAGATGTACTGATGAACTGCAGCAAACCTGCCGGCAGTTCTTTAAAAAAAAAAAAAAAAAAGCAGGAGTCAAATAATTTGTGTCTAAACAAAAAACTGAAATGACAGTAAAATTCAATATATCCAATCAATATGTGAAAACAAAGAGGTACTATCAACTGCATACGTGGATGTCAAAGGAAGAACCGAATCCCAAGCAACAACTACATCGGAAATGATTATTTTTACATTTATTTCACTGTGAAAATTGCAATGAGATTAAAAATCCTGGAAGTGACGCAGATGTCTCATCCAACCATGCAACTTAAGTTACAAGCAACTACTTTATTAATTTAGATATACAAACCATGCAACCTACAGAAAAAACTTTTTTTTAAATAAGCCATTATTATTATTTATAAGTATTAGTAGTAGTAGTGGTAGTAGTATTGATTTATTTATTGAAAAATAAAAAAGCTTAACATAACGATTTTTATGTCTGTAAAACTATATAAAATATCATGTTTTTTACTTTCTTTAGTCTGCTCGTAACACTTTTTTCTGTCATACAATCAAGATAAGAAAAAGATGGAAATCTTTGCGATAAACTTGATTTATTGTGATGTTCCTTAACTCTGTGATTATGCTCTTAAAAATATTTAGCACCAGTGCTACTTGTGGAAAAAGTTATCCTAGAAATATGTTGACTTAATGTGTGGACTTCTGTTCTTTTTACATGTGTTTTATTGTATTTAATCTGTTATCCACAGATTAACGTAGTTACACAACCTCATGATTATATCCGATACCCACAAATGACAGAAAAACACAAATACGTTCCACAGGTCTACAGCTTTTCTACTAATATAATGATGCAAATGAAAATAAGCAGCTTTTTTTCTTATCCTTCATATGTAGGCAAATGGCTCAACGTGGTTTGCTGAAAGCTTTGGCCTTTAAGCTGTAGGGCACAGTAAAAGTATTGATGCTAATGAGGCACTTAGACAGTGTGTCACACTTCAGCCGTATGAGAGTGGAGCGCTGCGCTGCGCTGCGAGGACCGCGAGGACCGCGAGGACCGCGCAGCCGGTGACGGCGCCCAGACAGCACCCGCCATCATTACAGGGCCATTAAAACATTCCAGTGTTCAGCTGCAAACCCTCACTCAGAGATGATCTCTGCCACAAGAACCTCTGCTCTGGGGTCCCAACAACACTCATTACCTCTGATGTTACATTTGTTGTAGAGAGCAAGAAGGGTTTGGTTTAGTTTTGTGAAAGAACAAATAAGGAATCTGATTAAAATGAGGTGAAACAGGAATCGATTCACTTTAATGAGTCTGGTGGCATTTTATAGTCAAATATTGTCCTTCAGAAGTGAGGTTTTTGAAAATGTTTGTGTGAAGCTTGGAGATAGGGCTGGGCGATATGGACCAAAAGTCATATCTCGATATTTTCGAGCTAAATGGCGATACTTGATATATATCTCGATATTTTTTCTGTGCATTAATTGGGGTTTCCCCCAAAGCATTATAGCATAGCATCTCTGTTAGCTTCATTTTTTTCTGAGGCAAACCCTTAAAAAAACAGTCAGTTTTAATACAAAACCTCGTGCCAAATGTCACACAGGTTCCTTTGTTAACAGAGGTCTGCACAATATCAAAATGTATAAAACAAATGAAATAAAAATAAACTGCCTGCATATATAGAATAAAAATGCTTCTTGAATAAAATAAAACAAATATCCCTTTCCTGCATAACAATTAAATTAAAATACACTGTGCAATTAATACAATGTAGACAGTAACAGGCAGACTTTTCCACTGAGGTTGACAGTTGTGCAAATAACAAAACATTTGTGCAAATCTCAAATAAAACATTCAAGTCAATTTGTCACAAAATAAGCTATATCAAAATCATTAAAAAAAAATGTAAAAAAAAATTATTGTGTTTGAAAATATATCGATATATATTAAAATCTTGATATATCGCCCAGCCCTACTTGGAGATTTGGAAGTGTAATGGGTTCTCTTGAAGTCGAGCTTCAATCAAGCATCTGATCATGGCTGACTTTCTCCCTTTTGCTCTCCAGACAGCGTTGAAGATGAGCTTGAGCTGTCGGCCGTCCGTCATCGCCCCGAGGGCTTGGAGCAGCTCGAAGCACAGACCAGTTTCTCCCGTAAGGAGTTACAGATCCTCTACCGGGGCTTCAAGAACGTAAGTCTGAGCAGAATATGTTAGGTATAACAGTCTTAAATATGTCTCTTTCCTATAAACATATTTTACTTTTCATGGTTTTATTCTTTTACAGCCTACTCTAGGTGGTAGGGCTACTTCTACCTGAGTACTCTAAAACAGCTCATCTCTCGTCCAGCTTTTGCTGCTTCTGTAACATTTAAATCCTGTGGAACATGAATATGTCTCTATTGTTCTCCGTGTCAGGGATTTTTGAGTTGTACCTTGACATCTTGGAGAGTAATATAAAACCTCCCTTCACTGGCACCTCTGTTTTGACGTGATGACTTAAATGGAACTTGGCTTAAATGTTCTTGCAATGAAAGAGGATGGTGAAAATCCTGTGATAGATGTTCCCACAGGGTTTTAGTTTTCTGCTCTGAGTGCCAGTCAGGTCCCTGCGAAAACCTTCCCATTAGCCGGCTTCCACTGGACAAAGCATTAAAGTGCACTAATGAGGGTTTTAATTTTCCCCTGCACACTGTGCCCGACTTCCTCCGAGGTGGACAGTACCACAGATGTTTATGGACTCTTTAACCGGCAGATGTGCCACTTCATTATGAGCTGTGATCCCCGGGTGAAATCAAACTTAGTCTTTTTATGATTCATGTCATATTATATGATTATTATATTATTTAATACTATTTTGATTTATATTCCTGTGTTTCCAGTTATATCATACGTTGACTTGTACTTTAATAGTGGCATAAAATGAACCAAGGAAGGCGGTCGATAGTTAATCTCATAACTTTGTAATTGTTAAGATTTTATTTTTAATCCTTTGCCAAAATTAGGTCAAATTTTTTCATCAATCCCATAATTTAATCGGAAAATAACATAAGACCTGCTAAACCAGTGACATTTCATTCAGTATACCTTGTGCTTAATCAATTGGGATGGTAAAACCTGTCTTTATTACTAGTGTTTGATGGGAACATCATTTGTATGCAATTAATCTTTATTTAACATTCCCATGATATATAATATTAAACTTTTTTAACTCAATATTCATCTCTGTCATGCATTTGAATGTTTTCAGGGCTGAAGACTGTATAGGGACATAAAAGAGGGTGATGGCTCTTAAATTACTATTCAAAATGGTTTTTGTCCATCTGTTGGTGTCGTGTGATTTATTTTTATAACCGCGAGGTTGAAATGGCACGTCTTTGTCTCGTAGCATCGGCAGAGTGAAGGACGGATATTATGGCCAGTGAGACTAGAAGCTGGCTGCGTTCCCGGCATGACTAGTTTGCCCTTTTGTCCTTTGTGTCCAGAGTTTTGGAGCAAATCAAATGCCTCCAATGCAGGTGGCTGGACAAGGTCAGGAGTTTTTAAGGCAGTCGCTTCCAGCGCAGGTGGTGGTCGAAGTGGAGTTGTGTCTTCAGTCTGGAAATATGTCTAACACCATAACAAGACCTCTGATCCTGACCTTAACTGTTAGAGAGAGTATATATGCACCCCAGAGCACGGAACGAGACCCTGTTGTCCTCACGTCTGTCTGAATCCACTGGGCTTCCCCGGTTAATACTCTTGGGTCTGATTTGAGCATTGGACTTGATATTCCATCACTTGTGATCCCCAGACCGGGCCAAGAGGCACACCGGTGCAGGGTGCAAGACAGAATTTTAAAAAACGTACGTACAATTATGACATTAAGTCTTTGATTAATGCAGACAACAAACCAGTCTCCAAGGGCAAGTGGAAAATGTGCACTTGTAGTTTATTGTTCCATCTGTCACGCCAGTTCCCCTGAGTCCTTCATTTCAGTTTTATTTTCTCATGCAGACATTCATCAGTAAATACTGGGGTTGGGGTACAGATTGGCTTAAAGCTGAAAGATAATCCAATAATTACTTTTTAAATAAGAATATTCATGTGTAAAGTCTTTCATGTCCTCATTTTGCTAATGAATGTATCTATTTCTGTCATGGATACGCGATGAGAGAGAACCTAAAGCCGCGTTTATACTTGCAGTTCAGAACGCGTACGCGAGACGCAGGATACGCGTGACGTCACGTCTCGCGTATCCTGCGTATCCTGCGTACATTTGACGCGTCGACGTGCACGTTCTCAAAAAGACACTGAACGCGTACGCGACCTGCAGTTCTCGCTCTGGCCGCTAGTATCGCTGTTCCCGGTCTGATCCCAGCTGGCACGACTATGCTGCTCTCCCCTGGAGAAAGTTCCCCGTGCATATATTTATGCAATATTTAACTTCCCCCCAGGGTTTCCGTTGTCCGGTAAAATATGCCGAAGTCCGGTATTTTATAATCTCTCCGGTCAAAATACTCACTGGTGCTGCGGGACTAGAGTCCCCGGGAGTACCGCGGATGGCGAGCCCCGGCCGCCGAGCCCCGGACAACCCCCGGCGGCCGAGCCCCGGTGGCCGAGCCCCGGCCGCCGAGCCCCGGTGGCCGAGCCCCGGTGGCCGAGCCCCGGCCGCCTAGCCCCGGCCGCGGAGCCCCGGCGGCCGAGCCCCGGCGGAGGTACGCGCCGAGCCTCGGTGCCTCCCGGAGCCGGGAGGAAGCGGAGCCGGGAGCCGGGAGTCAATTGACGGGACTTATTTTATTTTAAATACTCTGTTTTTCAATAAAAATACTATTGAATGACTTGCAAATGAATGACTTGGAATCATATTAGGAACAATACATTTTTTGACCATGTTAATCTTTCTTATATATTGACATCTACTTCTCCATATGAACCTAAAATTAACTGGATTTATTGTTTCGTCATTCTTGTTGAGATGGGTGAGGAGAATGCTGGATAAATTAGTCTGGAAAGACTATCCACTTTTGATAATAAGCAATAATAATAAGATAAGATAAAATAGTCCTTTATTACTCTCTCAACGGGGAAACTCACGTAGCAGAAGTACACACACACACACACAGGGAAGGGGGTAAAACAGTAATATAAATAAGTAATACACATTAAAAAAAGAGTAATAATAATAATAATAATGTTATGGTTTTCTTTAGCTTCCTTCTAGGCACCCAGAGCTTTACAGAGATCATTATTCATTCACACACATTCTCCCCGGTGGTAGCTCCGTCTGTAGCCGCAGCTGCCCTGCAGACTGACGGGAGCGTGGCTGCCATATCGCGCCAAACGGCCCCTCCGACCACCACAAACATTCATACACACTCATACACATTCACACGATGTTATAATCTCCTACATCATCCAATATTGTCCTGTAAAAGTGTTCGTTTTTCTAATCTGCTACCGCTGCTGCTGCTACTACTTCTGCTACTTAATATAAGTAGCTTTTCCAACTGTTGCTCTGCTTACTGCCCCCTATCGGTCACCATCGGTATGACATGCTCTACTCGGGTGGTACGCGACGTACGCAGTGGAGCATGAACAGACACAAAGCAGGCTACGCAGGCTACGCAGGTTACGTGCGTAGAGTATATTTCCGGCTTAAGAGAACCTTCTGGATAGAAAAGCGGATGAGAGTCCTGACTTTATAAGTGATGTAAGATCAAAGTTTGTCCTGATGTAGCCTTTAGTCACAGTTAAGTTTTCTTAAACTTTAAATTGAATTGCAGGAGTAGTGGATGGTGATTAGATGACACTGTTCTCCTAGACACACATAGAATACAATCACACCAGGGGTTGTTAACCTGCAGTCCTGTCTCATGATTATGGAGACGTGTGGACGTGTTGTTTATCTGGTTGTATTCATTTAGACTGGCTTCTGTGGATGCATTGCTTTTTTAAATTATTTATGTCTGGTTGTATTCTCTTGTCCAGTTCAACACTGCCCGTCCAAGAGGAAAGTCACTACTATTATATCGGGACGCCTTTAGCTCATAATCGCTGCTTATCGGAATGATAAGCTTCTGCATTTTTTCACTTAGGCAAGTCAAGGCAAATTTATTTATATAGCACAATTCAACACAAGGTAATTCAAAGTGCTTTACATTGACATAAAAGCAGCAAGACATAATTAGACAGTAAATAACAAATAAGATTGAAAAAATTAAGAATAAGATGATAAGAAAAGAAGTCAAATAATAAAAAGCACAAGTTGTTAAAAGGTAAGGGCAGTAGAGTACAGCAGGTAAGTATTTAATTTAAGAGTAGCTTCAGTAAACAGTAATGTTTTTAACCCTGATTTAAAGGATCTACAGTTGGAGCAGACCTCAGGTCTACAGGAAGTTGGTTACACCGGTGAGGAGCAGACTAACTGAACGCTGCCTCACCTTGCTTGGTTCTGGTTCTGGAACCACAACAAACCAGATCCAGATGAACCTCAGGGGTCTGGGAGCTTCATAGGAACTAACAGATCAAGCATGTATTTTGGTCCATTTGGTCCATTTTGGACCATTCAGGTCTTTGTAGACCAGTAGTAAGATTTTAAACTCTATCCTTTGCCTCACTGGAAGCCAGTGTAGTGATTTCATGACCGGTGTAATATGGTCCAGTTTCCTGGTGTTTGTAAGGACTCTGGCGGCTCGTTCTGGATCAGCTGCAGCTGCCTGATAGATTTCTTGTTAAGGCCTGTAAAGATGCCATTGCAATAATCCAACTTAGAGTTGCATACTTTTTTCGCCAACATCATTTAGTGATGATGGGAGAGTTTGGCTGCTGCTCAGTCTTCTCCAGCACATCCCAAAGATTCTAAGTGGGGTTCAGGTCAGGTGGCCAGTCCATGTTTGAAAATAACGTCTCATGCTCCCTGAACCAATTTGAGCCCGATGAATCCTGGCATTGTCATCTCTGAATACGCCCGTGCCGTCAGGGAAGAAAAAACCCTTTGATGGAATAACTCGGTCATTCAGTGTATTCAGGTAACTGACCTCATAACGTTGCTGGACCTGGACCTGCCCGACTGCAGCGACCCCAGATCACAGCGCTGCCCCCACACACGTGACGGGAGCATCATTCCATCCACCTCTCTTCTTACTGATCAGCCCATCGCTCTGGAGCAGGGGAGATCTGGACCACATGACTTTCTTCTGCTCCACAGTCCAATTCTTTACTCCCTAGCAAATTTGAGTCTTTTTTCTTTTTGTTTGTTTTTCTTTAGTTTTCATCTGCTGTTATTTCCTTTCTTCAGTGTCAGATCCTTGTTTTTGTTTCATTACGTTTTGGTTTCCTGGTATCCCTGGTTTTCTTCCCTTCCTCTGCCTCTGCACCTGACACGCCGCTTCTGACAGAAACAGGTTCAAAGCCAACTTGAAACAAACATTTCCATTTGTGTGTAGTTCATATTGAAGGTGGTGTCTGACTGTAAAATGCACAAGAAAGCGAGCTGAAACAGTGCATATCCAAACTCCCTTCCTCTCCATTGATGGTTAATTACATGATATTTGCTAACACAACTACAAACAGGTTAAATAAGGTTGACTGGGAGCCTGAGCACTGCACTGTACCACAACATAAACAAAGAGCTAATTAACAGAGGTTCTAGTAACAGCCAAGACACACACTCTGGTTCAGATGTACAAACATGCTGTCAAAAAGTTCTGCTCTGTGGGTTGATGTGTTTGATATGAGTGGGGGTTTGATTTTCTTCTAAAACATCGCAGAATAGATATAGTTTTGAACTTCACCACTAAAAAGGAAACACGAACAACAGATACAGTAGGATATAAATGTTTGAAGTCATTTGTTTTCTTACAAAGAGTTGAGTAGGAAGATTGATAATCAGACTCACATTAGAGCAAAATTACTGTTCCAACAACTCTCTGGCTTGCTAATGATCAAACATATAAATATCCAATTTTGATAAGGTTACTTATCTGTGAGGTCGGTTTAGTATATACATAACATTTTTAACCAGTCTATATATTGAATTAAAGTTTATTTGCATTGTATTGATAACAAAATGTTTTTTTTCATTCTAGAATGTGTCTATAATATCTAAAATGCAACTATATTTTGACTTTTCGCAGAGCACTGGAACAGTAGTATCTCATAAATCCACATTTAAATTAATTCTGCTTTGTCACTTTGTGAGGGACCGGAGCGGCCTCCCCTCGTAAAAAGGGATAAGGCAAACTGGACCTGGGTGATGAGGTGGAAAGGAGAACACGCAGAGCGTGGAATGCCAAAAAAAAGGCTTTTTATTTGATGTAAAAAAAACACAAAGACATCCAAATGGAGTTAAAAATATGGCACATTGAGCATAGCCTCACATCAAGCTACCTCCACTCAGCATCCCCTTTCTGGTATGCAGCCGCTGTTTATGAAGCCAGGCAGGGTGGGGAGGCTGATTGGGCACAGGTGCAGAACCAGGCCCACCTGTGTGCTGCTCCCCCGCAGACCACGCCCAATCCTCCACCCTGCCACACACATTAAAAAAGTCCGGTGATGGTGAGAAGGGGAGGGGTTGCTCACTTTCTAACACTTATTTAAATCAGTGTATATCTAATGAGAGAAGTTATTTTAAAAGATTCATTTTTTGTTGGAAAAACATTTGTAAAATTCAGCCAATGTTTCAGTCTGGCCCGTGAAATATAGAAGTGGTAGTAACTTGATTAAAATTCCCCCGTAGCTCTGAGACTCATTAACACTCTGGGTTCACTGGCAGCCAACTTCTCAAGGTCTCATTCTTAAAAAGCAATATTAAGACCCACTTTTTATACCAGTCAGTTTTCACAAATGGAGAGAGTTGTCCAATCACATCAGGTCCACAGGTGGAGTGTTGATTTATATTCAATGTAATGACAGAACCAAGATAAATCTGACCATAGAAAATACTCATTTATATTTTAGCTTTTTATATTTACTTTGTCATTGAGTTTTTAAACCATCCATCGAGCCATTTCTCCTTCCTTCCTTCCTTCCTTCCTTCCTTCCTTCCTTCCTTCCTTCCTTCCCATTTAAAAATGAAATGAAACTGCCAAAACAAGCCAAACTGAAAGGTTAATTTGCTTCCTGATGCTTGTGTACAGTATATGTAATGCCATGATTGAATCAAAGAGATATGGACATCCTTCCTACCTGCCGGATGCTTCGTATTGTTTGATATTCAGTGTCCAGACATGAAAGCAATGCCAAATGTCACGTCCATGTCGTAGCAATGGAGCAATTTCTTTGTTGCCACAGATCATCACAAACCTAAAGCTAAAGAATTAACAGCCTAAAAAGTTTGTACAAACCATTCTTCTGTGACCAGGATGAATTAGAGGCTTAATTTTCTGTTCATGTATCTTGCAAAGTTTTCTTCACGGTGCTTCATTATCCAGATATGAGTCCAACTAATTAAGTTAATTTAACCAGATCACCGACTGCCAGGCACTATGGAGAAATATCTATCCCTTAATGTTCCCTAACTTCTGTCTCACCTCCTCCTACATGATGCTCGGCTGGGTCTGTGAGACAAAAAAAGCATTTGTTTTTTCCTCTTTTAACGGACCTGTGCAGACAGCCTTGAGGCATCTTCCTTTGTACGAAAAACAGGATGTTTCTCTGAAGAGACACTAGTTTATGTTCAGTATTTTCTCATCCCCACTGCTCTGTTTCCCAAAATGGATGTTAGATCAAGTCACAAGAAGAAGTAAATGTAGTTTATCCTGTCAATCTTGTCTATTGAGTTTAAAAACTGCCCTAGTGGGATAAAACTTTAAACCAAACAGTGGCAAGGAAACCTTGAGCAGGACCTGGATCATAGGGGGGGCTCTCCTGAGTGAGTGCCACTATATTTTACCGGTATGGTGACCGTGACTGTCATGACCAGTACTCGAGTTGTAAAAAAAAATCAGGGGGGATGGTGGATTTTATCATATGGGGACAGATAATTTGTGCTAATTACAAATAATATAATATATTATAAATAAATAATAGCGCTGACCAAAACACCTGCAGAAATACTGCAGGAATGACATAGCAGCAGTTAAATGCAGCCTTCTGTAAGCTTTAAATATCCACTGGGCTTACAGCAAATACATCAAAACACAACAATAAAAAACAGTTTTCTGAACTTATCAACATGACTCTGTCCTTCACAGGATAAGTAAAATGGATCACTGCAAAAACTCAAAATCTTAACAAGAATATTTGTCTTATTTCTAGTTAAAATGTCTTGTTTTAGTAAAAAAAAATCTCATTACACTTAAAACAAGACTCATCACTGGAAAAAAAAACAATTTTCACCTGTTTCAAGTAGATTTTCACTTAAAATAAGTACAAAAATCTGCCAGTGGAACAATATTATTTTGCTTGTAATGAGAAGATAAATCTTGTCCCATTGGCAGATTTTTCTACTTATTTCAAGTGAAAATTTACTCAAAACAGGTGAAAATTGTCAAATAAGTTATTTTTCTGGTGTTATTTTTCTGGTGATGACTCTAAATGTTGAAATAGCAGTAAAACCACATTCATTGATGAAATGACATAAGGGATGGAAAGGGGGGATGACAGTTTTACAGGGGGGATGATTTGGACCGTTTTTATTTCAGGGGGGGATGCCATCCCCCCTCATCCCCCCTCAATTCGAGTACTGGTCATGACTATACATAGAGACTTTTATTATTATGAATATGAATATGTTTTATCTCTGATGTCCAACCACAGACTCCTTTATCCCCATTCTGTCATAGAAACAACTCCGGAAAGTTCAAAGAAAAAGAATTTCTGCCGTTTCTCAATTACATTTCTTGTCACGGTGCAAAGTGCAGAGTCACTCCAGAGGAAAAAATGAAACCTTCACAGCTACCTTACTTTATCACTGCTCAGAGCAAGGTCATCTCCAATATATTTGCTTCTTAAAAAGAGACAGACAGAGAGACAAAAGTGTCCTCGGGTGGGCGTTGCGTGAGAGTTTTCTGTACCAGCAGACGGCCACAGGTGCGTGGCTTTGAGAAGCTCCGGATAAGATTTCATTTCTAGTTTCCGTGGTCGGGAGCTGAGCGACATCAGTCCGGGTTCACGGGCAGTTATTACACTCTAAAGATGGCGCTGTATGAAATAAATCCTCTACGGAATAAATCTGCTCTCAAAATAAATCTTCCCCCCGAAAGTTATACTTGACTGGCAAGTATAAGTTTGAGCCAAGGCGGTAAATAACTCGTACGTTTGTGTCTTCCAGGAATGTCCCAGCGGAGTCGTCAACGAGGAAACATTTAAAGACATCTACGCACAGTTCTTCCCACAAGGAGGTCTGTGCTCGCTGCTTTTGGTTTTTCGTCGACTCTGTGCTTTGCTGTTTGGTTGTTTGCCAGGACGTGCCCTGACTTGAGATGTAGTAATGGTGGGAGACAGATCGAGACATACTCTGTTTCTATGCAGCCTTGAGTTTTCTCCCCGTTTGCTTTTTATCACTGTGCAAAAGTCCTACTCCAGGACAAAGACGGAAAACACCGAGGCTTTGATTCATCCGCTCTGAGAGTAGAGAGGCGGGCCGGTAAACAACGGCAGACCAGACTGGAAACAAACCTCCGCGCATCTTTGTCTCCGCTCTCATCACAAGCCCAGATTCTTTGAAGCTGTACAGAAAAGCTTTATTTAAAAAAAAAGAGAAAAGCTGCCTTTGAAGCTTTTTCTTGTTTGCAGTGATGTTCCTGCAGTTGTTACTTTGGCTGTAATGTTTTTTTTAAAGTTTTATCCTTTTCATGTTCTCTTCACAGATGCGTCGACGTACGCTCACTTCCTGTTCAATGCTTTTGACACAGATCACAACGGCTCCGTGAGTTTTGAGGTAAGCCGGGGGGTTTTTTTAGTCTTACAAATAGTCAAACACCTTTTGGCTTCACACTCTGTCCAGTTGTATAACAAAAATAGATCCACTAAGATCAATATGGGATTTGCCTATCAAGTTTCAAGACTAAGTACTGAAATACAGCCTCAATCATTTCTATTCAGCCTAACAAGTTCACTGGAAATAGTAACAACAATAGTTTAATATTCATGAAGGGCACATATTTGCTTATTAGGACAGAAAAGCTGCCATCATGGCAACTACAGCCCGCTGGTTTGGTGCGGCCCGTTCTGCTTAAAAGCAAGGGCATCCCCTGAGGCCGCAGCCAGAGCATGGAGCTTCCTAGCATTTGAATAATGAAGTATTTACGATTTATAGCATCTGCACTCTCGCCGTTCCATCATCTAATTAATAGCCGACAAGGTCGTGTATGCGTGCAGACACGTTGACGCACGGAGGAGGCTGTTTTTGTTTACCTCCCGGTTCATGAAGAGCTTTTCAGTGTTATTTTGTACGGTTGAGAGTAAATCTTGTTTCTTATTCCAGGATTTTGTGATGGGGCTTTCTATCCTCCTGCGAGGCACAGTCCAGGAGAAACTCATCTGGGCTTTCAACCTTTATGATATCAATAAAGATGGATATATTTCTAAAGAGGTTTGAGTTCTTTCAGTTGTGAACATTTATGAAATGTGTTGAGTTTCGTGTTTGGGGATTTCCTTGGACTCTACAGGACTGTCTCAGAAAATTAGAATATTGTGATAAAGTTCTTTATTTTTTGTAATGCAATTTAAAAAAACAAAAATGTCATACATTCTGGATTCATTACAAATCAACTGAAATATTGCAAGCCTTTTATTATTTTAATATTGCTGATTATGGTTTACAGTTTAAGATTAAGATTCCCAGAATATTCAAATTTTTTGAGATATGATATGAGTTTTCTTAAGCTGTAAGCCATGATCAGCAATATTAAAATAATAAAAGGCTTGCAATATTTCAGTTCATTTGTAATGAATCCAGAATGTATGACATTTTTGTTTTTGTAATTGCATTACAGAAAATCACAATATTCAAATTTTCTGAGACAGTCCTGTATCTATCTCTCTCTCTTTCTTTCGCCCGATATTTTGTCACAGTCCAGCCATGAAAATGCACGTTCCTGATGTATTGCTTAACCTAAGCGCCTTATTCATTCACATTGGTGACCTTACAAAGAAAGATAAGAGAGTTATTGGTGCAAAAAATGGTCTAATTTATCAGATCTGATTGAAATTCTGAAGCTTTGCAGCTTTGCCCTAAACTTCGACTGTATTTTCAAATAAAAAATCTTGTGATTATTAAGTCATTGACCAAAGTTTGTGGTAGATTTTGATTAGATATTGGACCAGGATTAAAAGTTAACTGCATGGCCCTAAATTCTGGAGCAGAGCTGCTCTAATCTCTACTGAAGCCATTTCCTTATTGTGGAAAAAGCATCCACAAGTATTGTGAATCAATAATTTAAATTACCAATGTTTTCTTGCCACGGTGACCCTTGGCCTTGTTTGCAGGAAATGCTGGACATCATGAAGGCCATCTACGACATGATGGGTAAATGCACATACCCCGTCCTCAAGGAGGAGACGCCTCGTCAGCACGTGGAAGTATTCTTTCAGGCAAGTGTGTGGTTGGAGTTCATGTTGCTGTCTAGGACACTTTAGAAATCCCCCTTGGTTTGTTTTTCCATCTTTCCTTCTCTCCCCCCCCCTCCTCTGTCCCCAACAGAAAATGGACAAGAACAAAGATGGAGTAGTAACCATAGACGAGTTCATTGACTGTTGCCAAAACGTAAGCCGGATCCAGAACCCTTTTGTTCTCTCGTTGGCGCGACGTCAGCGTTGTTGGTGACATCGTCTCCTTTTTTCCTCAGGATGAAAACATCATGAGATCGATGCATCTCTTTGAAAACGTTCTTTAACTTTTGGGCGACTGCGGAGGCTTTGGAGGAGAAGAGCGACTTCGGCGTGGCCCGGTTGCCGGCATGGACTCGGCCCGTGTACAGTGTGCTATGCAGACCGTTGACCGTAGATACAATATTGTTCATTACCGTGGACCACAATTACTGTAGGAGTAGGCTGCATGGTACCAACACTCTGGAATGAGTTCAGTTTTTAAACATTTGTTGAATGCAGTTGGAAAAACACATAGAAAGCAGAGAAAATTGAATAAAAAAAAACAACCTTTTGATTTCCACTGGACTGGTTAAAACACACTGAGAGGGTACAAAAGGCTGGTTATAAAAGGGATTGGACTTTTATTTTGCCTCTCTGTTAGTCTTGTTTCATGTACTGCCAAGTGAAAACACTGTGACTTCGGACCGAGGTAACGTCACATCTGTTTTTAACATCCCAGGCCGTTTCTCCGTTTTAGAGTGTTCTCACACAACTTAACCAACCAGTGTGGTCTTGTCTTTTTGCTCTTTGAAAGGGACAAAGAAAACATTGGACCATTTTAAATTGTATATATTATATAGATAAAGTATTATATTAAAAAAAAAGGAAACATTTGACTTTTGTTTGCGTTTACTTGCCAGCCAGCCTGTATTGATGTCAGAGTCGGGCCGTGATGCTGGTTCTGTACCGAAGCACAGAGTAGCTAGATTTACGGAGAGTGTCACCTTAGACCATGTTCCCCTTGTCATGAGAGAAATGCTGCTTTCAGTGTCTTTTAATTCATCTTAAGTATGTATATTTTCTGTAAAGTAAATCTATAAACATGTTTTCATTTGGTTTCTGGAGCGCCGTTTAGGAGTTTTCATTAAGAACAGTGTTTAAGGTTATTTATATGGTATTATGTTAATTGTACAAAAGATCCGGTTGTACAGTATTAAATGTAAATTCACTCTGGGATGAACTCCAGGTCTTTGTTTGTCATTAATGCAGTGGGGTTCTGTTGTCGATGAAGGACCTCCTGTCAGGTAACATCCAACGTCACATCTATTCAGCCTGATTGGTGGCTAAAGCAGAGTGAAGCATGCTGGGTAAATGTTCAATATTTGGAAACTGCCTGATTATTTAAAATAACTATTTCTGAGCATTTCCTCTGATTTATTCTGTTTTTTCCCTCTTACAGTGGCTTGAATATTCTAGACAGGGGGTTTCCACCAGACTAGCCAGAAGTAGGAGGTGAACATTTTGCAGCATTTGGACAGTTAATTGAATTGTTTGAAAGTAACACGGGGTCAAACAGCTAGAAGCTCAAAGAGGTATGTTTAAAGTAGTGAGGAGAACAAGACATTTAATGTTTTTAAAGCTTCAAATCTGGAATATATTACTTGATGGTATCTGTGTTACTCTTGCATGTTGATGTTGGCTTGATTAGTTGGACTTTAACTGCAGATAGATGATAATTAAGTAACTTCAAGGAGAAAACAGAAACAAACTGCTGCATCATCATACAGTTCCGAACATTTGTGCAGTGTCTCCGGCACAAATTTTAACTGTCTCTTCACCGGTTTCAGGAATTATGTATCTATCCACATAAAGTGGTATGAGGATAGATACAGGACTGTCTCAGAAAATCTAAAAAAATTAGAATATTCTGGGAATCTTAATCTTAAACTGTAAGCCATAATCAGCAATATTAAAATAATAAAAGGCTTGCAATATTTCAGTTGATTTGTAATGAATCCAGAATGTATGACATTTTTATTTTATTTTAATTGCATTACAAAAAATAAAGAACTTTATCACAATATTCTAATTTTCTGAGACAGTCCTGTACATATATCCTGAAACCGATAAAAGGTTTTCAGTGGTTTTTGGAGTTGAGATTTGTCTGAATGCTACTTGAACAAATCAGTTACATTTTCTGAAGGTCTTGTGCCATCATAAAATTGAAAATACAAAAGACTCATCTTGCAGTCAAAAAAGCTGTCGAGGACTAATTATTTAAAAATGGTCAACTTACGCCCCCTTGTGGTGGAAACGGGGAGCTACAAAGAAGAATCAACATTGATCTGGAATTATACAACATACGGCCAATAACAGAAAAGAGTTTTATTAGATGATTTTTTTTTTGTAAGCATTGGGGATGAAATGCACATGACATACCAATCCTACTCCACCAGCAGTCCTCCATCTTTCCAGTTTGACTCAATCACTGCGTTACAACTTGGAGTAGTGAGGTACCAAATCACCTGAGATAAGTTTGCATACAAACCAAATAGAATTAAAACTCATGTTTCTCTGACATGAACATTTATGATACCAATCTAAGGCAGGTGGTCATATTTCAACACACATGTTGCACTTTTCATTTACAAAAGAAACAAGAAAAGTTGGCCGCACAAATGCAGGATCAGACATTTATCAAATGAATAACATGAATTACATAGATATATTAATTAACTGTGTATATAAAAAAGGGGGGATTACAGTTTGATGCTATAACTGTACATTACCAAGACTGAAATTTTAAATATCTTTTCTACACAAGGTTTGATTAATTTAGTGAAACAGTAAGCTGAAAAATTATCAATATTTTATTGTATTTATTTTCGGACTCTTTGGCAAAGTTTGGTTTTGTTGTATTAATTGGGGTTTAACTTTTTTTTCTTAATATTTCTACTCATAAAAAAGTTACATTGTTACAGATGGACTGTGGACTAAATCACAAATTCAGAAACACGTATAAAGACAAACTGAATATTTCCCTTTTGAAGCATTCCCATCCATTCTGCCATCTCTGTACTTGCATTTTCAGCAGCACCACTTCCTCAGACTGCCGAAAAAGAGAAGTAATTTTTAATCCGAACAAGCTAGTTGTTCACCGTGTGCTGCAGGGCGACAGCTGCGTTCACTTCCTTGTGTACTCGGAAGACCAAAACAAAATGCTCTCTGCATCATCGCACGAGTGAAGAAAGAGGCTCAGCCATAAATGGTCAAAGAATTTGATTCTGGGGGGGGGGGCATGTGTGAAACAAATGCTTTGAATCAGTGATGGTGTAAAAACAGCACAGATTTTCAGTTCTTAAAGCTCATGTTTGAATCTCAACGCTGTTCTTGTTATCTGTGTTCATACATTTAGGATAATGCCCGTTCCAGTCAGACAGCTACAGTGAGATCAAATGTAGAAACTCTTTTAGCTTTTGTTAAAAAAAAAAACATTTAAAGTCCGAGTAAAGCCAATCTAAATATGCAAACAGTCTTTAATGTCACAGATAAATCCATTCTAACCTTTACCCATTCAAAGTGTTTCTATTGCAATTCAAGAACAAACTGCAGATATCAATCTTTGTAGTCACATTCCAGCATCAGACTGAATGAATAAAGTTATGCCAGTAACACTTCCAGTGTGGGCGAGTCCCGCTGTGATGCAGCCGAGCTGTTGGCCCTCGCTAGTGGGAGAGGGAGAGACAACCCGTCATTGCAAGCTGTCTCTGGGAAAGGTTTCTCCCTCCATCATCGTGCGTCTGCCCACAATCAGTCTACAAAGCGTCCTCGTACTCGTGTACCTCTGACTAACTTTGGTCCCTCGCCACCAAATGTGTGCAGAGCAGTGTTGGCTCTTCACAAATATCTGATGTGTTTTCCTCCGGTAACTAAGCACACATGCAGTCCCACATCAACCGCAGCCTCAAACCATCATCTTGGCCGTCTGATCCAGCATCATAAATCTGATTCTCTGAGCTGGTGTGCAGCCTCCTCCATTTCATTTGAACTTCCCTATTCAAACAGTTCAGTCACGTTATTTCTCTGCAGTTAAAGCAGGAAAATACAAATTCTGCCATCTAGTTAATGCTTTGTTATTAAAATGCAGAACCATTCACAAACAAAAATGACTTTTTCTTACTTCAAATACTCTCACTGAGCCTGACTTTAGGACCCACCTGAAAATCCTGAACCAAAAAAAGAAAAAAAAAAAGTTTAGCAGTCCAATTCTACTACTTAAAATAAACAATTCTCAGGTTCTTTTTTAAAGAAATACTGTCCAACTCAAACCATGTTTCCATGTGAATGTTTGCAGTTGCTTTACTGGGACTTTAAAATGATTTGCTGAGCCTCCTCATGCACTTTGTCTTCTTGGGAGAGTAACAAAGAACGTCTTACAGCACAGCCCATAAATAACCATTTGTCTCATCCAGATGCTATAAATTTACAAAGTGAAATAAAAAAAAAAAAAGAGAATGCTTGAAGTAATTTAATACACAGTGGATGTTGTATTGCTTTGTGCCAGCAGGCCCGGTGCCAAAATGCATTTCAGCGCGAGGCAGTGAAGTCCTTCCAGTCAGTCCATCACACTAAGCATCTGAGTGGAAAATTCTGTGTTGTCCAATTCATTTCTCCAGATTTACAACAACCCTATTTAAGTGGCAAGCTGTAAGGTCATGCTGCGTGTGTTTGTGTACCGAACGGTGCCAGAGGCAGCTTTGGACCTTGGATTCTCTCTGTTCAGGTGTCTTTCTGAAGCGCTGCTTGCATCATCTTAAATATTCAAATCAAACCTACTGACACAGACCTTGTGAGTTTTCTGCACAGTCCATGAGATGCTGCGTTTCTCCCAGTCCACCTGAGCGGGGGGTCGGGGGGGGGCGAGCCTGGCCCGTTAAGTCAGCAGCTGTCTGATCTCTCTGTGGACGTAGCAAAGGAAGTCCATGTAGGAAGCCCCTCCGTGCAAACCTTTGTCCTCCACCAGGAACTGACGGAACAACATCTCCGGCTTGTCTTTCTGCCTGACGATCTGCAGCTGAGTGGGGCGGAAACAAAGAGCTTAGTGACACGTTTCCAATATCCGTTCAGCACAGTTGGCTCTCTATGTACCTACACAAAGGTTTGGTAACTGCCAGGACTGGACAAACCCTTCTTTTGGCAGCTATCAAAGCGTGCAAACACTGTTTTTAAAAAAAAAAAAAAAAAAAAAAAAAAAGAGTTCTTCAGGGTTCCTGTGTCATTGTTTGGTGGGTTGATTCTTTGAATTATCAGTCCAGCTAAACTAAAAGCCTTTGTTTTTCCTCCCCCCTCTCTGAGTATTCAGTTGTTTCATTACAAACTGGGAAAATGCATTTTGTGACCTGCCCACCCGGATAACATGTTTCATGGACAGTTGTGGCTCATGTCGTCTATTATAGATAAAAGCCTTTTTCAGGCATCAAAACTGCTCATACAAGGATATGCCTGCTTGTTAACGCGTAAATTTAGCATTACATTAATGAAGGTTATTTACTGTTCTTTACTACAGCTGCATTGTCAAACTTCTGAAAGTCACTGCACAACACTTAGATTACAATCCAAGCTCTTCTGTATAATGATGTTCACGTGCACTGGACCTGTGGTGTGCTGGGTCCTTAATCAGGGATGCCATTTGCTTTCTAGAGATGATTTGACAATTTACACAGTAACATCATCACTGAGGTATTTGTGTTACTTCTCAGCTCCACCAGAGGGCAGCAGAGCTCTAGTTCGTTTCTTCACCGTTCTCTCTTGTACTTTATAAACATTTAAAATAGTAGAGAAAGAAAATGATTGGGGTTAAACTGAGGATTGTATGGTGTGTTGTAAGATTTGTTACCTTCATGGAGTTTGGCCTCTTCTCCAGAAGGTCGGTGATGATGGTTCGGACCTTCTTCGACAACGGGTTGTCCAGCTCTGGAAGCGTACACTGAAAAACAAAATAACACAACTGTAAAAAACGGCTCATTAGCATCGGTGCGACCCGAGCATTACACCAATCTCTCAAAACGTACAATCATTTTCTTCCCATTGGCAAATGTGGCACTGGGAGATCTGCTTAGATTATACATGTCTTATACTTTGAGTCAAGTTAATTTAACATTAATTTAAAAACATTAAGTTTCGGTAGTTTTATAGGTTAAACGTGTTGATTTTAAATGAGTTTTTTTTTCCCCGTGTAAAAAGGTAACATTTGCTGAATTATAATGTGCTGACTTTCCTTCTCTTAAGTGCATTTATGAGTCCGTTGCACACAGGAAACATCCAAACAGTCTCCTGCCCAGATGTGTTTCCTCTAGGGATGAAAAGATGATCCACTTCATCTAATATCAAAATGAATTCTCACCATGAGTCCTTGCAAGTGGGCGAGGGAGGGCAGGTTGAACATGCTCTGGACGAGGTCCGGGGGGCTGGCCTGGCCCAGCCACAGAAACATGGCGTTCCCGTTCTCCAGCAGGAACATGCCGGAGTCTGCAAGACGCTCCTCCGAGCAGCGGACGGGAACAGGCACCGCCTCGCTTCCTACATCCATGTTGTGCTGAGAAGAGAAGGTACGGGTCAGTGGTCTGATAGCTGCTGCTGAATACTTCACCTGTGAATCAATTCATATAACAAGACAACCACGGTGAGTGTGTGCTCCTACCAGTGGGAGCAGGCGTGGGTAGAGCAGCAGCTGCGTGTCCTCCACCCCCATGGCCATGACGGAGAGCCTTTGGTGGGCCCGGTCATCAGTGGAGAGCTCCGTGCTGCCGACCAGAGGGGCCGTTTTCATCAGGCTGTTCATGTAGACCGGGAACACCTTCATGGCATCAGGCAGGATCAGCTGCATGAGGAGACACGCTGACGTTAGTTTCTGAGAGGCGGCTTGCATATGATGGTGTGTTTTCACTCTAAAGATCAAGGTACAAAACTAGGCCTGTGTTGAAAAAATGTTTTCCCAATTCTAAATCGATTCTCATATTAATTCCTAAAAATCGATTCATATGTCTAAAGATCGATTTTTTTTTCTTTTTTTTTTTTCTTTCATTTATTTATGTTTTTTTTTTTTCATCATTACATTACAACTTTTGTTTATTTTTTTCTTTATCCCCAAAAAAGGAATGTTTTGTTGGACACGAAAATAACTGGTGCCATATTTTTGCCTTTAAATATGTTTAAAGGTATGAAAACATTAAAGTGTTAGGTTATCATTGCATAAGTTGTCTATATTTCATTACTTTATATACTGTCTTGGGGTTACATTTGCAAAAAATGCTAAAAACCAAATGCTCAAAAATTAAAAAACCAAAATAGACCGAAAATGGAAAAAATAAAAACAGAATGTGGGAAAAAATAAAACTGATTTCATTCGTCTCTGTTTCCTCCCTGGATCTGTTTGGTAATTCTGACCCACACGATGTTTCTGAAAGCAGTTCTATCAGCATTCTGGGATCTGATTGGTCCTTACAGCATCATTAGCTGACAATACTTGCTGTTTAATCTCAATATAATACTAGTAGTAATATTTTGCATAACTAGTCATATAATTCATGCAACAGCTCAAAAAACAGTTTTAATAACACTAACCCAAATCAATATCGGAATCGAATCAAATCTTGATAATCAATTCTGAATCTTAAGAATTGGAATCGAATCGATTCTTGACATTTGAATGGATCCCCAGCCCTATACAAAACATAAATGTGCTTCCTGGTCCGTCATGAACTGACCTGGCTGGCGGCCGACGGGCTGGCACAGTTTTTCCTGTAACAAGCCAACATGTGGGCGCTCTGGTTGACTAGGATGTCCCTCACGTTCTTCACAGGCTGGTTCAGTATGGCGCGGTACGCTGAGAGGGCATGAAAAGAGTTGGGTTATGAAAGATGGAGGAGCAGGGGAGAAAAAGAAAGGTGGCTTTACAACAGTCTTCCCATAAAGAGACCAAGAGAAAAACACTAATAGGGAGAGACGTAGCACACAGAGCAGCTGAAGGGCAGCGAGACAGATGAAGAAAAGCAACCGGGTCAGCAGTACAGCTGTATTTATGTGGAGATTACAGGAGGACTTAGTGTCAGGTGAAGCATGTGCTCCTTATTTCCACAGGTCACTCTTCTTTTCTCATAAGTTACTGAGCTTTGGAAGATTATAGAAGGATACATGGGGTCATTTCAGAAAGGTTGGCTAATACCTGAGCAAATATCAGCAGACTGCATGTCTACACTTCATTACTGCTTCATCTGTTCATCCGTCTCTCCTGTACCAGCTTCTTCCTTCTCAGGGTCACATGGACCTGCTGGAGGGCGTCCACCCTGGACATGTCACGAGTCCAAACAACCACACACACTCAGAATACTTGGACAACTCAGAATACCTCGTCCCCTTTCACCTGACATACACGTTTGTGGACTGTGGAAGGAAACCGGGGTAGCTGGAGACAGCCTGTGCAAGCATCAGCGTCATGCAAACTTCAGAAGGAAAAGCATTAGGGGTGTAACAATATATCGTGCCACGAAATTTTGCGATACAAAAACGTCACGATACGTGTCGTGGAGGTAACAAACTGTATCGTGATATTGGGTTATTAATATTAATATATTGTGTTGACTAGTAACGCGCAGTGTATTGGTGCCGACCGCGCCTCGACCCACGGACCAAAATCTTACTCCGCTCAGAAGAAACTAGTTCCATTTTGCGGTCCCGATCACGGGACTCTTGCAGGGTTTTGAGCTCTGAACTTTTACTTATGTAAGGCTGGTGTAGAGTTAAGCCTTACCTTATTAAATTAAACCTTTTTCGGGTCGTGAGTAGGATAAACACGGGGACAACTTCTGCTGAGTTCCAGTGTACTTTAATGTCCCTCAACAGTGTAGGATTTTAGAACCTTAACACAGCACCTAGTGCCGTACTGTGGCGTATCACTCCGCCCAATCTAAAACAGACTAATCACTACAGATAAACTGACTAGTGTCATTATAGTCCCTGATTTACATCAGAATATATTTATAAAATAATGAACCCTTAACAAAAATAAATCTCCTCTTACACTTATAAGGTGAGCATGAATCAATCTTTTTTATGATGTAAAATTGTATGTATTTATTTACTTTTACTTATTTATTTAATTTTAGTTGTTAAATTTCTGGAAAAGAAAAAAGTCAAATCATACATGAGAGAAACTATTCAGTTTGTGGCAAAATATTTGTACTTGTATGAAACTGAAGATGCATAATGCAAACCTGACATTTACTTTTAGTTCAGTTTGTGGAAAATGGTTGGCCTGGCTTTCTCTTTAAAACTTAAACAGTTATAAAGCTTTACAAACTGTAACAATAGGGCAAATGCACAGCATTGTTTTGTTTTTTGTGTCTTTCAAATAAAAGACCATTTTTTCCAGTCATATGTTCCTCATGCAAGGTTGTTAAAAAAATACTGCTATAATATCGTATCGTTATCGTGACCTCAAAATCATGTATTGTACCGTATCGTGAGATTAGTGTATCGTTACACCCCTAAAAAGCCTTGGCAGAGATTTGAGCCAGGACCCTGTGAGGGAACATCCCAGAAAGGCAGTCCAGTTAAACCAGTCCAGGACACTGCTGCTTCTATACAAATATTATTCTTAATATTTGATAAATCTGTAACAGACCTGACAGTGAGAAAGAGCAAAACAAAGGGAAACTAAATCCACTATTCCTGAGAGAAAACAGCCTGATGAGTTAATACTCAACAGCCTCTCGTTAGTCAGTTCTGTAGCAGACTTCTCCAAGTGTAGAGTCTCTTAAAGCCTCTTGTTACTTGACCTTTACCTTGTTTACCCACCAATACTCTTAAAAGGTTACCAGACTCACCTGATTTAGCAAAGAAGTTAATGAGTGAGTCGGTCTCGCAGCTCTTGTAGAGCTCCGACAGCTGCGAGCTGCAGTTCAGGCTGAGGTTGTGGATCCGGAGACGTCGCTGGCCACTGATGGTGGTGTACAGCAAGGCACACTGGGAAACGGTGCAG
The DNA here is from genome assembly GCF_033807715.1 of Cololabis saira. Taxonomy (NCBI): domain Eukaryota; kingdom Metazoa; phylum Chordata; class Actinopteri; order Beloniformes; family Belonidae; genus Cololabis; species Cololabis saira. Next base: position 29,333,507 of record NC_084606.1, read on the forward strand.
ACAAACATCCATTTAAATGTACTGCTCTATTTCCTCCTCCCTTAAAGAAGCTCGCGTTGAAACGCCAGATACCTGAACGAACGCCCCGGTCTCCTCGCTGAGGGTGTCGTCGTGTTTGAACTCCACCGTCACCGCCTTATCGCAGTCCACCGCTGCCATCTCGATGTCTGTGGTGTTGTTCATGTGGACGCCACCGAAGAAGTCTGTGGCTCTGAAGCCTGGAGGATGAAACACGGGTGCATGTTGTAAATTACACGAAGCCCAACTCCAGCACCCAATAGAAACACGACACAAGACGTTTCTTTACCCGTGCTGGTGCGGACACGCATGATGGCATCAAATCCAACACTCTTCTGTACATCTTTCCTCAGATCTCGGAGGAAATGCTCACCGTCCGTCTCCATCTGTCAACCAGCAGATGTCAGTGTTGGCACCGCTTGGATTTGTGCCAACAGACACTAGGCAACCTTTACACTCTATCCTTACACACTTCAGTGGAATATTACATTTGGTCAGTCATTAAAAAAAATTAAAAAGGAGGGAAAAGAGAGAATTTGATTGAAAAGCTCATCATTGGATAACGTTTATCTACTTGTGTTTAATGTCTAAACTGAACTTTTACATTATCAAACAGTTCAGTCCAGCTTTAAACTGTGTGACTGCTACTTTAGTGTTTGGTACGTTTGTACTTTTTGGAGCAACTTCCTGTACTCGTTGCGTCAGTCCTTTGGGACAGTTTTAACTCGACTGCGCAGACTCTGCACTCATTTGCTGAAGCCCGCTATTATTAGGATGCAAAAGATTTTGCATCAGTGAATAATCATGAAGTGTAATCAGAAGAGTCTGTGTACAACGGTTTTTCTCAATATAGGAGTCAAAATATAATTTGCATTTTGTTTGTAAATTTGTAATACAAAAAGCTAGAAAAGAGACTAAAAGGAGACGTATATCTGTTGTGGGAGTTAAATTATGGAATGACGCTAATATAGATTTACAAATGTGCAGCTCTTTCAGTTTACAAAAAAAAAAAGATTTGTAGAGCAATCTTTCAAAGCTACAAAGGTTCATATTTATTTGTTTGCTGCTGTTCTATGATATTTATATATATAGTGTATGTATGTATTTTTTATATATTTTGTGTATTTTTTATGTGTATATAAAAAAATATATATACATATGAAAGAATATAAAAGGATATGTATGAAGGATACATATATATATATATATATATATATATATATACATATATATACATAAAAAAAGTCTTTATTATTATTATATATGTAAACCTATATATGTAAACCTTATTGGTCCTCCTTTTCTGTTTTTTCTGGGTTAGTTTTTCTATTGTTTGTTTGTATGTAGGACAGGCATCAATATAAGCACTATGCTTCTGCCTGTGCCTTTTCAGTCACTATTGTTTTCGGTAATGTTTTTGTTCAATGTTTGTAGAATGAAATGACTGAATAAAGAATTTCAATCAAATCAAGAGAGGAAAATGTAAAAAGGTACTATTTCCATTGTTTCAACCACTACGAGTCTGCTTGGAGCACATTTTTGTTTTAAGATGGACAGTTACAGTGTAAGTGGGTGTACCAGCTACCTGGAAGTTTCCGTATTTGTAGACGGAGCCTCCGGTGTGTGAAGGCACATCAGCCATGGTTGCCAAGTCCACGTACTGGCTGGGGAAAAGGAAGAGATCCACGCAGCAGCCTTGTGCCACACAGTCTTTAGACAGCTGCTCATACACGCCCTTGTGAGGCTGGAACAGCGTCTATAGAGAAGAAGGAGCAGAAATAAAGCACAGTTTTGGGTGAGCCAGCAGTCTTCTGCAGCAGCGCTCTTCAAACAAAGCTTGAAGACGGATCCCGCTGCAGCTTATCAAACACTTTCAAGATTCTACTTTCAGTTAAGTATTAAAAGTTGCAGTGGGTTTATTTCAGATGTAGCTGCTTGAAACATTCAACACAAAAGAAAACGTATGTTATCAAAGACATCAACAACTGCCTGGGCTCAAAGGGAGCAGGCTGAGCCCAGACATCTGCCAGCGCGCAGGGAAAAAGCCAACACAAGGAGCCGCTCACTTTCTCCTTGTCAGTGTTGACCAGTTTCTTGTCGTCTCTGTTCTTCAGTTTTCCAGGAGCCTCTGCAGTGGGCATGGATGAGTGGAAGAGGAAGAGTTTTCCACTGCACTCTGCTGCCTGGAAACAGGAGGAAGATTTCCAGAAAAGATTGATTTAGACTGAGGTGCACAGCAAACCCGTCACGTTCTTTCAAGCATTTACTAAATCACGCCGAGTACAACTCAATCCCTGAGAAAACATTCAATACTCAAGTTTACTTTTTCCTTTTAAATAAAGAAATTCAATATTGGACAATAAACAGATATGAACAAACAAGTTAGTCTTTGGGTTTTTTTGCACCGTATAAATACACAACTGCTTCCAATCAAAAGTTTTCTGTGAACTTTTAGAAGCGGAACACATAAACGCAGACCTATTATCACTGGAACAGTTTCACGGAGTTAAAGTAAATACAAATATATCAGGAGGGGGAAAAAGGGAAAAAGAAACAGCTGCTTCAGTAATAAAGTAAATTATTTTGCCAAACTGAAATAATAGCACGTAGTTTTAGAGTTAAATCAGTTAAACTTATAGAGAAGTGCATTATACGAGTTGCTGGCAACAAGTCAGACTCGTAATTATAGGAATAAATAAATAGAAAGTGACGAATAAGTAAGCGTGAGGTCGAGCTGGAGGTCATTTAAGCATAAAAGCGACCACGGGTGATTCCAGGAGGCTGAAATATGTCTCGCTACACGTGCACAGATGTCACCAGCTGGCCAACCTTAAAAGCCTCCATGCCGGCTTGGATGACGGGGGCAAAGACCGTTTCACTCTCGTTGGTGTCTGCAAACATGTCAGGGATCTGGTCCAGGAGACTGGGGGGAAAAAAAGAGAAAGATTATAGTCTGGTTTGGGCCCCCCACCTTCAACTGATCATCAGTGTTGGGTGTAACGAGATTACATTCGCCAGTAACGCAGTAGTGTAACGCGTTACAGTTGTAATTTGGGTAATCCCGTTATAGTTACTCACACCGTACGGTGCGCGTCGCCGGGTACCCTACGGCCGTAAGTTCTGCGTTGGTGTAACGCAGAACCATAAATCAGCCTTTAACGTGATTTTGTGGGATTTGACGGGACATTACGAATACACATTTGTGCTGATCTGGGCACTGCAATAATAAGGTTCCAACTACATGACTGTCTCAGAAAATTTGAATATTGTGATAAAGTTCTTTATTTTCTGTTATGCAATTAAAAAAAAAAAAAAAAAAAGTCATACATTCTGGATTCATTACAAATCAACTGAAATATTGCAAGCCTTTTATTATTTTAATATTGCTGATTATGGCTTACAGTTTAAGATTAAGATTCCCAGAATATTCTAATTTTTTGAGATAGGATATTTGAGTTTTCTTAAGCTGTAAACCATGATCAGCAACATTAAAATAATAAAAGGCTTGCAATATTTCAGTTGATTTGTAATGAATCCAGAATTTATGACATTTTTGTTTTTGTAATTGCATTACAGAAAATCACAATATTCTAATTTTCTGAGACAGTCCTGTATATGTTGTTCATTGGCAATCGAGTTATGGTGTAGCTCAGGTGATATTGCGGAGTAATCCAAAAGTAATGTAACTAGTAATGTAACTACCGGTAGTTACTTTCAGCAACCAGTAACTAAGTAGTGTAAGGGATTACTTTTTTTAAAACTAACTAGTAATATGTAATGGATTACTTTTTTTGAGTAACTACCCCAACACTGCTGATCATACACGGTAACAATGCTGCAAAAGCAAATATAAGGATTTCTCCTGCAAGGATATGAGAGTGACATCAGTTTTGTCCTGCTTGATAATGGTTTAGTGATTAAATGCTTCGTACTTGTAAATTACGGCCCTGGAGTCCTGATAGTTAACGAGGAAGCCGTCGAGCAGAGGCACAAACATCTCCGCCGTGTCCGACACCACCATCATCTGCGGCTGGGCCAGAGCGCTCTTCACGTTGTAGAAGTGGAGCACCTTGTTGTAGGTGACGAAGCCGACTTTTATGGCAGAGCTCTCTGCACCTTCCTCCCTGGTGGGAAAGAGAGATAAACCACTGTAGTCCAGGTGAGAGGTTATGAGCCGTGGCTGCTCGGGTTAAACTCTGTAACTGAGCCAGCACTCAGAAGAACAGTCGGGATATTTACAAAAAGAGGTCACAGCTTCATGAACCTGCTTTATCTTCGGGCTTCGCTTTAGAGCGTTACTTATTTACTGGAAGACCGTCCAAGTCAAATAATTGGACATAAACATCATTCCAGGACTGGAGTAACAGCCATGAATAAACAAATAAAATGTTTGCTACAGGTTTGCCTTTTTCTTCTTTTTTTTTCTCCTCACCGCCACTCAAAGCCAACAAATCCACTGATATTTACCAGGATATTCAGGTCTAAGTCATGGAATTGAGCCAAACTGAACCCATCACTGTCTGAGCAGATTGAGAGCATGCTTTCCTGACACTGCCGACTGCGGTTTGTACGTCTCGCTTCCTAAATCATTCAGATATGCCAAGAAACTGTAAGTAACCGAACAGTTGTTTTCTAAATCCTAGCAGAACATACCACTGGTTGCTGACATCCCCTGGCTTCAGGAAAAAATATGGAAAACCGTGCACCATTTCAACCCAGATACTGATTAACATATACAAGTTAGGAGGAAAAACACTGCGTCCAGAGACTGGGACTACACCTGGATTTATTTAAGCTGGGCTCAGGCTTTATCTTGAATGAATTAAAAACACACGTTTTGGCAAAAACTGCAGAATTACGCCAACCACATAAAATGTGAATGATGTCCACAAACAAAAGCAAAGACGGTCTTATCTGGAGTACAGGTTTCAGACGTGCTGAAATGATGATGTCACGGCATCTCACAAGTCCTGACATGTTTCTGGCACTAAAACTCCTGAGAACAGCAAACAGCATCCAAGTTGTTTTAGGAGTAACCAAGTGGAGTACTTCATCCTCTCAGTCTGGATAAATCAAAAGCCTGAGTAAGTTTGACCACAAAGCTCAGATCTCATAGGTGGGGGGTCAGGATGCTCTCAGAAAACTCTTCTGGCAGCTTTTAGCAACCTCCCTCTTTTAAGGGAAGCTTTTTTTCCATATACTGTATACTTGAAGATAAGTTTAAAGAGCCTAACTAACAGAAGATTTATTTAAGATTACTGACAAGGCAGAAGTGTAAAATGTGGAGGAGTTCTTCAGCCGTGGATTAAACAAGTCTCCACAGAGGATGAACCTTACACACGGTCGTATTTCTTCATCCTCATTCTTATTGTACTCATTGTTATTCCGATTACCTGGGCAGATTCTCCAGCAGAGTCTTCAGCTCATCACAAATCAGTTTGACCAGGCCGCTCTTGATGTTATTGTAAGACACGTCGATCATGAAGATGAAGGCTGGAGGATTGGGAGGTTTGTTGTTCTGTGGGGAGAAATGGTTGAAGTTAGATTTGATTAGTGCCCATTTTAATCTCTCCTATGAAAACAAAAAAGTACAAACTCCATCCATCTGTTATCTATACCTCCTTATTCAAGGGTCAATTCAGATTCAATAAGAACATTCCTTGTGGAAGTCATAGGCACACTTAATTCTGCCTTTTTTTTATTACATCAACAGAAGACACAAACTTTGGGTCTAATTTTTTACCCCGGCACTTTAAAGCAACACTGTTGAACATTTCAGCTTAAAAATCCTACTTTCAAAATCCTTCCAATCAAGCTAATGGACTGGCTTTCAATCATAGACAAGAGGCGACAGAAGAAATGGGATGATGTTGAACTTGCTGGACTGTTGAGTGATATCTTATCATCGGTAGCTGACTCATGTGGGTCGTCACAGCGGTTCCTTATTTTTATATGCCATTAAAGTTCTCCTTTCTGTAATTCTGGCCATTTGCTCAGTTGTTAGACATCTTGCACACACACTCCAGCGCACTCAGTCTGATGTGCTGACTGATGTCCAAGTGAAGTGACAGAGCCATGCTGACTTGCTCTGATCCTCACGCTGTTAACAACATCTTAAACGAGCTGGGGACAGAGTGGATTTACATCTCTGGACTGTCTGAGTCTGTTCTGAGTGAGCTGATCTGAGGTTTGGCAGCGCTGATACAGTCACACAGATCTTAATGATTAATGCAGGGGACTTGCAAACTGGGTTTTTTACAGCATGGGATTGATCAAACATCTTTAACACGCAACTGTTTCAATCAGTAAATTATTCTGCCATGAAGACACTAATGAAGTGATAAACATGTGGCAGATGCCGAGCGAACCTTGCAGTAGTCCAGAGTGGCTACGAACTCATAGGAGCCCAAGGAGAGTTCAGGCCTCTCGTAGAAGTCCATCCTCCGGCCCATGTGGTCAAGATGTTGGAAGTAGAAGACCGGCACTAGAGGGGGGTAATAAGAATATATTTCAGACTTGACACATCATAGAACTATTTTTCAGTAGATACCAACCAACTGATTCTCCAGTTAACTAGTGACTTGTTTTCAGACAAACCCCTACCCTCATTGACGCAGTTGCAGAAACTGCACTGGTAGCGGCGACCTCCATCAGAGAACTGCATGTAAGGACACATGTAGGCTTTGCAGCGATTGCAGCGGATCGGGCCCGTCTCACCGTGATTCACAACATACAGTGGAGTCTACAAAAAACAAAAACCGCATACTGGTCAACCTGAGCAAAGCTTTCAAAACAGATTATACTGAAAACAGTTGCAATGCCACCATCTCCATGACGCCACAACAAAACAGAGCCTGTTTAAATAAAGAAAAGTAAAAAGTTAGTATAAATATGTTTGGTCCACCACAGCACCGTTAACTCAGCACCAAATGCAGACCTGCTGATGACAGAAGTTATTTGAGGGTCTCTGCAGGCTTTGACAACATAAATGGAAAATGTTTGATTCAAATGAACTGAACTACCATAAAAACACATACAGACAACGGAGCGAATAGTTTATTATTAGACCAGTGACCTCAGAGAGAGGGTTTTCAGTATCCTAGAACCGTTTACCGAGAACACTGAATGAAACCTTTTTAGGGCTGCAGCTATCGAATATTTTAGTAATCGAGTATTCTACTGAAAATTCCATCGATTAATCGGATAAAACATATTTTTGTTTAGTTAAAGAGCAATTATCCATACATATATATATATATATATATATATATACATACATACATACGATGTTAGATGTTAATTGACATTACTAAGACTAAATTATATAATCCAGTAGGTTCATGGCTGTGAATTTAAAAACCCTGAACTTACACCAGTTGACCAAATTCACTGCTTTCACTCAAAAAACTAAAGATCTTACCAAGAAATGTTCTTATTTCTAACCTAAAAATGCCATTACACCTGATAACACACATAACTTAAAAGGTTAGGTGTTTTTCCCACGTGTTTCAATTGAACTTTCATTTGTGTCAAGCAAATTTTAAGTTCTAGTTAAGTTTTAAGTTAAAGTATAAGATTTTGAGTTTTGGCAGTGTTGAAAATAAACTTCTGAGACCTGCTGTATTGGAACACATTAGACACCAGCGCTGCTTGTTTTATCCATTAATGACTACAGAGCTAAAACTGAAAACTACCCAGTTAGCTTTATTACGTTTTTATTTTTCTGACATTTTCTGCCTTTTCTTTTAGTTAAAACTGTAGCGGGAACAGATGTTTAGAGGAACCTATGTATGTACCGGCTTAGAGGGGGAACATATAGGATAAAAGGAAATAAAAGTTAAGCACTGAGCTACATGTGTCTCCCGTCTGGGCCATTGCAGACTGCCTGAGCATGGCATGTTACAAAAACCAAACATCCGCCGCCTCTTTCTTCTTCTTCCTTTACAGGCGCGGCGTCAGCGCGTTGTGCCGCATTAAACGTAGTCCGGGCGAAATACCTGCTTTGAGCTGCAAAATTAAACGATTCCTCGAGGCAGAGGAAATTCCTCGATCATTTTTTGTAATCGAATTATTTGAGGAATCGTTTCAGCCCTAAACCTTTTGGACAAAATGACATCCGTGCAGGTTAATTTGCTCAGCTCAGTCATGCGTGAACTCAGCACACTGATCAAGTCTGCCTGGTTCTGATTTTGGTGAGGATATCAAACCACCTTCTATGGTCCCAGCAGATCCAAAGGAGTCAACTGGTCTGAAAAGCAAACGAAAGAAAGCTAACATTGCCTACATGGAGAATGGGGGGCATCTTGGATGAGGTTCATGGACAACATTCTTTTAGGTACAGGCCATTGTTTCCATTTAAGTCAGACTTAATAAGATGTCAAACACAAATAGGAAGTGTAAGACATATTTGAAGAGATGCTATAATTTAATGCAATTACTGCATGAAAACTGGCTCTTAAAGGTTTTTTTTTTTTTTAAGTCTCAATAGTTGTGATGAAAATGCATCTCTTAGTTACAAGTACAACTGTAACCTACCTCATTCTTTGGCAAAGTGGCGAATGGTTTGATGACGGTGGCCAGCGGTACTTGGCACTGCTTGGCCAGCTCAGCGGTGCAGGGGAGAGAGTAGGAGGTGCAGCGCATGAACCTGGGACTGGCATTTCCTGGGGGTGAAAAAACAAGCACCAACATCCTCAATGGCACTACAGAGCAGACTTTCACCATCAGCACAACCAAAACATGAGTGGAAATGGAGTTTTATTAGATTTATTTAATTCTGTGTTACTGGAGAAACTTAGTAATTCAGATTTTTTTAGAACAATTTAATAAAAAGCCTGGAAATTATCAACAAATGACTCAGAAATGACAGAATCTAATGTGTTAGACAACCTGGATGCATATGGGCAATATGTGAGGAGCCCTGCAGAAGTTTAGGCACCCTCACAATTAACATTCTGTTACCGTGCCCAGAAAATGTTAATTCAATGTTGAATTATAGTCAAAAAGGTTGATTTTTGGTTAAAGTCGACAGTTGATGGTGGGTCAACCATCAAACAATCATCCAATTCTAGCCAATCAACCAATGCTGAAAAGATGTCATTAAATCAATGTTGTTTTGTGGTCGAATTTTAATGTTAACGTCTAATCAATGTTGAATCAACGTCTGCTCTTTGACGCCAGCCAGGCTTCAACATGGATACAATATTTCTGCCTCACCATATTTCAACGTTGATTCACTCATATTTCAGGGTGAACAGTTTATTTTGCAAAAAAAATATTGGATGTGGTAAGAAAAGATTGGAGCGGGGCAGGCAGAGGGGGGGCCGGTGAATCATGCCTCGTCCTTGCATTGAAACGCTTGGCACACGAACATTTCTTGGATATTAGGAGCAACGGCCTCATGTAGATAGCAGCTTATTTTAAAGGAAACCTCACACAATGTTTAAAGGCTAAAGATAATATGATGAAAAATCTGTAGATGGATGCTAACGAGTAACGCATGCAAAAATGCTGAAACCACACTATTTTTTTTAGAAAGAACAGAAGAAAATCTTGCAAACTTGAACTTGTTCAATCCATCAACTTGAAGGTGGTTGTAAAACAGTTCTGACAATAAGTGTGTGGAAATAAAACAAGAAAAACAAAGTTTGTACCAACTTCAGCGTAAATTACATAATTAACTCTTTAAAAAAAAAAAAAAAGATGTACAGATCCTTGTCTAAACTCGTTACAGACAATCTATCAACTACTTTTTGTCCCTCGGAAGGTCCCGTAGTTTTGTTTACCTTGATCCTGAACTGTGAAGTCCGTGGTAACAAGAGGAGGGACCTGTCCTCTGATATTGGTGCTGAACACTTGTCCTCCTTGCTTGGTCTTGTCATCTTCGATGACTTGGGTCTAAAAGGAGACAGGTTTTGTGTAAAGATTGTTGGGTACATAATAAATCAATGTTTAAAAATTAATAAAGGATTTTTTTGCCAGAAATGATTGAAATGTTTCTAACAGCAGGACGGGAAAGACAAATGTGTTGTTTTAGTTTATGAGGATATGCAGGTATGTGGCTACTCACAATGCTTGGGATAGAGTCAGGGTCCAGTTTCTTCTGCGGTGGGCCCGACAGAGCTCCCGGGGCTCCGGGGAACGCTCCTGGCATTCCAGGCTGGGGCCCTGCCATGTGTCCTCCAAACTGACCTGTACATTAAAAAGAAAAAAAAAAAATTATATACAGTACACACATACGTATACATACACAGCAGAAAATTCCTAAAAAACAAAAACATGTAGATTCTTCCCAAATGTACTCCTCTCCAACTCATCTGATAACCCAACAGATGTATATGATGGCGTATTTATCTGGCAGAAACGCAGCCATCTGCTGTCAATATCCTTTTCCATTTTATTCTGTTGTTTGGGATATTTCTGAGCTGTGATCTTTGGCCAGAACGTGTATAGACACTGATGGCATGTGCTTGCAATAATGAGCATATCAAACTGCAGTCACTGACACATTTATACGCCGTCAACATCGGGTTGTGGTGACTGTGGGCTCAGATTGTAACCACCGTGAAACTGTTTCTATTTTTTGTGTCTTGGATTTCAAGCTTTTTTTTCATGAATGACCATTGTCTGTTTCTCAAAAATTGAAATTGATCCGATTGAACCGATTTCTGATGTACATCTACTACACAGATGGAGAGGTTCAAGTTTGAAATGCTCCAATTACAAACAATGAACTTACTTTACCTTTACCTGTACTGTTTGTTGGTGGGAACTTATGGGCTGAGAATGATTAAACTGTGATCAGAATTCTGTTTTATAGGAAGCATTTACTTCCTGTTGTCCGTGTTTAAAACTTTTAAATGTATGCAAACATTTCAAAAGTTATCACTGGCTGTTCCTGTCCTAAACTAAGGGGTCGGTGACAGAAATGTTGTATGGTGTTCACATTATAGGGGCCTTGAGAAAAGTGAGCAACTTGTGATATTGAGCTAAATAAATAAAAATATAAAAATTTAAAAAAAAGACTAACAAATATAGAAGATGCAAGCGAATCAGGGCTTTCTGCGTCTTTGAGAAGAGCAAGCTCAGTGTTCTTACCTGGCTGCTGTGGATATCCCTGTGGACCAACTGATCCTGGACCAGGCTGCTGGAAACCTCCAGGACCTGAAGGTGGGGGTCCGGGGAAGGGTCTTCCCATGCCTGCCATCGGCGGGCCAGCCATCGACTGACCAGCCATTGGAGGCCCAGCCATCGGCTGCCCTCCCATTTGTGGGCCTGCCATTGGCTGGCCTGCCATTGGAGGCCCTCCCATCGGCTGGCCGCCCATCATCTGGCCTGCCATCGGTGGGCCAGCCATCGAGGGCCCAGCCATGGAGGGCCCAGCCATCGGCATGCCTGCGGGGGGTGACTGTGGTGGGGACATGTGGTGCGACTGCTGCATCTGCATCTGAGGCTGGCCCATCGCTGGAGGAGGTGGTGTCTGGAACGGCTGCTGTGCCCCAGGGCTCGTTGGAGGAGGACTCTGCATAGAGCCTGGCGCTATCCAATCAAAGAATGGAGATACCATCTAGTGAGTAGACGCTGACATTTTTCTCATGCATTCCACCAAACAACTATAACCCCAATGAGTAGCTACAACAAATCAGATAAGAGCAAACCTACCATATTTCCCCATGTTCATCGCACTCATTTGATTAGTGAGCAGTTGTGTTGGAGCAGGGCCGGGTGGGGCCATGCTGTTGTATGCTGATTGAGGAGGCTCACCATGAGGAGCAGCTGGGGGTGCACCGTATCTGAGTGACACAAGAACAGTCAGAGATATACAACCGTTTCACTGCTGAAGAAATATTTCCAGATTTCTGCAACTGGGACTTGTACTTGAAGCCGCTCTTGTTGCAACACTGGCCAAAGTTAAAGGGACCTATTACGGCATCTAATACCTATTTTAAACAGGCCTTGAATGTCTTAAAAACAAGCTTTAGATTGTTTTTGCTAAATAAATTAGAAATTCAGCCTCTGAGCCATGTCTGTATCTTCTCATTCTCTAACCTCATTATCTACGCAGGATTCTGATTGGCTGCCTGAATGACACGATACTCCGCTACGAAACAATGGCGGAAGCTCTGGCAGGCGGAGTTAGTTGTGGGCGTGGTTTCACGCATCGGAGGCCAACTTATGTAAATCGCTCCCGTCGTTACGTCACGACGGGAGCAGAATCTGAACGGCTCGTAGATCCACCTCACACTGGACGGCTCATCCGGGCGGCTGTACAGACACTGCAGAATTTGGTTGCTTTCCTCCTTCTCTGAGGTGACAGGCTGAGGGGAGACCACTTTATATATGTTAAAGCAAGAAAAAAAAATAATAATGATAATAATAGGTCCCCTTTAAGCATTTTCACCTATATGTTTATAGCTTTAACAGTGAACACGCGTTGTGGTCTATTATAGGAAGATATGATATGATCGGTCCTAGGTATATATTGTGATTATTATATGCATGTATATTATAAATTTAATAGTAAATATATTCTAAATCACTGTAGCCTATGAGTGTATATATAGTTTAGAAGTATGAGTATATTATAATGTATGAGTATATTATGATATGTAGTATATTTATACTACTATAAATAGAGGTATGGGTATATTATAAATGATAAAGTCGTTGCAAACTATTTTGCTCAAAAGTGGATACAGATCTGGTGATAGTAGCAAATATTGTTACTTAAGATGTGGATGGTTGGTTAATTACTCTTTTATTTTTGTTTCAATTTATTATTTCAGGAATTCTAGTGAATGTTTTTCACCCTTTTTGAGTTGTATTATTATCATCTTTTGTATGTCTATGTGTGGATCCCAGGAAGAATACTCTTCCCATGGTGAAGACTAATGGGGATCCTTTTTAAATAAACAAATAATACTACTGTATACTTTGTGCTGCCAGGCAAAAGAAAAATAACTTTTATCCACAATATTCTAATATGATGAAGATTGTTACCTTTGTGGGTGAGCGCCGTTCAGCTGGACATTTGGATTGTACTGCCCGGGCACTGGAGGTGCCGTCATTCCAGCGGCTGCAGAAGCTGGGGGCTTCATCATACCTGTTGTGAGTAACGGACATTATAAGGTAGCTCTTTAGAGCGTTGTGATGACTTTTAAAAAAAAAAAAAACTATTGACTGCATCTTCACACGTTTTGCTGGTACTTCTTGGTATATGAATGCAATTTGTGTAGTTTATCAAAATAGTTGCCATTTAAGATGCAACACGATCTGTTAAACAAGTCAGATTAATCCAAACTTCATCTGTGTAAGCTTGAAAAATGAGGACTTCAATTGTTTTTAACTGTAAAACTTACTGTACATCCTTTAGGTGGGAATACTGAACAAGCATATTATTGAGGAGACGCTGAATACAAGATGAAAATGTCTGTACTACCTGCCGGTGGAGCATTGTACGGCTGAGCCGGCCCTCCATAGTGTCCGTATGCAGGTGGTGCCGGTCCGGCTCCAAAGCCAGCTTGGTAGCCGCCCATCCCCGGCTGGGCCTGGGAGTACGGCGGCGCGGCTACATAACCCTGGTGGCTCATTCTCAGACGCTGTCACTTCCTTCTCATGCCAAAAATCTAACTCCTATGATAAACCTGTGGAGTTGAGAAGATAACATTTCAAAATGTACAGTGTAGAAATTTGAGTTTTCCCTTTAAAAATAACAGAGTTATAAAAATGAAAAAAAAACATCCAGCAAAAATGGAGTACATTACTATGACTAATCTATCAAGTTTACAAGCCACACCAACAGCTGATATCTGACCCCAGGCAATCGTCAACACTGTGCAACATGGACCTTTGACTATGCTTATTGAGAGATAAAGAAACCTATCTTTGGTCATATGTTTTGAGGAAACTACCAAGACTAAATCATGCTCAGGAATTAATTAAAAACTTTAGTGAGGACTCCATTAATCCCAATGCATTATTTAATCAATAATTGGTATTTATTAAGACAATAGGACTTGGATTGAAACTATTTCAATGTGTTAATTGTATTGTTTTTCCTGCTTTACTTGCACTCTTTGCTGCCATTAAGAACACATTAAACAATCAGAGCAGTGATAAGCCTGTCAACTTGGCACCGCTGTCACAGTCCAACAGCTGTGTAACTCCTTGAAATCCCTTTATTACGACTAAATAAACCATTTTAGTACGTTTTACCCAAGCAAAGGGCCTTTTGAACACGTATAATACCGGTTTTGAGGTTTCAATCATGACCCGTGTCTGCGACTTCCCAGAAATGCCACGTCAAAGCCCGTGATGATGGAGAAAAGGAAGAGTTGCAATACCTTTCACTAATCAATAACCCCCAACACACACGTGTTTGCATCTTCATTAATTCAGAACGTCTTTGCAATGACGTTGAAATCACAACGTGGTATTTTAGATAAACAGAGCCATTAAGGACTAGGTGAAGGCGTCTTGCTAGCTGCGTGGAAATTACAGAAAAAGTTTCCTTGACGACGGAAACGCGTTGAAGGAGAGCGTAAATACCTGCGACTACGGAGTTCTCGGGCAAAAGAAGCCCTGTGTTTAGCTGATATGGTAACTCGTTGGGGTTATTTACCTGGAGTGGGCAGAGTCCTGTGGTGTGGAGTCTTCAGTGGGAGCAGAGTGCCACGTCAAACTCTGCAGGAGAACCGCTGGCTCGGTGATGAAAACCCCCGCGATCAAGCCTCACACACGCACCCATGCTGCTTCCGCTTTGGATTTTCAAAACAAAACCACACGGCACACATTTGTATTCCATGCCAACGTCAATTTCAGTTTCTCATAATCTATATTAAACACATTAATATCTAAATACTTTATATAGTCATCACCTCATCATATTACTTTCTTATACACAATTTATTGGCGTTAATGCTGCAATGTGTTTTATGATGAAGCGTTCAAAGTCACGCTTCCGCTTTTGACATCTTGCTTTCAATTAACTTGACACCGCTCTCTCGTGTTAACCGAGGCGCGCATGCGTGAAACAGAGGGACCCCATACACGTCAGCACAGCAAAACACAGGGGTGCTAAATGATCCCCACACCACCTATTTCATCACCATGAGCCCTCAGAAAGTTCATTGACCCTTATAATAAAATAAATAAATAACATAAAAATAAAAAATAGATCTTACGTCCTAAATCCTGATCATGGTCTCTAATGTGTTGAAATATAAGTTTCCACTGTATTACATCGTCCCTAAAATTATATTTACAGTTTATGAATCTGAAGTAAATCACCTTGAATCTACTTAGTTTCAGTTAATAATCTATTCATTAATTTCCCTCAAACCTCTAGGGAGTGCTTACATATTTAAAGCGCAAACTGATTTCAGTTCAATATTCAGCAGTTATAATGCGTTCTGGATAAAAAGCAACATCAGAAGTTGCGAGAGGATTCCTGTTTCACACTTGTTTCAACTTCTTTAGCTTTTTTTAGAGAGAATTTCATTTCCCCTAGGCTCCAAAGTTTCTCACGATGCAGCAGCTTATCGGTTGAGCAAGGGTTCAAGAGCGTCTAATAAAGGCTGATTTATGGTCCCGCGTTACACCAACGCAGACGCTACGGCGTAGGTTACGCGGCGAAGCGCGCCGTACGCCGTACCCTACGGCGTAGGCTTCTACGTCGATTTAACGCGGAACCATAATTTAGGCCTAACCACCAGGACGCACCGCCCGCATGCGGGCGGGCCGTGCGCCGTGACGTCTCCAAAAGCGGGCTGGACTCTGGCAGCTCCCAGATGATGGGGACTGCACAGCGGTGGCGTGGAGGAGAACAGTGTGGAGGGATGTGAGTGTGGCTGACAGCTCCAGGAGCGCTGTGCTGAGGATCTTTGCGCACCATGGGCACCGGGGACTACATCTGCTTGACCCTGCGCGGCGCTGCGCCCTGGGGGTTCTCCCTGCAGGAGGGAGAGGGGGACACCCACACACCCTTTCTGGTTTCACAGGTATATATGTATGTGCACCCTGTTTGCTTACATATCTATACATGCTTTTGGAAGTTTTTTAATCACGTTAAAGTTGATCCTGTGTTCCTCTTTGGATCACCAAAGGTGCCAGGTGCATTTGCAGTTATGCTGGTGAATTCAGAAGGGAACAAAAGCCTTTTCAAAAAGTTGGATCTGTGGTTGGGAGAAAAATATATTAGGAGGGGTGCGTGTGGCTGCATTTTTGTGTGCTCTGGCCATGTTTTGGTGAGAGATTCCTCAGCACCCTTATATGGTCAAGGCTAAGAGAGAGTATGAAGCTCAGGGCAGGGTGATCTGTCATCAGTTACGGAGATTTCACCAAGTAAGTAAGGCTTTATTTTCGAGATTTAACTAACCCGAGGAGAGAAGCGTGTTTAATCACGGGTGCTGATGCAGGCAAACAAAAAAGGTCTTAGAGGTCATCCTTAAACTATAACATGACCATCCAGACATCACTTAAATAGAACATTCAAATGAGAGATATAGGAAAATATTTCTTAAACATGATGGTGAGGTCTTAAACTTATTGTTTGGGAGTTTTTATCCATGATGGTGAACATGATGATTCAGTTTTCATGTGATCTGCAACAGGCCTTCTTTTACATTTTGTAAGTGTCTATACCCCCAGTGCATCAGCCTGCATGTCAGTTTTTATACTTTTATCTGGCAAATTCATTTGCAACTCTGCAATTTGTTTATGTGTTGTGCATTATATCAAATGAGCCCAATATTTTTCCTTGTACTAAAGTAGTAAAGTAAAAAAGTCATTAATAGTGGCATGCACAATAAAAGCAGTAAAGCCAGGTGCCTATACTTGAAGAGCTATTAGACTAGACTGTATATGGTGTTGCAATAAATGTTCACGAGTACTGAAGCCCCACGGATCCCTCATCGGCTTGTTGTCCAAATGTTTTTCCCGAGCTGCATTCCTGTGACATCAAAGCTCCTTCAGACACTGAAATCTTCAGCAGATCACTTCAATGACAGATGCTCAGCCTGTTTTTAATAGCCGAGGCTGCAGCTCTGGAGGTCATTTGTGACGTTTATTGTGATTTCTGTGGAATTATAGACAGAATTTGAACATTTCTCCATATGAAATAATCTGGTTTTATTTTTACTGAGGCCTCTGGTGCACAAAGGTTATATCAGAGCTTGTTTCTTTTCTTTTCTTTTATCAGGAATCCGGAGTCCTTCTAATATTAATTTAAAAAAGTACCTCATGCAACCTTGCAAGAGGCTCTGCCAAAACAACCAGCATGAGAAAATGGAAAGTCTAATGCCTGTTTAGTTTCAGTTTTATATTTTTCTTGTGAGAGTGCCGAGTGTTGCGTTAAATTTCTCTCGTTGGAGGACTTGAAAGCATGTCTGTTTGTTAAAAGTTAAAGAACAACTATCATATCATGGCAAACAATCCTCAGCAGCACAATCACCTGCGTCTGACTAAATATGATTTAAAGCTTCTGTTGGAAGTAGAGGAGTCTGTGTTTTGTTTCCAGAGAGAAGGTAGTTGTTCGGCGCGCTGACAAGCGGTGCTTTGTGAGGGCACGTGGTATCCACTCTTACAAGGTTCTCTCCATATAAGGGAGGTTGTATTTTTCTTCTTATTTGGAGTCCTGGCCTGACTATGAAGTTGATGAGATCACTTTATTTTTGCAGAAAGAGAACAATACAAAAGTGTTTAACTGCTTGTGCCCAAAAACTCTCCTTAGGGTGGTTATCTTTTGGAGATTTTCTGAGGGAATGTGCATGTATGCCAAGCAGATATTCCAAAATAATCATTATTCACATAACCAAGAGATATTTTGGCCTAATTACTGAGGTATTCCATCTTGGTATGTGAAATGTCAACATGCATCAGATCAGATTTAAAATACCGAATCACAAAGCAATTTTAACCTTAGTGCAAGTTTGCAACATTTGCAGGTTTATAGCTCTTTTTATGTGTTTATTTGAACTAATACCCAGTCCATGAAATCATATTCATGGCTTGAATGAGGTATAAAAGAGTGCTTTTGTTGCTGTTGTCTCAGCCCTAACAGTGCACCACTCGGGCCGCATTAAGCTGTCAAGCAATCAGTTAAATGCCTTTGCCTCAGTCATTCATGTGTTTTCCCGAGATGTTCCCACGTCCAATATTGGACTTGTTGCATTCAGAGGATCTTTTCCAGTACGAGGAGCGATAACAAATGCCAGAGGAAGACTTGTGCTTGTCCTCCACTTCTCTGTTTCACAACATCGGAACAAATAAAGGCAGGGTTTTTTAATCCAGCAGCTTTGTTTTGATAATATTTCAAGAGCGTTTCAGTGGTTCTGGTTCTGGTCAAGAGTTTCACTTTCATCTGACCATCCAGATGATAAGGGAATATGGTTTAATGGTGTTTTTATTTTTGTTATGTGGTCCTCCTGAGTATGTTATCTTTCCAGCACATTCTTGTGATGGCAATAGGAAGTGATTGGCTATAATACATTAATAGTTTTTATGCTTCACTGACATAAATCATATTCCTTCACCACTTGTCGCTTCTGGATCTAAGATAAATGTATCTTGATTAAATATTATATAACAGAACCACATATCCATTATATTTATCCTATCTAATAATTTGGTCATTTTAATATGTTAAATCATTTTCAAATTATTATAATTTGTGTAATTGCGATAATGAAACATTGATTATCTCGTTATCTCTGGGTGAACTAAGCTTAATGCTGCTTGGCTTGATTGTGCTAAATCACTGTGTGTTCTGTGTTGATCCACAATTGAACACAATAGGATTTTATTTTATTTTTTATTTTTTCTGGAGGTGGAGGTAACTCCTTTGCTTTTAACGATGAACAGTGATAACTTGGAGGCAGTCGTGGTCCACTGTGCTACATAAGAAAGGATACTTAAAGCCTCAGTTTAACATCCAGTGTTATTTTTCATGTGATGCAGGACATATCTTTTATTCAACTTGTCAGGTAACCAAGCACTTTATTGAAAAATGTTTTAGTCAAAGGCAAGTGTTTTTGTAAGCCCTCTCAAGCGTTCCCGGAGGGAAACACTTGGACATGGTTGATTTAAACTGTCCATGTGGAGATTTCACTAACAAAAGTTCAACGTTTTCCTCTCTCCTTATAAAAAAGACAAAAATAAACGTTTTGTCTCTTAACAGCAGGTCATTGTTGTTTTGCATTGATCATCCTCATGTATCCAGGCTTGTCTCTGGTTCCTGGGTGGGACAGTTGGTGTAAATATGACTTCAGCAACTTGCCCAGTCAGGCTTCAGCACATGACATGGCTGGGGATCCACCACCATCCTATAGCCATCCATTCAGGTTTTCAGAGGAAATGCTTAAACTATTACTATCTGATTTGGTTTATGCCTCATTGCCACTGCACAGTAGAAGTATAATCACGTGAAACCTTGTGTAAAGAAAGAAAACAAGACTCTATTGTGGAAATTGTTCTGTCGTGCTGTTGATGGTCAAAGACTCTGCAGGGTACCTGAGTTCTGATTAAATGAAATTAATTCTATTATACTTGTACTCTATCTTTTTTGTCTTTCACAAAATGGAATATCTGGACTTTTCATAATGGAAAGTATTTACGCTCTTAAACAATAGAAGAACAATGAGGGAATGACTTCATTAATGCAAACCTTACCACATGCTGTGTTTGTGTGTTTTACCTGCAAGGAACCTGGAAGTTGGCCAAAAATGTAAAAGCTTGATTGCTCAAAGCTGTAAATGGGTTAGTGCCCTGTGGCCACACCATGCAGTGCCATACTTCCTGCAATTTTCTGCAGTGTTTAAGCTTATTAAATCGATAATTTGAAAATGGTTTCCTCAGACGTGCAGTTTTATGTAACTAGAGCCCCAAAGAAGTCATCAGAACACTGGGCCAATGCGTTAGTACAAACACTCCAGCTTGTTTTCACTGGGGTTTGTACAGTAAATGGTGTCTTCTTTTAGCATGACCTAACTGTGTATCTTTGAGTTGAAGGAGAGGCAATCGTTTCCCTTCCTTTTTTGGGATACGGAGTGGTTGCTGTGATTTTCCAGACAAATCCGTGCTCCCTGTAACGAGGTGTGTGTCCCCAGGGAAGGGCACGCTGCTGCCTTGTAGGGCTTGTTTACACGCTTTTAACTCCTAAAAACTGCAGCGATGATGGACTCGGGAGTTTTATATGAAGGTTACCAGCTCTAAAATGCAACTCTTAAACTATTTTAGTGTATATAATAAAACAGGAACGTTTTGCCGTCCTGCACGTTACCTTGTCAAGACTTTTGCTTTTGTTTGAATATAAAGGCGAAGACGTAACAGAAGTGACAAAACACCAAGAAAAGAGTTTGAAAGTGTTTGTTAAAGAAATACTTTTAAATGCAAGTTCTGCAGCTGGACATCAATCAAGTTTTGTGTTTAGGGACTTGGGTCTTTGTTTATCTGTGCTGCTCATGTTTTCCTCCACCTTCAAAAGTCAAAGCTGGAATTGCGGCGCCATCTAGTGGTGGAACCGATGTACTACAAGCCTCCAGAACTGCGTTTGGTGAATTATGTCAACTATTGTCATATAGTTGTATTATCACTCATTTGGATTTCACTAACTAATCCTATATAGAAACCTTAAAAGATGAATGCTTTATTTAATTACAGCTTTTGGGTTTATATGTGTTTCCATCAGTGTGATTATAACTGACAATTTAGTCTGTTTTTTTTCCCCCTCTTGTAGGCAGCACAATCTTTTTCTCCACTTCTGGATTGTCCGTGTTAAATCCAGCAAGGCATTGTATTGTTGTTAAAATGAATAGATAAACCGACAACATAGTTATTGTAAGATTTACATTCTTGACGTGAGCACACTTTACAAAAGGCCAGTGCATACAAGAAGATAAATGTGTGTTTTTCAACTGAGGAAACCATTAAACAGTGGTGTAAAAGTAACTCCGCTTGTTGCCACTTTAGCAGAGGGACTTTCATTGATTTCGGCATGACATTATTTACTTGTAGTGTCACTGATCAACTTTTATTGATTGTGATGTCATTTTTCTGTAGCCGTGTTAATCAATCCATCATGGGAATTATCCAGGACATCCACACAGCTTGAGGGTTGAGATTTGTAGCTCTGTGTCCATCAGTATTTAAAGATCATTTCATGACGTTGCCATCTGAGACTTGACAGGGGAAAAAATGGGGGATTAGGAAACTAGGATCAATAGGGTTAGAAATCAAAGAAACATTGTAGACTTTATACATCATGCAAGTTTTCTCCGCTACCCTCTTTTTAGTCATATTAAATAACTATTTAAACATATATTTCCTGGGAGCATGTCCTCTAATTGTGTGGTATTAATGTGATAATTTATTCCCTCAGCCATATAAGTGTCAGTTTGTGCAGGATTTATAGTGTATTTCCCCGTAATAAATCCTTTTATTAATGAACCATTTGGCTGCAGGAACCAATTACGAGAAAATGAAACCATAAGTCACAAGTCATTGTTTTAACTCAGTGGCCTTTAAAGAGATCTGCACTCTGCTGGCCTGCAGCTATAACACACAGCTGAAAATAAAGATGGGATGAACTTTTATTACCGAACACCTAACCTTTGGCTTCCATTTCAGTCAGACTGTTTGTAATTGTTGGCGTGAATTGTGCAAATTATCGGCTGACAAAGCAGTGACTTCACATATTTTGAAGGAATTTATGCACTATTATTTTCTCTAAAATGGAAATGAGCCCGTTTCAGTTTATCAGCCGCCGTCATCTTTCTGGCATGTCTTTAAGATGAAATATTACTGACTTTTCAAAAAAACAATCACATAATAAAAGAGACTGCAAAGATGCTAACAGAAAACAAATGATTCAAACTTGAGTTCTTTTTTTTTCTTAATATCGTTATTGTTAGCAAAACGAACTGTACTGACATATTTATCTTTTGGATTTGATATTCAGACTGGATTTTTTTCCGCTTGCAGTGCCTAAATTTTCTATTGTTTCATTCTAAGATAAAACATCTATTTCTGATTCTTCCAAATGGGACTTTTGTGATATCAGTTACAACTAACAGGAGGATTTATTTTTGCAGTCTTACTTCCAGTCTGCATGGGATGTGCTCTTTTTCTGAATTTCCATTTTTGTTTAATTTTATTTAGGGTCTCCTTCCGTCATAGTTGCTAATTAGGGCTGGATGGGAGATCTTTTGTTGTTATATTTAGCCGAGATTCTCTTGATACACTTTCAACTAACAATTAAGAAAATAATATCACAAAAATGTTAATCCCCAGTGGAACTGATGGGGATCGTAAAACACCATCTAGTCATTGTGTATGGCCCTAGCAAAGTCATAGGAGATGCAAGTTTGCAAAAGTAAAGGCATGTATTTTAATTGTTTAATTTAATTGTTTCATTTTAATTGGCCTGTTTTCTTAATTTCTCTGACTCTTGATGGTTTTTCCAATATTCCCTACCCGTCATTTAACTCGAGCATACATGTAGTGACACGATTTGGCGTGATCTGACTTTGTTTCTGTTCTCTACAATTGTATCCACCACAGGTAGAGGAAGGTGGTCGGGCCTTCCTGGCCGGAATACAGGATGGGGACGAGGTGGTGTCAATCAACGGGAATCCGTGTGCCGATCTCACCCTTTCACGAGCATTTGCTCTCATCGACACGTCAGTCGACTGCCTGCAGTTGCTTGTCAAAAGGTAATTCTACCT
Organism: Cololabis saira; assembly: GCF_033807715.1. Classification (NCBI taxonomy): domain Eukaryota; kingdom Metazoa; phylum Chordata; class Actinopteri; order Beloniformes; family Belonidae; genus Cololabis; species Cololabis saira. The sequence continues at coordinate 29,356,243 of NC_084606.1, forward strand.
ACAAGTCCTCAGCTGACACGGCGATAGAAATGTGCACTTGTGTGGACTTGGTAATGCAGCACTGCAGCTCCTTGCCTTTGGAGTTGTAGTGAAAAGATGATATTAGCATTTAGATAGTGTATTCTTTTATGACCTATGCCCTTTTCAACCATCCTTGTGCATCCGTGTCTGCTAGTGTTTTAATTAGATACGTACAAGCCAACGCTGACCTTTCAGTCGGCTAAGCTGAGGCGCCTTAATGATGGCTGCATCCTACTGGCGGGAAGGTTTTCTCTGGTGCCTTCTACTCATGTGAAACCGAATCATCATTAATGCCTATAATTGTCCTTTTCTGGCTGCAACATGAAACAATATATGCTGCCAGTTATTCTAAATGTATACCACTGTTTTAGGAGGGAAGCAAAAGTAAATATTTTCCTTAGATTTATTAATTTTAGATTTAAATACCATTTTGTCAAGTGTATTTGTGTGAATATTGCTGCTGTTACTACACATGGAGTATATGACTTGAATTTGTAGTTATCAATATATATGAATATGTGTCAATCTTTTCTTTTTGGAGATAAGGATTAGACTTTAAAGTCTAATTGACATGAGCTTCGAGGCTCCATTGAGATTTTGACATCCTGCGATGCTCCCCCAGGCTCACCTTGAAAGTGGAAATTAGACAAAGTGGAGATTAAATTTGATCACTTTCCACCTCAGTGCCCTGACCTTCTGATTAACTTGCCGTCTGAAGATTAGATCCACTTGACTGCTCTGAAAACGTGTTCATCACAACGATGGCTCCAGTCCAGTGGCTACATTGCTCAGTTGTTACAATCGCATTGTTCAGTAATGTTCAAAGTAGATTCATCATATGGATGTTCTCCTGTCTAAAGCTCACTCAATGAAGTCCTTTTTAAGTGCAAAAGATTCTCTGATAATTCATTTATCTCAATTCTTTTCAGCCTTGTCCCTCCAAATGCAATAAGAAGCAGAAAAAAGAATTATTTGTAATATAAAGTAACAGTGACTTATTGCAGTTCATTGCTCATTGCAGATACCACTTCACCCCCCATGGAGGCTGTGAATCAGAAGAGACATGCTGCGTCGAGGGGGCTTCATCAGACGAGCCTTTAGAGAGCACCACCCTCCACATACTCTCCACGAGGCACAAGTCCCAAATCCCTGGGGAGATCTACCTATCTACGCCCCGACGCCAGGCCAGCTATGAGGATGTGGATAGCCGCAGAGATTTTCCCAGGAGATCCCAAGTGCCTTCCACGCAGCGGTATGCTCCAGCTAATGATCAGGGAGGCCACGAGCTGGTTTTTGAGAGAGAAGTTATGGGAGTACCGTTGTCCTTCTCCTCGGGAAACACGGTGGAGCTGCAGGTGTCCCTGGCTGAGCAAACCCTGGATGATTTGGGCTCTACTTCTCTTGGGAGCGCTCGTGGGATTGATGGGGAGCTCTCAACGAGGGAGGCCGTCGAGTCTACCACCACCAGTACGTTGCACTTTGTGCCGTGCCCGGCCAGAGAGCCCCTGGGCCAGCATGGAGTGGTGGTCGGCTCCCCCTCGATGCTGGGGCAGGTGGAGGTCATTCTGCAGCAGCCGGCAGCACCGGGAGAAGGGAGGGGCGTCCTGAGCGTGGGTGGCCCCGGGGTCAGTAAAAGCGATGAATCCCAAAGGGAAGGACAGGAGGGAGGAGGGTACTGTGCGGGTGTCCCTGGGTCTTTTACTGTCTCATTTGAAATTCCATCAGAAGAGGCGACACCAGCAGAAGAGCAGGACTCAGATTCGGACGGGGATCGAGACAAACCCAACAAGCATCGGGCGAGACATGCAAGTAAGTACCTCTGGACCGCTTTTATTTGTCCCCTATGAGTATAATCCTACTGTGCATTGTTGCATCCACGCGAGTAATAGAGATTTTTACAGGGTAATCTACGGCACTAAACTGCGTTGGCCAGCGTGTGTGCATTCCAAAGCCTGATGTGTGTGTAATCCTCAAAATAGCAATTGTGTCCCACTGCAGTTGGAGACGAGGGGCTTTCATGCCTTTGAATGAAAGCAGATACAGCCAGGTTCAACTGGAATCTGTGCTGAACTTAAATACTGATCAGAGAGTCACCAAAAGACAAATATAAAGATTCAAAATGAACAAGATAAAAAACAGATGTTGTAATTATGATATTATAAGCTACTACAGTTTGTAGAACATTTAAAACTGATCATTTAAAACTATCTTGATGGTGAATATGGATCCAGAGTGGATCCTCTGAGTTGCGTTGAAGACATAAATATAACACCAGCAGCACGCTCATGATGCCTGCACAAGTAACGCTTTGACAGACACCAGCATGTGCTCTCCGAGGCTGTTACCTGATCCTTTCAAACGAGTTGCTTTAACTGAGCCGGAAAACTGAGTCTGTTGCTCACTCCTGTTGTCTCCTCCACCTTCAGGTTAGTTCTGCAGGAATAGTACAAAAGTAAGGCTGCTTGCTGTGTTTACGTTACCCTTGCATTACTGGATTGTTTGTGAGTGGATTTATCAGGCGGTGTATGTTGAGACTTTATACCAAAAATGTTATTTCTTTTTTTCGGGTGGGAGGGATAGCTCGTCTTTTCACATATAAGGAAATGCTATCATATTGGTAAATTTAATGCATGCAAGCTCTGTTTTAAGTTCGTATTCTTGGCAAGTTTATTGCTGAATAACAGATTTAATTAAGTGCATTCTCAAATGAGAATATTAGACAGGGGTCAGAAAATGTCATTACTGCTTTATTGGCTGAATGTATTATGTGCAGCTGAGTAAGCACATATGGTGTTAGACAATCCCAAAAGTACAACGTGTATAGCTATAGGCATATGAATTTAAGTGCACTAAGAATATAGATAATTATTTCCTATTTAAAGGGGTAATTTAATTTGCACACTTTAGGATCTGCAGTGCATGACGTATTAATAGTTTATTGTTATTTGTGTCTGTGCTCTTCCTGTGAGCGCTGGGTAGAATTTTAAACTCGAGTTTGAGTAAATGTTGATAGTAGTATAATGTTACAAGCTGAAACTAAATTCTGTCGGCCTTGGTCTTCTTTCAAAACTTAATATGCATTCATTTTCTATCCTAAATTTGGGGCAGGCGTGAGTGGAAAACAAAGCTTCATGATTTATAGTAATCTTAATGACTATGGATACATAAGTAATGTAGAAGTAGTTTTGCAAGGACTTCCCTCAACTTTTCCTGAAGTCATTGATCAAAGAGATGGAAAGTACAAGCAAAACCTTGACTAATTAAGGCCTTGGGGGAGTTTTTTCTTTTTCCCCGCATTCTTCTCTTACTAAAAAGTATTTTTACATGTTTTTTGCTCCATTGTAAGTAACTTTAAACAAGATTAAGACGTATCCAATCGAAACGTCTTTCCAAAACTCTCCATATATGCAGTACCCTTTCTAAACCTATTTTAAAAACAGAACTATCTTTTTTTTCTCTGTACAGGGCTGAGGCGCAATGAGAGCGTGTCTGACAAACAGCTGAAGGAGGCCAAGTCCAAGTGTAAACGCATTGCTCTCCTTCTTACGGCGGCACCACCCAACCCCAATAATAGGGGGGTGTTGATGTTCAAAAAACATCGTCAGAGGGCCAAGAAATACACACTTGTGAGCTACGGGACTGGAGAAGAACAACAGGAGTACAGTGACGAAGAGGACGAGGAAGACGAAGACAAAGAAGAAACTGTTACTGGTGAATTTACCTTTGTGGCTTCAGTCAGTGCTAAATTAAACAACACTTATCTCACTGGTGACACAAGTAGCAAAGGTGTGCTAACTGTTAATGTGGACAAGGGTCTTCTTGAAATTGAAAAGAGCATGAACAACCAAGCTGAGATGGAGTCTTTGCCGGACACCCAAGGCAAGGGTGCCTTGATGTTTGCTCAACGACGTCAGAGGATGGATGAGATTTCTGCTGAACACGATGAGCTTAGACGCCAGGGGATCCCCGTGGAAGGACTTCAGGAGGCTGAAAATAAGGTAGTGGAGCAGACATACATGCAGTCCACAACAGACGGCCATGCTTACATGGATGTAAATATGCACCAGCAAAGCCAGCAACAGCAGTACCAGCAGTATCAGGAGCAACAATACTATGAGCAGCAACAAAACTACCAACAGCAACAACAATACCAACAATATCAACAGCAGCAGTATGAACAAAGGCAATATCAACAACAGCAACTGTATCAGCAACAGCAAGATTATCATCAAGAGAAACAGCAAATGCAGCAGTACTCTACAAATGTCAACGGTATGGTGCAGCACCAAACCAGTGAAATGCAAAGTTCTTTGAGCAATCGTACTGCGAAGCCTTTCACTGCAGAAAACATGATTGCAGCCCCTTATTCTCATACAGTGAGTGGGACCACTCTAGATTCTGTGGGTCAAGGAGAGCAGATAGCTTCCCGTGATGAGCGCATTTCTACTCCTGCAATAAAGACCGGCGTTCTGTCTGATTCAAGGAGAAAGAATACTATCAAGCCGATGTTCACGTTTAAAGAAGCTCCAAAAGTATCGCCCAACCCAGAATTACTGAACCTCCTCAACAAGAGTGATAAAAAGATGGGTTTTGAGTCAGGACCTGAGGAAGACTACCTCAGCCTAGGGGCGGAAGCTTGCAATTTCCTCCAATCTCAACGAGTTAAGCCCAAGATCCCCCCCCCAGTTGCCCCAAAGCCTGCGATCAACCCCAACTCTCCTCCTTGGTCTCCACAGATAGAAGGAGCCAATCCGGACATGCCTCAATGTGCCGAAAATACTCTGTCCACACCTGCTGTAGCCCCCACCGTGGAGACTGCCCCTGCTCTAGAACTCAAGCCAAGCACTGCACCTGCCCCTCAGCCCCCTCCCCCTCCCGCCCCCCGCCCCCCAGGAGACCCCTGCCAGCGCCAACATAGCCGGACAGCATGCGTGGACTGTCCCAGAGCCAGAGTCTCAGCCTCCGCCTCCGCAAGTGATCCATCAGGAGGCAAATGGTCCGATGAAGTCCACTCTGCAGCCCGAGCCTTCCCATATGACGAGCTGGGGTGTGGAACAAACACAGGCACAGCATCAGTCATCTTCCACTTCTTGGCATCATGCTCAAGTGCAGCCCCAGGAACCAGTTTCAAGTCAGTCCCCAACACAGTCCCCATGGCTAACACGTCGGCCTACTCCGAACCAGGCACCGCCTCAACAACCCACAAATACTTGGACCCCTCAAAGTCAGCCATCTTGGGCTCAACCACAAGAACAAGCACAAGGCCAGAGCCAGCCTCAGCCACCCTGGGTCCACCCTCAAGAGCAACCACAATCTCAAGTCCAAGTTCAACCACCGTGGGGACTCCCTAATGATCAGCCACACCATCAGCATATGCAGCCAGCCTGGAGTCAAACCCAAGAATCAATGCAGCCACAATCACAGAACAAATGGCAGCAGCCATCTCAAATGGATACTCAGCACCAAACACCTTGGGTGCAACAGCCGCAGCAAAAACCCCAAGTGCAGCCTCCTTGGGCTCAACAAGTTCAGCCAGAACCCCAGGCACAACCACCATGGGTTCAGGAACAACAGCGTCAGGCTTTGCAACAGCCAGAACCCCAGGCACAACCACCATGGGTTCAGGAACAACAGCGTCAGGCTTTGCAACAGCCAGAACCCCAGGCACAACCACCATGGGTTCAGGAACAACAGCGTCAGGCTTTGCAACAGCCATGGCCACAGGCCCAATCACCTCATCAACCGCAACCACCTTGGGTTTCAAGTCAGTCTCCACAACAACCTCCAGTTAATACATGGCCCCAGTCCCAAACACAAACCCAAGTTCAGCCACCATGGATCCAAGTAGCTCAACCACAACCTCATGTACAACCTCAAGCACAACCTCCGGCACAACCTCCAGCACAGGCTCAAGCTAATCTGAATCCATGGGCACCAGTACCTGCCCAGACGCAGCCCCAACCTCCATGGACTCAGCATCCTATAGAGCATGGTCAGCACCAAATGAATTCATGGGCCCAAGAGCAAAATCAGGCCCAACATCAACCACCTTGGGCTCAACCAGCTCCATCCCAGCCTGCACAGCAGCCAAGCTGGCACCAGCCGATATCAAATCCTCCACCACAACCACAAATTGACACATGGTCTCCGTCTCAGGCTCAGGTTCAGACACCTGTGAATTCCTGGACAGCCCAATCACGGGAAACACCTGTCAATGTTTCCATGTCTACAGTTAACACCCGTCCCTCTCCTAAACCTTGGCAAGCAATGCAAAATACGCCACAAAATCAGGACATGCCTCCTCCACCACCACCACCACCACGGCGAATGCTCTCTTTCACCCTTGGTGAAAGATCTGAATCCCCTATCAACCCCATGGCCACTATCTTAAATCCCAAATCATCTCATGGTTCAGCTTTTGAGATGCCAGTTGTCAAGGGGAAAGGAGCGGATATGTTCGCCAAGAGGCTGTCTCGTATGGAGAAGTTTGTCGTGGACTCTGAGACTGTCGAGGCAAACAAGGCGATCCGATCAACATCACCAACTCCTTCCTTACCGAATGAATGGAAATATACTCCCAATGTACGTGCTCCGCCTTCACGGGCATATAATCCTATGCAGTCCCCATCCTATCCCCCAGCAGCATCAAAGCAGCCCCCTGCAGCTAGTCTTTCAAGCAAAGCAAAGAAAAAAGACCAAGCAAAGAAACCTGCCCCTAAACCTCTTAATGTTATTGATGTCATGAAGCATCAACCCTATCAACTAGATTCGTCGCTCTTTATCTTCGGGCCAGAGGCTGCCAAGCCCCCTGTGCCAAAGCCCAGCTGCCCACCTCCTAATCCACCCGCTGACAGCCAACCAGTTATTTATGAGCAAACTGGCCCAGCACAGCAACCTGGACCATTTAGTGCACCATATCCCCAGCTACCCTATGGGATGACCATGCAGCCTGTAGTGCATGATGGCAACTATCAGCCAACCCAGCCTAATGTTTATCCTTATCAGCAACCTCCAGGTGGCCCATACCAGCAACAATATAACCAACAGTATCAACAACCTGTTCACCCTGCTTATCATCCCCAATCGTCTCAGTCCTCAAACGCTCCCTATCAACAGTCACTACAGGCTGCTTACCAGCCAGCAAACAGCCCTCCCTACATGGCAGCTCCCTCTGTACCTTACGAGCCACAGTCTACCAGTTGCTATATTGCTCCTAGTTTCCCTGTAGGTGCTAGGCCTCCATCTGTATGTGGTGGTAACCCTGTAGCTGCTCCCAAACCTAAGTTTACAGCTAACAAAAGCTCAGCTCAGGTGTGGAAGCCTGCAGTAGTTGAAAAAGAGTGATTCTCATAGAATCATGGCAGTCTTATTGCCGTATTGGATCAAAACCTGTTGCCCTACACTGCAAAGTGGAATACATGAGCACATGCAGTAAACTTGTTATTGTTACTGGTCTTGTTATTGTCATAGGCCAGAGCTCTGTTCAAGTGATTTTCTAGTGATGGGTTAAGAATGTAGAGGAGCATGCTCACATGCTCACTATGAAAGGAAAGTCTTAGAGGGGAAGAAACCTAACGAGTGAATGGCTTCAGACCATGAAAGCTCGACATTTATTTTTGAAAGAAGGGAAGTAATTTAAAAAGTATTTTAAAAGAAGAAGGTTGAATTTGGTAAATGAGTAATTGTTAAAAAAAGAAGGCAAAAATGAAAAGCAGATGAAGTAAAATGAGACAAGGGTGTGGTTTGAGTGTAATTGTATGACTAAATTTGTAGTGTCAGGCGGGTCAGACATTCACAACCCTGCAGTTTCAGGCCATTTGTAGCTCTGAATACAGCAGTTCCCTTTGTTATCATGAAAAAAGGTTTGCATAATCATACATTATTCAGTTATTAATGTAACTTTTTTCTGCAGTGTTTTTTCTCCTGTATATTACCATTAGCAACTACATAAGTGGGCAAGTTTTATTTTGAGCTTTTTGACAGCGGTTGCATCATGTTAGATACTAAATTTAAACTCCCTCATGAGGGGTCCAGTTCTGAGGTCCAAAGAGCAGACTCAGATTTCAACTCAACCCGATTAAGTCTTCCAGACCTTACATTCACATCTTACAAATCATAGTTGAAACAAAAATAAATATTGGCAGAGTAACATGTGAAGGAAATTCTAAAAATTGTATTTTTTTGGTACAGGGCTCCTTTTGTTCTTCACGTTCTTTTTCCTTTTTCTTTCTGTTTTTCTCTTCATTGTGCACATTCTGTATGATTCAGTGCTATTAAAATGTCTTTCATCCTTGTTTGGTTTCTTTCCTTTTCTCCATCGATCCTGCTTGTATGATTTCTTCCATTTTTATTCTCTTTTCATCTTCACCAGTCCTCCACCATGTACTATTACAGAACACAAGCTGTTGTATAAAATTCAACTATCAGCCAGATACAGCTCATCCTCCCAATAGTTTTTCATTCAAAAAGTTGAGATGAGTGCTTGAGTAGCACATTTCTGCAGAATGACTAAGCAATTATGCATTTATGGAGGATATTATTAGATACGAGCCTTCACTCCATCCCATTAGGTAATTTTGGAGGCCACGTGAATGGGAATAAAATATACATCCATGTTGTGTCATGCAGTTTTAAAAAGGGATTAAGGGGAAGTTTTGGTATCAAATCAAACTTATTGCAACTAAAAAACAATCTGTACATCAGCCGTGGATAAAATAAGTTTTAAGCACTTATTACCAAAAAAAAAAAAGGAAATAAAATGAGACAAAGATGAAAACTTTAATCCATGACTGAAGCCTTCCCACTAATGATTCAGTCAGTGTTGAATACATGTTGATGTTGAATCAAGCTTCACTTCAGAAGAATACATCCCAGTTTGACATACCTGTGCAGATGGCTCGACCGACTTTAATGCAGTCTTATGCACTGGATGCCATTAATCTACATAAACGTGACCTTGATATTCCAGCATAGCTTCATGTGCAGACTATTTTAAAACATCTGCTTCAAATCATATTCTCTTCATCAATATTAACAGCTATTGAGACCCGCTGTGCCCTGTTTCTCAGTTACAGTATGTTCAATTCAACACATTAGAAGGTGGATGAAAAGAAGTGGCAACAAAAAAAAACATACAGGCAATCCACTTTAGCCAAAACAATGAGTAGATAGTCTGCCAATCTGCTTATGTATCATTGTGTCTTCCCTAACTTCAGGGAGGCTTCTTCCAAGTACAGTATTTGAAGCTTGGAAAACACCTGAGTCTTCTGGTAATACATTCCTTTCTGTCTGATTTATAGTTGAACTTTTTCACGACTGCTCTGTCCTGTTTCTTTTCTGTCACTTTTGTCAACTTTCATGAATAATTAGTAATAGGAGTACATACTCTCACCAGAGGATGGCAGCACTATCCTTTCTGCCTAAATGCTGGTTTTAACGCAGTGCATTAAAGAAACTAAGGCATATTTTCACCTCATGTAACCCTTGGCTGTCTGGATCTCTCAGGGAAGGCTTTGGTATTAGTCATTTAGTAGTCACTGGTGTTGTCGTCTTGCAAAGCAGATCCAATGAAAACAAGTTGATTTATTCTTGTTCAGGCCTTCTTATGAGTCAGTTGTTCTGAGAAATAAGAGGATTGTCCACTAAGTTTAGACAAACTCTATACCACTGGACTGAAGAGGCTTACAGTGGAGACGATGACTAAGACTTCAATATGTTAAATAATACGTTTTATGGAGCACTTGAGTGCCTTGAATTTAATTTCTTTTTCAGGCTATTTTTGTGGCCTATTTCAGAGAATATATTTATAGATCAGAAATAAACTAGTACAGGTTTAATCATGAAATACACCATAAAAGATGAGTATGTTGTAAAGAACTAACCAATTTCCGTGTCTTGCAAGCCAATATGCAAATCAGCCAAAAATTAAAAAAAAAAAAAAAAAAAAGCCCTTAAAGTAAATCAATCAATGAAATGAAAATAAATTCTGGATCCTTCTTTGCAGGCATTTGGCAGGAGCTACTCTCTTTCTCCACCAGCCAGGCTACCGTTTGCAAGCCAGAAACCAGCTTCTGCTTCCTCCTCTCCCAAGCCTCCAACCCGGGCCTCCACGATTCTCCCAACATCCTGGCTAGAGAAGGGCTTCAAACGGCCCACCCCCTGGGAGGCCGCGTCCCGGCACCCCCTGGGCCTGGTGGACGAGGCCTTCTCTTTTCAGAACCTCCAGCAGTCTCTCGCTTCAAACGTCTGCCTGGCGGCTCAGCGTAAAATGATGCCCGAGGCACCAGCGGAGTGGAAGGTCGGGCCTTCTCTACACGCTCAACAGAGAACCGGCAGCCAGACCTGGGGCCGAAGCTGCAGTCAGGGTCGAGCTCCCCTCCCATCGTTCATCTCCCCAACAAAAAGCCCTGTCTCCTCCCCAGTAGGTCACGCGGCTTACAGGTCTCTGCCCAGACGGTGGCAGCCTCAGAGGTACGTGGCAGAGGTGCAGCCCTCGGCGTCTCCGTCCACCTATAACAAGCATCTGGAAAAGGAAACTTTCAAGTCTGGTGCGAGTGCGAGCAGCACCTGGAGGTGGAGGCAGTAGGATGCGGCTCGGCCTGCGTGTTCATGAACGAAGACCTGTTTAGTCTTGGAGTCAACAGTACAAATCAGAAGGAGACTTGTGATAAGCTGACGTAAGCTTAGAAATTACATCAGTTACATTACAAGTGTATACAAATGTGTGTTTCTCTTTTCTTTGGTAAATACACTGAAGTTGGCGTGTACTGTAGTTCAGCGTGAGGAAATGAGTATGTTGTTCAGAATGGATATGAGTATTAATAAACACCCATCAGCGGCACACAGTTTAATCCTCGCAAAGCTATCAGGAGATAAAATAGAATAAGAATTTTAAAAAAGAAAGATGAGAGGGATTAGGTAATAGTGTATTTAAGGGTTAGCGCAGGTTTTAAGATGTAAAATCAAGATACATGATGGGTGTTCTATAAAAATGGACATAGACTTTGAAAGATTTTTAGAAAGCCAGTAGTTACTGATGTGCCAAAGTGGCCTGCCCTTATCGGTGCCACACCAGTCTTCAGCTGTGCATGAGTGAGCGTGTTACTTAAACTGAGTTAAAACTGGCTTTTGCAAAGAAAAGTGAGAGTTTGACCGCAGATTCAAACACGACGACTTCTTTTTGAGTTTTGTTTCTCACAACGTTTCCTCCTCGAGTCCGTCATTTCCTTGCATGTAGGGTTTGTCTTCCTCAGAGCAACAAACATGACATGACATTAAAGTCATTTGCTTCTTGAGGTTAATGAGGACAAGCCTGAGCAAACGCTAGTTTTACATTTTCTGCTTGTGACCAGCTTAGACTTCAACTCTTGCCATTTTTTTTTGTATACATTATGTGTCACACTTGCAGACGTCTGAGCTCCACGCCACTGTCACGGTCAACAGATTTTGTTAGCTTCCTTTCGCTCTGTTTAAGTGTTGACTTTGTCTTTTGCATTTCCATTTTTGGTGTTTTAGTTGGTGTTGCTCACTGATTTATTTTGAAAGTGTTTTTCTTCGCACCATCTGTTGAGTTTTGTATCCCACTCCGGTTTCCCACCAGTTTTTTGGTTGCTGATTTGTGATTACTCCACTAGATGTGTTTACACTTACCTTGCCTTATCTAGCAGTTTGGGTTTTTGTGCCCATTTGCTGCAGTTGAGTTTATCATTCCAGCCGCTCTTTGTTTGGTTTTTGTTGGGGCTTATTTGGACTCTTTTGGATTGCCTGCTTCATCAGCAGCAGCTTTTATTTAAAACCAAAAAAAGACATCTTATTTATTCCCCCTCCTTTAGCCTCCACCCTGTGAGCCTGAATTTAACTCCTCTTTTATCAAGACAACATGCACATTCAAAGAAGTGATGGCAACTTTTAAAATTCAAGTGATTTTAAACTTGCGTTATCTGTTCATGCTGAAAGTGTATATTGAATTTAAAGTCAAAGAAGTTAAAGAAGGTACAACTTGTTTGCAAAGAGGCTTAAGGATCCTGAAGGGTAGATATTGGATGTGTCCAAAATTGCCCCCTAGTTACTATATAGTGCAATATGAAGTGTGGTCACCATTTTTTAGTGCTCTCTGCACTGCAAGAACAACCCCTCTGGAAATAAATCTAATATTCAAGGAATCTAGTCAAAATTATCTCATTTTAAGAAAAAATATCTTAAAAAAAAAAGTCTTAAAAAAAAAAGTCTTGACTAGAATTTTTAAAACAGAAACAAAGCTTTTAGTTTCTTAGAAATTCGTTTTGTAGTGTGGTAGTGAGGCTTGCTATACCCACACTGTGTTCAGTGCATCCCTCGATAAATCATGTCAATAAATGTACAACCAACAGTCACAACATTAGCCGGGAGTAATGTGTTTATGTTTTGCGGAGCAGCAAAGATGCTATGAACAACTCTGACAGAAAGTAGTGTCTCAAATTGAATTCTGCTCATGAGCTCATTTCATTGTTGCCTACATAGAGCTCCACTATGTAGTGATCACGAAGCAGTGCACGACACAATCCTTATGAAAAAAAGAAGCCTTAATGGCCTATTTGAAGTAATTGTTCACTCATGCCAAATGGCTGCAGAGCCAAACACGGACGCGTGCCAGTGAACAGCATGCAGCCATAGTTCATCAGGATTCACAGTGGATGATGTTCATGAAGTATTTAAAAAATATAAGCAGAATTTTTTCATGGTTGTGATTTTTTTTTCTAGATTAAACATCATGCATTTGGTTTTGAAGAGAGAAAAAAAAAGTGTGAAAGCAACGGTGACCCAGCCATCATCTTGTGAGGCACAAGGGATTTTCTCCTGTGAATGATTTGCCTCCGACATGCTGGTTCCCAGAGTGATTGTATGCCCTTCTGCGCATTTTGTTTGGTGTGGAGTCCACAAAGCTGGAGGATGGGGATTTATGATGTTTTCACAACGGCAAATCATAACATCAGAGAGCAATTAGTTGTGCATTTGAGATGAGGTCTAAAACTCTGGGAAAGGTTAGCCACATAAGGCAGCATGCTGTGGGCGGATGCAATGTTACATAAGCTCTAATAAGTAACATTAATGTGCTTATTTGCCAACATGTGGCTACTTATTATGCACATGATGTGAAAGAAAGGAGTTGGTGGATATTTCCGTTGTTCAGCGCTTCTCTTTGCCCTGCAGGACAGACGAGTGGATTGTTGCATTGTCAGCTGCACATATATCTGCAATATTTAGACATATAATGGAGTTTAGATTAGAAGTAAAGTTGAAGAGTAAACAGTCACACATCCTACAAAATAACTGCTTTCATGCTTACTGGCTACATGCAGTGTTCTGTGTGTCATGGGTTTGTGGGTTATAATTGGTTTAGTCTGTTGCTATAGTCTTGTAATCATAATGAAATACTAAAGTTATGTTTTCTTTTCTCTAAAGTATCAGCATAATGCCTTAAAATGACTCTAACTAGGAAATCTCTCCAATCTCACCACCATAAATAAGATTTACTGCCTTGTATTGTGTTATGTTCTCTTCTGCATACCTGTGATGATTTCCCTGTGTTGCTGCCATTCCCACAATTATTGCATTATGGTCATAATACGATACAAATTTCTGTCCTGAACTCATTCATATATAGATATATGGGAAGCATTTTGCAAAATAAACACAGCCACGCGAGCACAGTTTCTAAAACTACTCCGTCTGTCTGTTTGTGCTCTCGACTCACTTAAAATGCTCTGGGTCATTTATTGTTTACTGTTGTGCCATCCCACGTCTTGTAGAGTCACTCCACATACAGCGCAGCGGTTGGGAGGAGGACTTGTTCCCATGGTGACTAGCGGTTACATAATAACAGTGGCCACTACAGCCGCACCATTAGAGAATGAGAGATAAGGGCACAGGGGGAGACTTTCATCAGATTTAATTTGGCCAACAGTTTAGATTTGGAAAACAGTTTACGGGATCTGAGAGGTTGGTGCTCCAAGTGGAATGCAAGCAAAGACCATAAATAGAGCGTAATTTGCAAAATATTTAAATCTGTGTGTATATTCACCTATTTACCCCGTACTGCAGTGTTTCAGTGCAGCTCAAACTCCCTCCCTGTAGCTCTCGCAGGAGTTAAGAAATGTGTCATTTAATTCTATTTACAAGGGTTCATTAAAACATTGCAGCTGTAATTAAAGGTGAGTTGACAGTGTTCATTCATCCCCAACCCTAATAATATACTTGGTCTGCAGGTCCTAAGGGGGCTATAGTCCCACTGATTATATTTACCGCTGCAGTTGAAGAAGGTGATTGGAGCTTAAAGTGCTTTGTTCTTCATACAAAAGCTTTGTCATTAAGTTTGCAGTTACTGCATATTAGTTGTGCTTCGACAATTGGGTGATATTTTGCACCAATGATCAATTTTTAGGTTTAAGGTTGAACTTTAGATTTGCACAAATGGCAGCTGTGTATTTGACTGTCAAGTAGGGATGGGCGGTATGGACTAAAAAATGTATCACAATAATTTCTGGCATTTATCCCCATAACGATAAAAATGACGATAAAAAAATACCAATTCAACTCCACCTTTTTAACTATAAATCTATCACCACATTCAATCTTTGGAGCCCCCAAATCACTGCTCTAAAAGATACTAAATGCTACTAAACTACACCAATTAAATTGAATTAATAAAAAACAATTAAATGAGTTCACCTGTACTGCAAAACTGTAATGACTCAAGCTCCTCGCTCTCAGATCCTCCATGTTTGTTGTTTCTTTCTTTCTTTCTTTCTTTCTTTCTTTCTTTCTTTCTTTCTTTCTTTCTTTCTTTCTTTCTTTCTTTCTTTCTTTCTTTCAGGCTCCTTTCTTTTTCTCTTTTTCTCTTTCTTTCTTTCTTTCTTTCTTTCTTTTTGTCTTTCTTTCTTTCTTTCAGGCTCCTTTCTTTTTCTCTTTCTTTCTTTCTTTCTTTCTTTCTTTCTTTCTTTCAGGCTCATATCTATCTTTCTTTCTTTCAGGCTCCTTTCTTTTTGTCTTTCTTTCTTTCAGGCTCCTTTCTTCTTCTCTTTCTTTCTTTCTTTCTTTCTTTCTTTCTTTCTTTCTTTCTTTCTTTCTTTCTTTCTGGCTCATATCTTTCTTTCTTTCAGGCTCATATCTATCTTTCTTTCTTTCAGGCTCCTTTCTTTTTGTCTTTCTTTCTTTCTTTCAGGCTCCTTTCTTTTTCTCTTTCTTTCTTTCTTTCTTTCTTTCTTTCTTTCTTTCTTTCTTTCTTTCTTTCTTTCTTTCTGGCTCATATCTTTCTTTCTTTCAGGCTCATATCTATCTTTCTTTCTTTTTATCATTTTTACCGCGAGATGCCAAATTCTTACCATGGGGAATTTTTTGGACGGTATATCGTGAATGGTAAAATATCGCCCATCCCTACTGTCAAGTACAAGCAGTTCAAAGATTTCTCTCCCTACTTCCATCGTTTTTTCCCCCCATCACTTACGCATACCAGTCATGTATGTATCATGTTAAGGTATCTAGTTGAGCTTCAAACAACTTCTTGCTGTCGCCACCTATCTATTTCATCCATATTTATTTTCTTAGTTTGTCCTCTTCATGGAGTTTGTACTTGACTCGCAATCCACGCAAACTTAGCCGCTATGCAACAAGTCCGGTCCTGAAATCAATGGAGGGCAAAGCGCACAGTACTGGCAGGGCTCTAAATTTAGTCGCCCTTCCGCTTGTGAACTAAATGCCAATGACAACAGACAGACCGACACCCACCCACCCACCCACCTTCTCACTCAGTCACACTGTCACTTAGGTCAGGCAGCAGCCCCCTCTGCCAAACCCTCTCCCCACATACTGGCTCCAGTATTGGGGAGTGCGAGTCCCTCACGCAGACCACACCACAGAGTCTGACCCCTCTTGCCTCTCACCTTTCTAATTTCCCACCCTGAGGAGACAAGAACAACTTGAGACTACCCCCTGAGGGTCCTTCAGGACAGGTAAGCATCACTTGAGTCTCTCCATGGGTGTGCTGTCTCGTTCTAATGTGACTCTTGTACTTTAAATCAAGCCTGGCCCTCACTGCCTCCTACAGTGGTTCAAACTGCACTTTTCTGTTGCTTTCACTCTATTGTAGTTATTTTCAACAAATATGTTACTGAATTTTATCTCTGCTTCCCTGATATTTGGATTTTAATGGTGTTCTAATTGAATCTAAACATTCTTTTCCATTAAATATTTTCTATTTTAAAAGAATGTAATAGTAAAAACAACTAACATTTCAGCATTTTCTAACAAGTGTTGCTTTGTTCCATCAAGAAACTTTGGATTTGGAAAACTTTCCTTTATTCTACTTCATCCACTATCTACTGTAACATGTCTGCTGTGACAGCACCTGATTCTCCACCTGCGCCCTTTCAGCCTACTTGGGCAATTTCAAACGTATTGATTCTCAGACCCCTGACATAGCTGGCTGCCATGTCTGAAGAGCATGTGCTTGGTGTTTAACAGCCCAAGGTTATTTAAAGTGATGTGCTAACTTTGCCCTTTTCACTACACCAATAAATTCTGCGTGCTTCCATGGGTCTTTGTGCATGTGATGGATGCTTTATGTTGACCACCTGATGGTCAGAATGCAGGAGTGCTCCCTTGCGTTTTTCTCTTGTTATTTATCGGAACAGCTTGTACTCGTGTACACACTGTCCCCCGTGACTTTCTTTTTTTATTTTTTCCTTTACTCCAAACTCCCAGGGCAGCCATGTCGCAGTTCTCCACCATGACAACCAGGGAGAGGAAAATGCAGGCAGCAGCAATCTGCAGGGAGGTTCAAGGCCAAGAAGGTACCTAGGACCATAATCTTCTCTCTGCTTCCTTATTTCACCCAAACCTCACAACCTCTCAGGTTTTCTTACTGCATCTTTTTCTTTACGTTGATTTTCATGCAATCTTTTCCTCAGATTCCACTTGTCTCCCTTCATTTTGCATAAAATTGATGACAGAGGTTAAAAAAAGACACATTTTGGCCTTTTTTTTCCCAAAATTGACACAGTTTCTGACATGTTTCAGTCACAGACGAAAAGTACCCTTATCAATCAACTTCATGGCTGTTTTCAAAGTGGGCAGTTAAAGGGGGCGGAGTCAGTCATTCCACTCCTCCATAAGGTTATACATCTTTTGAAGTCACTGTTATATCTTTACTCCACCCAGCTCTGTGCCATATCAAATGGAGCCTTATTCAAACCGATCACTGAAAATACTCTTTTTAAACTCTTGCAGCCTCAAAAAGACATCTTTTTTCCGATTAGGTAATCACTTGAGGCAATAAAATATATTCTCTTCAGAAAATACACTATTTTAAAATTAAATATCTCCACTTTAAAACATTTAAAATTTAACCTTGTTGCTAAAATGGTATTGTAGATGCCAAGTCGCCCCATTCTGAAACACACTGGCCATGTTCACTTTATAGGAGGTATGAAGCCACAATTTGCCAGAGCAGCAGTTGCCAACCCCCCCCCCCCCCCCAAAACCCAGACTATAAATACGTAAATGAATACTTTTATAGGCCCAAGTAACTAATCTCTTTGTCGTTGAACATGCTATTTCAAGGCAAGGACAACTGTGTATAGCGCTGGGATAGCGAGACTCTGAAGGCTACTGACAGCTGAAAGATATTCTGGCAAATTATGCATCTCATACTTGGATATAGGCCTGTGACATCTCCATGATCAGTATGCAGTAGCTAGCATGAGGAGCAAACCACAAAACAAGCACCAGGCATGAGTTGATTTGGAGGGAAGATGATTCCTCGTTCATCATACTGGCAGGAGTGCAACATCAGCAGTCTGTGGAAAGGGCTTCTTTTTTTCTTTTTTTTGCAGTAAGGCTTTTTTTTTTCTTTTTGGTGTTGATATAATTTGTAGTCAGCAAAGTGTGAGAGGTGGGATTATAGCATTTAGGAAAATAAATGTGTTTTAGATCACTGTACCAATAAAAAGCAAGATCTTTAGTATTTTCTCCTGTCTTCTTCCTCCAAGATGCACAGATGGAATTTGGGAAGAAAATGAGCGTGCCTAAAGACATCATGCTGGAGGAGCTGTCTCTTACCTCCAACCGGGGATCACGACTCTTCAAAATGCGCCAGAGACGCTCTGAAAAATTCACTTTTGAGAGCATCCAGAATGAAAACAACATACGGCTTAATGTAAGAGGAACTGTGGTGCAGTGATCTCAAGTGGGTGATGGTGGCAATAGTTGAACATTTACATATTTGCTCTGTGGCGAATTCAAGGCTCGCAAGTGGGCTTGGCTCTGCTTATAGTTGGAAAAACAAACTTATGCTTTAAACTTTTGACTTTAAAGCTCTCTAGTATAGAAAACCATGTCAAATCCCTTCATTTTTGTCCAACCACTTTTTTCATCATTACACAAGCTTGAAAATAAACAAAAATATAGCTCAATTTGCAACTTTTATGGGACAGACAGCATAGACGGTGTATGAAGAACTGGACAAGCCGTGTGTGATCACTGCAGGATGAAATGTTGCAGATTGGTTGATGGACCAGCCTTATTTTAGTCACAGTTAGTGTCTTGAGCTAGGTTGTCTTAGTTTATGTTAACCTTTGATGCAAATTAATATTGCTTAACATTTATTCTGATCAAATCTGCCCACACATCATTGCAAGGGTTGCTTCTGAAACAGCATTGGCCGCCAGAGCTGAAACGAGGACAAGCAGAAGCTGTCACCCACAGCCACTTGGCCTGACACTCGCGAGGCTAGACCCCTCCAGGCGTCGCGGGCTGATTGATTGTAGGTCCCAGCGGACTTCTGCTTGAAAGCATCCTAAAGTGGTTCACCTTGGCAGCTAGTTCCTTTAGTTGATCCATGCTGGATGAGGTGTGGTGCTGCCGGGGAATATTTGCAACAGGACCTCCCATCTTAAATGTTGTTTCTGTAGCCAATGGACAATTAACACAAGCTGCATGCTGCTAGGCTAAGCTCCATCATCTGATTCTTGTAGGCCAAACCACAGCCAGTCACATGTAGTACAATTAATAGTAGGCTACATCAAAATGTATTTTCACATGAATAACTAGCTCAGTTAGGTCTTTAATCAGAGCTCAGCAGCTATGCTCAGAAGTCAATAAAGGGCACTTTTAGATTAGATCCTGTTACTTATCAACTTGTGTTTAACGCTCACTGGGCAGTGTAAATACAAGCGGCCTCCCCGGTGCCTGAAGCCTAATTGAGGGGAGGGGAGAGGAGTCAGGAGGCGTTTTCCACTGCTACTGCGTAACGTGATTGCCCTGCGCGACTGGTTGGACTTGCTGGCTTCATCAACATCAGAAGAGCTGGCTGATGCAGTGCAGGGTGGGGGAGATGGAGGAAGTGCGACCCTGAATAGCAACAGGTTTTTCTGCCGTGGCTCCTCCCAAACTGTTTAGCACATATCGAACCACATCTAGAAAGATGTAGGGTCTGAAAACGACCCATTGGGCCTCCCGGTCCAAGGCACAGCATCAACGGTTGCTTTTCAAACTCCCTTTGCACGTTGTTGGTTGGCCCTACGCAGAGGTGTCAAAAGTATTCACATTCATTACTCAGGTAGAAGTATAGATACTAGAGTTTAAAAATACTCCTGTAGAAGTTGAAGTATCAACTCAAGCTTTTTACTCAAGTAAAAGTATAAAGGTCCTGGTTTCAAAACTACTTAACGTATAAAAGTAAAAGTAATGTAAGGGGGAAAAAAGCCATTAAGGACAAAAGCAATTGAAAATGAATGCATCTTAGTATAATGCAAATATATTAAAGAACCATATATGTGTACTATTGAGCATTAACATGTGTTTCAGAGAGCAGGAGATATGATGAATAGTTGCCTATAAGTATTGTAATTGGTGCAAAAAGTCAAACTTCAGAGGCATGTTATCATTTATCCTAACCTTTATTGGAATGTACATCCAAGTTTAGTTGCAGGAATCTGAGGGAACGGATGTAAGAACAAAACTGGACAAGAACATCTGAAACAACCACAACCTAATTCACTCTATCCGGATGGAGCAATTTAACTGGATAGTTTTTTTTAAAGGCCGAAATGAAATAGAGTAACGAGGCTGTTTTTAAAATGTAAGGAGTAAAAAGTACAGATAATTGCGTGAAAAAGGAGTAAAAGTAAAAAGTCGTCTGAAAAATAATTACTCCAGTGAAGTATAGATAACCAAAATTTCTACTTAAGTAAGGTAACGAAGTATTTGTACTTCGTTACTTGACACCTCTGGCCCTACAACATATCAGAGCAACGTACAGGGTGACATATTCAGCGCGATGAAAGCGAGTCAGTAGGAGAGTGTGATTTGAGTGCTGTCTTCTATTCAATTTTCAAAGAAAAAGTCAGAATCTTTAACTTTAAGCTGATTCGAATGGCCGGTATACCTCAGCTGCAGCCATTTACACTGTTTACATCCAGATTACAAAGTCGCCGCTCTCTCATCCTCGTGTTCAGCCCGCCCAGAGACCCTTACAAGGATAGACTGATTTCATTTGATTCATGACTTTTGGGCACAGATGAGCTCCAACGGCAGGTGGCTCGACGTACGTCCACAGCAATTTAATTTAGCAACTGGTGTGTCTATATTTCTAGGCTAGAGGCAGTATGCTAAACTGGGGTATTAAACAAAGTGTATCCGGCAATGGATAGGGGGTTATTAATAGATTTTGGGGTCAGCCCCCAGGGATCCGTCGAGGGACTGCAACTTTTTCTTACTTCCGCTTGGCTTTGATCCAAAAGATACTGCTGGTGCTTGAATTTTTTTATTTTATTTCTGCTGCTGTGCTAACATGCTACGCTATGTCACTTGTTGCCAGGGCCAACTTTCATACGCAGCATACACTTAAATGGGATTTTTCTTTGCATTTATTTCCGCAAGTATAATTCTAAAAATTTCACACTGTCAGTGTGTGTTCTTCTGTCGTCAGTCTTTTTTTTCTCATGCCACATGTTCCCACCCACTCAGGAAAACATTTCCACAATAACTCACATCCTGAGAAAGTATATGTTGAGATAAAGCACTTGCATTGTTTACTTGACTCATACTACAGCATGGCGCTGCACATAATGGTCGTAGTGAAAGTGGTCCAACAGGTCATAATTAACTTTATTAATGTCCCTCTATGTGCCATGTGCACAGTCAGCTTTTATTCCTCTGAGCAATTCGGATCTCAGCTTGACCTTTTCATATATAGAGCAATATATCTCCTAAAGCTCTCAGTAAAACCTTCTCCTACAGCACATTTAGTTACTTTTTTGTTAGGTAGGCTATGAATTAATTTAGTTGTGTTCTGTACTTCTCCCATGAAGTCTGTAAATAAAATAATTATTTTTGCTCAAGCTTGGGAAGATTTTCCACTCATCTTTTAAGTGAGAAAGACTCACATATCTCAGTGTATTTATTGCTCTGGGCTATAGACGGATTTTTGTTTCAAGTTGTCAACATTTCCTGAGGAAGTCCTGGAGTAAATCATCAGAGGGATGAAAGTCTGCTGCCTGGACTGCAGTACAGTTCACCCCAGCTGAAAACACAGTCTCCAACTTTAAATGTTGGAAGGTTTATCTCAGTAAGAATCAGCAAACATAGTAGACCACTGCTTTACCACATTCACATACCACATATTCAAGTGACATTTTTCTTGTGTCAAGACTAAAACTTTGTGCTTTGAGTTATACATTTGAGCCTTAAATATAGATACATTAATAAAGCACCCATAATTGGAGTTTTTAGTCATTCTCATCATGAGATGGAAATGGAGTCCTTGTTACTTGCTAAACAATGCTCATTTATATTTCCTGTCTTTTTTTAACTGATGAAGATTCTGTCTCCCATTTCTTGCAACAGACTACAGTGTGTGTGTTTGTGTGTTTTAATGTAATATTTTGTCAATCTTATTTTTTTTTAAGTTTAAACATACGCAACAAATGTATGCTACGAAGGGAGTGAGAATTCATGGCATAAAGATATATGTTTTAATGGCTTTTTAAACCATCTTTTCCAAATAGTTGAATGCTCAAATGACAAAGAATTACTGAAGTTAGTTAATCCTTTAACTCGTTGTTTTGATCCCATAAAGATCTATCGAATCATATACAGGACTGTCTCAGAAAATTTGAATATTGTGATAAAGTTCTTTATTTTCTGTAATGCAATTAAAAAAACAAAAATGTCATACATTCTGGATTCATTACAAATCAACTGAAATATTGCAAGCCTTTTATTATTTTAATATTGCTGATTATGGTTTACAGTTTAAGATTAAGATTCCCAGAATATTCAAATTTTTTGAGATAGGATATTTGAGTTTTCTTAAACTGTAAGCCATGATCAGCAATATTAAAATAATAAAAGGCTTGCAATATTTCAGTTGATTTGTAATGAATCCAGAATGCATGACATTTTTGTATTACAGAAAATAAATAACTTTATCACAATATTCTAATTTTCTGAGACAGTCTACACACACACACACACACACAAAATAAGTGCTAATAGTCGAGCCGGTTGATGCAGACAAAGTCAGAGTTGAAAGAGTGTTAATTAGCTGCAGTTTTGCAGAAGAACTATGACACTAACATTTAATGCAAAAGTATTGTTCAGAGGTTAAACGTCAGTTATAACAACAATGAAATAGAAAATAAACTTTTCCTTTAGGCTGCACTGACCTCGTTGTTCTCTCTTTTAGAACAGCGTTGCTCCCCAGGCCGAGAACGAGGATGCTGCAGTCGGCAACAGCAGTGAGGGAAACATGTCAAAAGTGACTTTTGACACACCAGAGACAAAGGTTGTGCCAGACCCAAGCTCTATCGCCCCTGGTAGGTTATCGGGCATACAGTACATTACATGAAATGACTCTGAATGTGCATAAGAGCTATTGTTCCTCGTGCACAGGCTGAGTGAAAATGCTGTGCACGAGAGCCTTCGTGTATTTATCAGAATCCAACTGTTTTTCATTGTTTGTACTGACACGCGATTTGATCATGTATGAAAACAATTCCTTCATGCCTGAAAACTGTTGGCATCTCTGCATGCTTTTCTTTTCCTTTTTCTTCCTTCATCCCACTCCTTTGTTTCATGGCAACACTTTCACATTCTGTTCCTTTTTTCTTCTTCTTATTTTTTTTTTTAACCTAATTGTCTTCATGCATCATTTTAAAAATTGTTGCATTTTACGAACAGGAAGTGTTTCCTGTTTGCCTCTCATGCCAGTGATACCATCAGCATGCTCTCACATCCTCCCTCACGTCTAAATTTTGTCAAGTTGACACAAAACCGATGCCAAATCAATGATTAGTGTGCCCACAGTGGTGTGGGGTGTTATTTCTGGACCAGACACCATCTGAATGAAGTCACTCCAGCTGCAGCAGAAATTAGGCCAAAGTGCATTTGGTATCAAATGGTGAAATTTCTTTAAATAGCACCCTTGTCCCCACGTTGGTGCGTGTTTCATGTTTCCGTAGTGCCAGCAACATTTCTTAACCTGACTGTAGTCACATGGAGTTGACCCTTTTGATTCCAGCTGAGCTTGGTATGACACATGAATGTGGGTCTGTGCATGTCCTGTTCAAACTTTCTGCAGAGAGAAATATAAAATGTGTCTTCACAGAAAAGGACGGGTTTCAAAATGCTGCTTCTCTCATCTTTCAGTCCTTTTGAAGAATCTGTCTTTCATCTCCACATACAGCTTGTTGTATAACAGAACTTCCTCACAAAAATAGCTGCTCGGCTGAACGTCCCACTACATGAACGATATTCCACAACCTTGAAAAATCTTCTGCGCAATGTTTTGTAACAGATTCCCCCCCAAAATCTACAGATTTCCTCTCAGGTCTGTTTGGTTCCTCCTGCTTCCTCCTCAGGGCAAAGCATAAACTCAGGAAGAGGGGATTGTTCATTGTGAGAGATTAGGACGTGACACGACGCCCCACGTTATGTAACGCCTGAGCTTGCAAGGCCCCCCTGAGTGAAGTGCTGGGTTTTGAAGGATAGTACTTTGGATAGGCCTCTCTCATCAACACACCCAGACTCTGTGGGTAGAAATACAAGCACATGCACGCAAAACATGAGAAAGCTGATCCTTGAATTGTTTTAACAGGGAAAAGAACAATTAGTTGCCATTAACCCAGTATAGTAAAGAAAAAAAAAAAGAAAAAACAGCAATTCACCATGAGGGCAGTCTTAAGATAATTATCAATGAAAAGGAATAAATGGCGATAAACAGGTAAAATTGTTTACAACACCTGAAAACAAACAAAAAAGGAACAAAAGCCTATTGATTATGTATCAGAACTGAAGAAAAAAAGTTTCAGTGTCAAGTCATTCTTCTAGCAGTGGTGACTCAGCTCTTTTTCTCTTCAATACAAATAATTACACAGATTCCTCTTGATTTGACTTGATTTTGAAGGAATAGTACCGACAGACGCAGAAGAACATTCCTCTACATGCCACTGGGTAAGCACAGCACCAATTAGAGAAACGGAGCATGTAGGCAAAGAGACAGCAAGACTAGTTTCACAAAAAGATATTCAAAATGGCATGAAGTGGAGTTTGGGGCACCAATGAGTGAATGTGGGGCAATAATCACAGAAAAAACAAGGGAGAACTTTACCTGACTTAGAAAAGGTTTAGAATGGTGATGGTGCATGATGGTGTGATGCATTTTTATCCAGGATACGGGGGTCCTTTGAAAGACATCCCTCCGGAGAAGTTCAACAGTACCGCTGTGCCAAAGTTATACCAGTCTCCCTGGGAGCAGGCCATCAACAAAGACCCCAGCCTGGCAGCCACACTCATCGCCCAACTGCCCGAAATGGACTCCCCAGCAGACCTTCCGGGTTACAAAAGCTTCAACAGGTAATGGCCACATACGGACAACAAGTCATTGATCCAATTAACAGTCTCTGAAATTCTAGATTTTGAGAAATCCAAAATGTTCAACACACATGGAAACTATTATTTTAAAAATCTGAAAAGTCAGACAACCAAACATAATCCAGAGGGAGTAACCTGAACTGACCAACATACATCTTGAGACCTACTATCTACGTTTAAAGGGGACCTATTATGGCATCTAATCCCTATTTTAAACAGCCCTTGAATGTCTTAAAAACAAGCTTTTAATTGTTTTTGCTAAATAAATTAGAAATTCAGCCTCTAAACCATGTCTTTATCTTTACCGTTTCTAACCTCCTTCTCTATGAGGGATTCTGAGTGGGCGGGGAGGCTATAATAATGAGGCTCTGTACTGATTGGCTGCCTGAATGACGTGATACACCGCTACGAAAAAATGGCGGAAGCTCCGGCCAGTAGAGTTAAGCCTGAATTATGGTTCTGCGTTAAATCGACGCAGAGCCTACGCCGTAGGGTACTGTCCTAACTGGCCGCAGCGACGCGGCGCACCATTTTGAGCTGAATATTTGTCGGATGCCCTGCTTGTATTCTCTTCCTGTTGCTCGCGTTGAAAGCCGGGTGAAAGCGCTGTAGGAAACAGTCACGGATGAGGAACGGCTGATCCAGTTAGTTGAAATAAGAAGTTATCTCTATGATTCCTCCTCATTTCACTACAAAAACCTCAATAAAGTGGCAGCTGCTGGAGGGAGATGGACAGAGAGCGTTCGATGTCACGCAGTGCGAAGCGATAGTCGGAACTCACATGCAGTTAGGACACGGTGGTTAGTTGTGGGCGTGGTTTACATTTTGGTTACGTAACGAAAATGCGCAGAATCTGAACGGCTCGTAGAAGTCACATCACACTGGATGGATCATCCGGGCGGCTGTACAGACACTGCAGAATTTGGTTGCTTTCCTCCTTTTCTAAATTGGCAGGCTGAGGGGAGACCACTTTATATATGTTAAAGCAAGAAAAAACGTGTTTTTCATAATAATTCCCCTTTAACTTACCTGAACATATTCTTTTTATTGCTTTATTTTTTCGTGGGCTGCAGTCTGCCAGCAAAATTGTGGTCCAACAGAATGAATAAACACATAAGGAACATATGGAAGATGACGTTGGGGATATTCTGCTAATTGCAATATGCAACTTCAACACTAGATGCCACTAAATCCTGTTATTATGACCAATTAATTCATAATACAGTGTACTGGTAGTTTACAGAAATGAGACAGCCAGAAAGTTGGCTCTGTACTACTACTGTATTAATCCAGCAAAACCTTATATGATCAGTTACTATAAGATACTGATATTTCCAGATCATAAATGTTTAAGAATGTGAAAGCAAAGCCTTAGTGAAATTGCTTATAAATGTCAATTTCATTTAGAAATCTTTATATATATCGACAACATTAAAATGCTGAGGTAACAAGTATGGCCCTTCACCAATCTCATAACCTACTACTTCCCTCTAAGTAGCATCTTATCTTATTTCTAAATCTTATTTGATCTTCCTGATGGAAGTCTTGCTTGGCTTTAATTAAATGACATCCCTTCAGATGTCTCTGCAGTTTCTCTTATTACACCTGATGGCTACTGTTAACACTGCCACTCTGTTTCTTCCAGGACGGCTACCCCTTTTGGCGGTTTCAGCAGAGCACCCACTTCTGCTCCCATCATGGCATTCCATGAAGAAAACCTCCCCGAGCTGCCAGCACCCCAGGGAGAGAGTGCCGTACATCGTCCCTCCTTCAATAGGTCTGCTCTGGGGTGGGTGTCGTCGGGTGGTCTGGCTGCATTCCCAACTGTTCCCCTCGAGCCTTTGCTCATCCCTGAGTCAGACGACCTTTGAACCCATGGAGAGAAGTCACACAAGGATGTTGATTACGCTTTTGCTTCACCAGAGGTTACTGTGGGCAGGATGACATTTCTTTTTGAGTGGAGTGGGGGGTGAGAGAAAGCATTGTGCAATTGGTGCAGTTTAGACTGTATGCTCCAAATCTTGGTTTTACAGTGACGTTAACTTTTGCACCGCAGGGAAAAATAATTATATCACATAGAGTAAAAAGAAACAGTGCAGGGATAAAGTAAATAATGTTTTATATTAATATGCACAAGAATATTTAATCTTGCAAACAAAAATGATCTGCTCAATAAAGTTGTGCTGAATGGAACAAAAACAATCCTGTATTTTCATTTCTTTTCCAATATCCTGACATTGTTAATAAGACTATTGCCAAACAAATGCCACAACATGCCCCAAGGAAATGATTTCGTATTGTTTCAAAATTTCTTCTCGCCGGCTTTTTTAGTGGATGATGCTGTCACCTCTGTGCAATAGACCGATGCATTTCAACACATACGGTATCCTGTTAAAGGCCAAGGATACATGTGAGCCGCTCTTATATGCCTCAGTTTCACTGCACGACAAAATCAAATCTGCTACAGTGACATGAGCGACTTGACTGATGCATCTTTCACCTTTTGACAAAGCGCAGCGAAAAGAGTGGGAATGATGGGTGAGCAGCTTGATGAGCTGTGTATTTGCCTTTCTGTTTGCTGCTGCAACACAGAATAATTTTTCACAGCCATAACACGCCTAATGGGCTGATTATGGTCAACAGATCACTCACAGCGCCAGCAAACTGTGACAGCAGCACTGCAGTGTAACTGGGACGCCGCTCACTGTAGTGTTCCTGCTGAACTGTAGGGGGCACTAATGAGAACTACACACAGCTACACCGCAGGAACAGCACTAGAAGTACAGGAAGTACATAATTCAGACACAAATGTCCAATCTCCAGGATGCAAGAATGTATAGATTGTGTTCTCTTTCCAGGAAAATATTTAGTACATAACTGACCAGTCTACCTCTTATACTACTGTATATCCCACAAAGTATTGGACCACTGCATGTGAAGCTTTTCACGGTGGCCATGTGACCAGTTTCCACTTATGCATTATCATTAATGTTTTCTTTTGACATATATTGCTGCATTTCATTTACCTTAGAGGCCAAGGGTGAAAATAATATCACACCTGACCTAACTGCATATATATTGATGGCAAGCGGCATACAAGTGTGCCTTACATACTGCGTACTACGTTCCGTACACAATGTGCATAATGCAGTTACACTTTTTAGCATTCTTTCATGTTTTTAAAACATTTGGAATCATTGCACGTATTTAATGGGCCATGCAAAAGCCCAGAGGCCGAGCCGCTCACACACTCTTGCAAAGTCCAGCTCTACAAAAATGCCACAGGTCATGAAACGTTTAAGGTGCATAAATAGCAGTTGAAATAAACACAAGGAGCTTGTGCTCCAAAAAAGTATTATCACAGGATTAAAGCATTAGGTACACTAGGTATTTTGTCTTAAATGTTGAAATGTGACAAAAAAAGTAGCTTAAGCAAACAACAGAAACATGAGTGGTTATGATTTTTGACATTATCAATTTTTACTAACTGTCATATTTATATTCCATTTAAGATTGTTTAAAAAGAAGATAAATAATCCAATGGTTCTTTCCGGCCTTTTCTTCCCTATAACTAATTCCACATGACTAAACCCTGGATAACCCAATCCACACACATTTAACTTTATTAAATACAAGCATGTGACCTTTGACCTTTGTCCACAGATTAAGCTTTGATACTGGGAGCTTTAAATTGTACCGGTAACTATGCATTTGGTTCTTTCCCCTTTTGATGTGTCTACATTTTACAGCATGAGCTGCACTGATCAAAATGTGATGACAGGAAAGATGCACTGAAGTGCGGAAGATGATGGACAGTGGGGAGCAGCGCAGGTTCAAGCAGGCAGGTCACTGTTATGAGGGGCCAGCTGCCACTTTAAGGAGACTAAGGTTGTCAATCACTATGACAAGGGGTTAGGTAAGATATTTATAGCATATGACCAAGCTTTGACATACCGTTTGTAAGTTATAGGACTTGTTTGAAGGCCAGCTGAAGACAGAATGTTATTGATAACCATTTTTGGTTGATTTGGGCACATTTTAGTACCTTTCTACCAACAAATCTCTTCTCTTTTCATCCCTTGTCTGTTTTTTTTTTACAACCCAAACATTCTGATTAAGTTTGCCTTTCTTTAATTATTTGGAACAACCACAGTACTTTTTCATTTTAACAATGAAAACAGCTTAAAACTCAAAAGTGACAGTCTCCAAGATGTCAACATTAGATTGCATATATATATATATATATATATATATATATATATATACTTATATATAAACATATAAACATAAAAAGTGTGCAGGCGCAGGCACAGCAGATGGACAGACATTCTTAAAAAGTTTAAAGATAAAAAGATAGAATAAATACAACACGACACAACATGTACTATTTCTCGTGATCTTCCATTCCTACTGTTGGCAAAATCCATTCAAAGTATTTTCTGTATTTACAAAGCCAAATAAAAACAACTTTAAGGAGCAAACATTGTATTATATTCCAGGCTAAATGGGGTCATGGTAATTCAAAAGCTCAGCTCGGAAACCAAACACGGATGCCAAACAAAGCTGCCGCTCCTTTCGCTTCATCAGAATACAAACAATAGCAGATCAAAATTCCTGCTTCAGTTGATCAGAGTTCTCAGTAACTTGTGTTTTCACTGACTAATCACTTTTTTTTAGTGTCTATGATATATGATTGATATGTTATGGGTTACAAGGTAGCTGTCTGGTTTTATTTTTTAGCATTAGTGGTAAATTATGGTCGAGGAAAACACAATGAATTTCTCATTCTATTTTTTGTATAACTATAAAAAATAGCCATAATGATAGAAAATATAGCACAAATATTAATTTAAGAGGCTAACTCTCACCAGGAAACTTGCAAAAATTGTTGCAATGTGAAGCTTGAAATCGTGATTTGGCAATACATCCTGAGGCAAATGCTTCAAGAGCTCACATGCTTTGCTTTTTCAGGAAATCTTGACCATAGTCTGAGACTGTCAGGTCTTCGGATCAAGGCAGCCTACAGTGTACTTCATTTCATTACAGCTGGTGATGTCTTCTCTGTCTCCAAAACTGAATTAGGAAATGCCTCCCAGATTTCTTGAAGGCATGTGACTAAGTCCAGTGTGAACATTCCTCGCCTCTGTCAGAGGGTCTTTGGAATGTGCAGCTCCTGGTGCCACTCCCTTTTAGAGTTGCACTGAATTCCTCTGGCCAGCCTCCTCTCGCTGAGGAACTGCGTGTACGCCACACCGCCCTAGCATCCAGCAGTGCCAGCAGCTCTGCCAAGTACCACAGAAAAGATCGAGCAGTGTTTATCAAAAGCAGGCTTGAACTCTCTTTGAACTTTGAATGGAGGCATTATGAAAATCCAGCAGTGGAAACATTATCGGTGGGGCTGGAGTGTAGGCTGAGGGTCGAGAAGCAGACGATTTGATTTTTAATCTCTAACTAAAACTTGTTTCCCTCTTCAAGCATGTTTGGCTCAGCAGGAGGTGGCAAGGAAAAAGCTAGAGTTGGACTGCTATGTATGTCTGGGGTTTGTTTTTTTGCCAATAAGACGACCTGGTGTTCAGTTATCTGCAGGAATAAACTCTTATATTGTCCTTGAGCAAGATACTAAAGTTGTGATGCCTAGTTGTTTTAAAGCTGCTCTTGAAAAAAAGCATCAGAGACACTGACAAGTCATGTTAGATGATAATGACTTAACAAACTGCACCAAGAGAGAAAAAGTACACAAACACCTGTTAGGCATTCAAAACTAGAGTGACCACTTGTTACGTAATCAGGAAACCAGACAAGACAGGAACTTGCTGTGTTTTCCCCCCCTGTTTTGTGCTTAGCAGGTGCACAATTGATACAGATGTCAGATTCCAGCCTATTTGGTAACTCATCTGGTGATTTTGCTGTATGACCCAGCTGCGTGTGGGTTGCCGACCTTGTGCATCTTTATCAGCAGTGAACAACAACCCTTGCTGCGGCTGCAGCCACTGTAATGTTTTAAAGATAAACTCCCTCGGGTTTCCATTTGCACACACAGCAACAAGCGCCAAGCTGTGCAGCATGCTGCTGACACAGACAACTGCTAAAAGGCTGAGCCACTCGGCCAGCCAATATCCCAGAAGGATTTCTTTAAGTATGCATGGGCCAAGTGAGAAAACAAATGTGCTGTGAAATAACTGCAAGCGCACTGGGCTGTACCAAAGAGGAAGACACGCAGCCCTTTTCAGAAGTTTTTGCAAACAGAAACACATTCGAGGCATCCACTGTCACATTGAGGGTGGAGTTTATACCCAGATCTTCTACCAGACATGTTGGAAATCTAGGATTAACCTTGTAATCCTGTTTTAAAATGACCTCCTGCCACAAAAATCCTGCCAAATAACTGATGAGCACAGCTACTCTACAGTTTCAGGGTTATGGTTTTTGTCTTTCCCATTTGATGATGAGACAGATTTACCGAGTTCAAAATGTCTGAAACGTTGGCAAAGGCATGCAGTCACACTCACGCGGGAGAGTGCAAAGCCTTATGGGATATCTAAAAATATGAGAGGACTTAAAAGTTTCGTGGGTCAGTAGGGTGGTGCTGGGTTGCCGGTGAGGTGAAGGGTGTGAGGACTTGCATTCCTCTACTGAAATGAGGTGAGATGACGCAAGCGGCTGAACTGTGTTTCACACAGAGGAAAACAGAAGGAAACTTGAATCAGACACGGTGTACGCTGGCATAAGTGCACTTTAGTTCAAAAGCAAGGAATTGTGTGTGTGTTTATTTCCTTGAATGTGCACGCAGGTTCGTGGGTGTTTTTTAATTGGATGGGATCACAATGCCGGAATAAATGTCTGATCTTCTTCAAAGAACTTCTTTTAAGGAGTAAAAAAACGATTGTCAAGCAACCTGCACTCATTATCATTACAAAAAAAACCTCACACACACACACACACACACACACACACACACACACACACACACACACACACACACACACACACACACACACACACACACAGCTAAGCTAGTAATTAGCAGCTATGGAGACTTGAACTTTGAAAATGGTGCTCCTGTTTACTTGCAAAAGCCCTTGAGGCCAATTAGATCTCTTCTGTCGCAGCAATCCAACCTCTGTGTTTTGCCTCGGGGTGGGGGGGGGGGTCATTGATAATACTCACTGGTCAATATATGTTAACCTCCTCTCTTTGGTTAACGATCACCAAAGAATTATTAACTTAGCAGTGCAAACAAGACAGGTAGCTAAATAAGCAGTAGCAACCATGCTGTCGGCTGGCAAGGAAATGCTCTTTTGTCATCTAAATTACCTGGAAAAAAAGTTTACTGTATTAAAAAAATATGTGAAGATAATCTATCCTGGTAATGCTGTTTCTGAAAGACTCATGAGGAGAAACATATAAACACTAAGTGCTAGAGCCACGGCATGCTTCCCCTGTGTGCTGCAGCTACCGTGGATACAGGAGACACAGCAGCGACATATATCACACAGTCACGCCTTTGGCTCCACTCCACAATGAAATGACATACATATGTGTGTGTGTACACTCATTGAGCACTTTATTGTACACTTGTATACACTCACTACCACTTTAATAGGTGTACCAGGTTCACACAATCAAGTGGTGCCAGTAATTGTATAAAAGAATGAAGAAAATTTGAACAAATGAATTAACAGAATACAACAAAATTAGTGTGCAAAGAGCAGGCTTTCCTTTCTCATGTGTTTCTCATATGTTCTCATGGTATATTACAACAAAAATCAGCGCACAACCACTCCAGTGAATGCAGAGAAGATCTGAAAAGATCCTTATTTCTGTTTGGAGTTGTCCGTGTTTTTGGTGGGAACTCATTTTGAAATGTTCTAATATCCAAATG
The DNA here is from genome assembly GCF_033807715.1 of Cololabis saira. Classification (NCBI taxonomy): domain Eukaryota; kingdom Metazoa; phylum Chordata; class Actinopteri; order Beloniformes; family Belonidae; genus Cololabis; species Cololabis saira. Next base: position 29,389,052 of record NC_084606.1, read on the forward strand.
AAAATAAATAAATGATATATGCATAATGAAAAGTGGTTAAACTAAAACCTTTCTGCAACTAAATGTACTGCAATTGCTTTTGACAAACCCAAAGAGTGATGTCATTTCAAATCAAAGCTAAAAAAAAAACAGAAAAACATTCAATATGAAGGGATTTTAACCCTTTGTTGAAAATCACATTAGCTGGTTGGAGAGGTGGTCCCTCCCATCACCCACTGCAGCGCCGGTGCTTGCCTAATCTCTTGCGTAACAGCAGGGCATTCCCTTCTGTGTGGTTCCTCGTCAGATGTAATTCAGCAGCAACACAACAAATAAAACATATCAAACTTTACTCTGCTCAGAAACGCGTTTCTGAGAAAAACCACTCTTTTTCAGAAACGGATCGTTTACAGTTAAGTAGCTGTAAGCCTTACTGAAAATGTCACGATGAAAAAGAACAGTCCTGTATTTACTTGAGATCAATGTCTTATACTAATGCGTGTTTATGTGTGTTTGGTCAGGACAACTTGTGTCCTCAGTTTACCCTTTTACTAGTACACGCTGCTCCATTTGACGTGTTTGCTTTTCCCATGAAACCAAACACATCCAAATCTGTGCGTGCCTTCACAAACATGCACACAAACTAGGGCATTTATTATTACCCAAGCTGAAACAGGAGTAGATCGAGATTAAATTTGAATTAGACACTTAAAGTTCAGTGTTGCTGGTATTACAGCAGAGCAAATGAGAGCAACAAAAGGAGAAGAAGCCATTACTTCATTTATTCAAATTCACTTACATTGCATTTGAAATTTCGCAACTAGCTTTCGGTATTTCAACATTTTGCTGTTTATTTTACACTTGTTTTAATCTGAATAAGGAAAAACCCTGTTTGTGGGATCCAGCTGTCTTACTCCGTCCATGGAGAGTTGTAAGTATTGATCGAAAAGTCAGAAACCGGCGCTAAAAATACCCTGCTTCAAAAGCCGGAGCACATTTGGGATGAGGTGAAACTTAGTGACCCGCACAATCAAATTCATCAATGACTCCATACACTGATTAAATCAGGAGACAACTTGTCATTGTTAGTGCTGGTGACATTGCAGAGATGGCACCACGGGGCAAAAAGAGGGCATGGGTGTGTCATTTGAGCCGTGTTTATCCACTGTGTTAAGCAGATCTCTTTTTTTTTTTATTGGGTCAGTCACAAGGTGAGAAGTCAGGACAATGTCAGTGCTTCCCCGTGGGACATATACTGTACTGTGTGCACTGTCAATGTGCAGAGGTGCCAAATTCTTGATAATTAACCTTACACATTACATGAAGAGTCAAAAGCTGGTCAGCCGTTAGATTTGAGAACAACACCCATTTGATGCCAGAAAAATCCATCAACGGTAGTTTATGAAACTTGAAACGCGTCACTTAAGACGAGGCACAAACAAATCAGAACCCAATGAGCCACTACTTTGCAGAAGTCATTCGAAGTGCGAGTCAGAGAGAGTCAGTGACTGTCAGTGTAATGATGTAGCCGTTTTAGCCTTTCGGGCTCAAAGAAATACAACGATGCTGACGGGGCACAAATTGCCAGACTGAGCAACTGTATCTGTCGACCAAGGTCAGAAAAGAGAAGTTAATGTTTGTGGAGCTCGTTAAAGACCTGATCTCTCTGAGCCGTCTAATCCATAATTCATATGTGGTGCTGGATATTCAGTGGCAGCACTTCAAAGCGAGGAAGCCCAAAAGCCACAATGGAAATGTCCACAATGTCGTAACGTGGATCTGCTTTCTGTAGCTCAGAGCGCCACAAAACAACGTTAATCTGGTCCAAAAACGTTTATGCATATAAATGAAATGCAACACTAACCCCCCCAGAAAACTTAGAGGTTAGTTTGTTTATTCAGTTTTCCATCGAAAAACAACGCATAAGGCAATATCTTTTGCAAGGACACATTTCGTATTCCTACACAATAAGAAAAGCAGTAATAATTTATGAGATAAGGCTAGATGTGTTTGCTCAGTATTATTAAAGCTCACATCATTCAAATGGATTATTACCTCTTGAACAGTTTAATGTTTTAAGAGGAAGCATTATGTCCCTTAAGGAAATTAGTGCCGAGGGAAATGGCAGAGTCTCCTCAGTGGGCCCTTTCAAGTACTTCCTGGGGAAAGTCTGGACCACGCTGATACATTGTGACCCCTCACCGCACACTCCATCATTACGTGCAGTTTCCTCCGTCAGTGAATGACTTATATTTTAGAAATCAAAGGCTATTTATTTCGTTTTAATCTTGTAGGACATGCTTGCATGGCTTCAAATGATATTCACCTGATTAACAGTCGCTCCAAATAGGTCAGCATTGAAATAAAGAACTTTACAGAACATAATACAATGCTCTAATTATGTATTCAATCTGATGTTAATGTAGAAAAGTAGTTATATATTACCTTAAAGAGAACATATTATGGGAAAAAAAATCTATTTTTTGTACTTGAGAAGATTTTTAAGCATTTTAGATAACTACCAACTTGAAAAAAACTTGAAAGTGAATAACTTGAGGCCACCCAACTTAAATAAAATTTTCATTCACTGGCTAGTTCAGAGTTATCAAGATACTGTGACATCACAGACCCAGATCACAGAAGAAGTGTCCAAGTTTTCTACCCTTATTCCCACCCCATTTGACATCTTGCAGCACTTGCTCTACCTCTGAAGTTGGTTTATATTCAATTTTGGGATGAGCGGACTTGAGTCCAGTGGTTGAATCCAGCTACTTCTTCCAGCTAATCTATGCTGCAAAGGTATGGTTAAAAAGGGAGCTTTTGTGGTTTATTCCTGTGTTGTTTTGACCAAAGTATGTCACGGACATGTACTGTATTTAATGTCATGCTTCAATTGAGAATCAGTCATATTAGCTCATATTTATTCAGTTTTAAACAGGATAACCACAACATATAGATCACCATTACATATGATCAAGCATGCAACTAACAAATGCAAATAACCTTGGATATGTTTTGATAAATTCCTTACAGTTATTGCCATGTATTTGATCTGGTAGCATTTCAGACTTCTTATTACAATGAAGAGAGGTATGTTTTTAAAAAAACAAACAAACGCAAAATAGAAATGAGGTCAGTTTGAGTCATGAAACATGATAGGCTTTTATTCTTTTGCTTCAAAAGGGGAGAAACACTTTAATTGTGCACTCCTTTCATTTGCTTTCTTTATGTAACAGGATCAGGCAGATGGTGTTTGGGTAACAGGAGCCTTGCATGACTTTTCTCCACTCTCATAATCATCTGTGTGTCAGAGCTGTCACCACATTGTTGGAGTGTAACCATGCAGGTTAACATTTAACACCCCAAAAAGCATGTTTGAACACGGGTCACTACTCTGCAATACAGATAAAGCTCAGTTAGGATACTCCACTTGCAAAAGGATAGATGCGTGATTTACTGCTGGGAGTTGCAAAGTGTGTGGGATTCTTCTTAATCCATGAAATAAATAAATAAATAAAAGGCAAGGCAAGTTTATTTGTATAGCACAATTCAACACAAGTTAATTCAAAGTGCTATATATCAACATTAAAAGCGGCAAGACACAATTAAACAGTAAATAACAAATAAAATGAAATACAATGATAAGAAAAGAGGCAAAATAATAAAAAGCACAAGTTGTTAAAAGGTAAGGGCAGTAGAGTCCAGCAGGTAAGTATTTAATTTAAGAGTACACTTCAGTAAACAGTAATGTTTTTATCCTGATTTAAAGGATCTACAGTTGGAGCAGACCTCAGGTCTACAGGAAGTTTGTTCCACCGGTGAGGAGCAGAATAACTGAACGCTGCCTCACCTTGCTTGGTTCTGGTTCTTGGGAACCACAGCAAACCAGATCCAGATGAACCTCAGGGGTCTGGGAGCTTCATAGGAACTAACAGATCAAGCATGTATTTTGGTCCAAGACCATTCAGGTCTTTGTAGACCAGCAGTAAGATTTTAAACTCTATCCTTTGACTCACTGGAAGCCATTGTAGTGATTTCATGACCGGTGTAATGTGGTCCAGTTTCCTGGTGTTTGTAAGGACTCTGGGGGTATAAATATATTTAAAAAAGGCTTTGATGATCCACTATACAGGATTGTCTCAGAAAATTAGAATATTGTGATGAAGTTCTTTATTTTCTGTAATGCAATTAAAAAAACAAAAATGTCATACATTCTGGATTCATCACAAATCAACTGAAATATTGCAAGCCTTTTATTATTTTAATATTGCTGATTATGGCTTACAGTTTAAGATTAAGATTCCCAGAATATTCAAATTTTTTGAGATAGGATATTTGAGTTTTCTTAAGCTGTAAACCATGATCAGCAATATTACAATAATAAAAGGCTTGCAATATTTCAGTTGATTTGTAATGAATACAGAATCTATGACATTTTTGTTTTTGTAATTGCATTACAGAAAATCAAAATATTCTAATTTTCTGAGACAGTCCTGTATGCGCAGGACTTGGAGGAAGCTTTGCAGTAATGGCAAGGCAAGTTATTTGTACAGCACAATTCAACACAAGGTAATTCAAAGTGCTTTACATCGACATTAAAAGCAGCAAGACACAATTAAACAGTAAATAACAAATAAAATGAAATAAAATGATAAGAAAAGAGGTAAAATAATAAGAAGCACAAGTTGTTAAAAAATAAGCAGGTAAGTATTTAATGGCAATTTCATTACCGGTGTAATATGGTCCAGTTTCCTGGTGTTTGTAAGGACTCTGGGGGTATAATAAATATATATAAAAAAAGGCTTTGATGATCCACTATATGCGCAGGACTTGGAGGAAGCTTTGCAGTGTGGAGTGTTGTAGTGAAAACTGTATTCCCCGGTGCAGGAGAGAAACATCAACAAGCCTGCCAGGGAGCGGAGTTGGCGCTCTGCAAATATGCGGCGTCCAGAGAGCAGCATGGCAGGCTGGGGGAGAGGCGGGGTCTGACACCGCTCTGGAAACATCGCTCTGAAAACATCTCTAATCCACTGTTTCAGGTGGGGAGCGGAGCGACCATTACTCAGCCCGGCCACAGACACGCAGCAGCCCGGGGAGGGACGACCTGGACACGGAGGGCCAAACACTCTCAAGAAAGAGGGGGAAAAAAGCTAGTAAATGTGAAGTTTCAGCGCGGCGAGACAGCGCTCCCCTGCTCTGGTTCGTGGACTAGTTTCACAGCGACTCTCACTTTAAATACAGTTTAACGCGGAGACTCCGCAGCGGCGCTGCGCTTATTCCAGCCGACACCGACCCGCGCAACTCCCTCTTTCTGCAGGATATTATCGCTTTTTTCGGTCATTATTCTCTCTGAGGTGAGTGACTATCCCAATAGTTTGGACACGGGCACTTGTGGAAAGTTTCCCGGCTGGTGTTTTGTTTGTAGTCGGGATTACGTGGGACGGAAGTGCAGGCGCACCTGGATCTCAGGTGAGCCCAGGTGAGAGCAGGTAGGCCTTTACCTCACGGTAGCACCGCAAACTTACTATACATGTTAAGCATTAACACAAGAGTTGTTCAGATACCTTTAAAAAATATAGTCTGGTCAAACTTGATACTTAAATGTGCCGTTGAAAGTCTTCAATTGTGTGTATTTGTTGTTGACTGGTCGCTAGGTGTGACTGTTTATCACCAATGCGCGTAAAAACAACCACGTTAACTCTTCACCTGTCAAATAAGAACCGTATGTAGTTGACATACACACTTAAAGGATTAAAAACCTCCACATTTTTGTTTTTCAAAGGAGTAAAAAGTATTTGAACATGCCCCCACAAGCCTGTGGAGGTGATATTTTAAACCTGCACGTACTCTGGTCGTCGGCCCGTAAAGGGTTAACGCTTTAACCTACGACACCTGTCTCTTCTGCTGCTATTTTCACACTATACCTGTCTGAACTTCTGCAGTGCATTTGCAGACACAAAAATAGGCTTTTCGAGTAAAAATACCAGCGTGCCTCTTTTATCCCATGTGTCACACCGGGATAAGCAGGCTACTGTCAAGTTTCCTTTCATCTATGGATGAAGATGCATAATTAGTAACATTGGGCACCTTTTTTTTTATTTGTTTATAGATAAAAGACTAGAATTTGAAGCATTTCATTCAGAACTTGATAACTTATTCACATTGAAAAATGTTTTATCATCACTATAATTCAGTCCAGTAAGAGGACTCCTTAAGTGCTGAGCCAGTTTTCTTCTAAGCATGAGGACACTGAGAGATGAGGATTTCATGCACTTTAACCTTTTCACATGTCCGTGGAACATTTCCATTAGGACTAACTCTGAGAAACGCATCGGAGGCATGCTGAAGAACCAGTTTTGATTCAAGTCCTCTGTCACCTCTTTGTTTGCAATCAAGATGAGCGAGCCTACTTGAAATGGGACACTTGCTTAAGAGTCTGGAAGGGGATTGGCCTTGATAATTTTTTTTTTTTTTTAATAAAGATGTTTTTTCATCGGTTTGCTGTCACAGATTTAGTGGAAGACGTGTTGCTGGCCGTCATCATGCTGATATGATGTGTCAAGCTGCTGCCAAATTGAGGATATAGAGGAAGTAATTCTAAAAGCAGAGGGGAGGATGTTATATTTCTGTCAAGTTTTATGCAGCGTACAACCCTGGAACTGTGATTTTTGTTCTCCCTTTTCTTCTGTTGGAAATAAGAAATAACGGCTGACTCAGTGTAGTGTGGGTGACCTGTTCAGTTTCACAAGAATGAACACAGTGACCGTGTGTTGGAGAGCGGCAAGCCTTTGCACAGGAAGCCCACACAGGAAATGATCCCTCCTTTGTAGCCTCAAACCTTGAATCGTGTCTGCAGGGAATTAAACGGCCAAGTTAAACTGTTATATTTGGGGTTTAGCATGCAAGATCATATGCTATTGCTTTTTATTGTGCATTCTGTGGCTGCTTGTTTTGAAGGCCCATGGAAATATTCAGAGTTTTATGTTTGCCCAGTTCTGGCTCCTAATTAAATATATTGAACTAAGGAAAGTTTAAAATCAGAGTGAAAAAAGAACATAATTCTTAAGTTGAATTAAATGAGTCATTCCTCTTTAGTTATTCCTCTTTGTTTGCATGACTACATCTAAATCTAAAAAAAGAGCATGTTTTAAAATGTGTTAAGGTTTAATTAAGAAAATGTTTTTACTTCATAGATTAATAATAGAAAAACCTGGAGGCTGAAACGCATCACAAACCTAATACAATCCTCCCCGCATAATTCACAAAGGAACTGTTTCTCTGTTTGTTTTAAATAACTTCAAATTAAACTTGTTATATTTCTTCATTATTCTAGGAAGTCTAATTTTGACGTCAGTCAGTATTTAAAGGTTATGTTTAATTAAAGTGTTTCTAGTCAGTGTAGGCAGCATACCCCAGCTTTCTGATTTAATTTGTTCTGTAAGTTCTCCCAAGTAACACCAGCAATTTTTTCCTAGTTTTGACTGTGACACATCAGTATTGAGTCATAGTTTAACTGAGATGATGGTGTCAGGGGCCTTGTGGTTGAGAGAGGTGTGTCACTTGATGGAAATTTGTAATACATTGATGAGAACTGAGAGCAAAGAAGGCTCATAAGTGGAAAAGATGGTTTGTGGTGAGCTAAACTGTATTACCACGAATTCTGTGTTGTTGTTGTGGGTGTTTTTTTTTTTTTTTTTTTTTCTTCTGTTTTTTCAGGATTTGAACCGTAAAGCAAAATTGTTGCAACAAAGGCCTCAAACACATCAAGTGCTTCTTCTGTTGTCGGTTTGTTTCCATTATTGTGTTTCTAGTGACACATCACAAATGTGCTGAATCACTGTAACTCAGTTGTCAACAAATGTATTAATCAGCAGTTTTTTTTTTGCTTGACGACATAAAGGAGACCAATTCAACATTTTATAATGAGGCTACCAGTTAACAGATCATTGATGGATATTTTTGTAATGTTAGCCCTCTTGCGCTTTCACACCTAATTTTTTCATATTTTGACAGATTCTCCAGCTTTGCTTGTACTTGACACATTTTGACCCGATTTTAGGTGCTTGTTTCCTTGTTTCCTGGACTGGAGAAGTCTGCGCATTGCTTTTTTTTTATAGAGGAAGAATGCACTTCCTGCAGTAGAGCACTTGACAGGAAATTATAAAATTACAATTGTAATTCGGTGGAAATGTACAGTTTTGCTTACATTATGCAGCAAAAGTGATTTTTATTTTACATTTAAAGCTATGAGTAATTACATCAAGCTTTACAACAATTTCTCCCTTTTTAGAAGCTATTAATTTTTTCTTCCTAATGCAATTGTTAATTCTCATTATTTTCATCCACAATTATTGTTCAAATATGAAATGTAAAATTATTAAAACATTCTCCACACGTGGATATACAAATAATTAAATTGTGAAGGAAAAAAAAATACAGTAATTTTTCATATTTTATGGAAGAAAAATTGTTTATCCATGGCATAAAAGCATTCACCATGTGAAACATTTTACATTTGGCTACACTCTGGACCTAATTTCCTCATATGTTTTAAACATACCCTGCTTCTGATTTGTCACTGTTGCCTATGATTGAACCGGTGCTTGTGTGTGCCAGTGCTCTTCACTGAACTGAAAAACCATCTTGTTAAATAGGGTCAGTGACATCACACAAAGAGAACTTATGTAAGTTACTTTACGAGGAAAACCTACAGAAACTGAAGATAAATAAATGGATGTTATATGAGCATAAGCTCATTATGGTTGCATGTTAATATGAAGTCATAGGGTTTTAGGAAAAATAAATGCTAATGAGGACAAACTTGCAAGGATTAACTCGATGAGAGAGAGGTCCTGGGAAAATGGTGTCATTTGATTCCTGGACTTGAAATGGGAAGGTGTTTGCTGCCGTCTCGGCTTACATTTGGCAATGATGTAAACCTGGCTTCTGGACAGTATTGTTGCTAGCCAGCTGAGTCATTTTCTCCACCTTGGCTTATAAACAATGAAGCAGATATTTCATATCTACATTCAGTTCAACTTGACTACGCGGGATCTGTTTTTAATTTCTTTTCATTACGTCTTTTATAACAACATTACACACCACCTGAGTGGCCTGTGCAGACTGTGAAGCATTTTTCCTTTTTTTCCCAGCATTTCATCTGTAGTCATGCTCACAGCATTCAATCTTTCTGGATTGTAACTCGGCCAGACCACGTCTGAAGTGTACATGCATTTTGCAGTACACACAGTATGTGTAATTTTCCCTCATGCTGTTTAAAGATTAATTTCCAGGTGATTAAGGTATTGCTAAGATCCTCTGGAAATTAAAAGGTTTTTTTTTTTATCTCCATTTTCTTTAATTAAGCAATTGCTTTAAAGTCTGTGTTCAAAACTGATGCTTCTTGCCATCGACCCACAAAGCATAATCTTTTTAATGAATCAAAATGTGACTTGTTATCAGCAAGTCGCAGTGATTTAATACAACGGCGGTGAGCAGTTTCTCAAATGAACCCCTGTATTGCAATAAAACTTCCATAAATAATAAGGGTGAGCTATATGTGCTCATGCTGTTGTCAGGATTGTCACAATATAAAACATGTGTCGGCACTTCATTCTCCAATACGTCAAGTTGACATTGAATAATGTGGGCATGAGGATGTATGGCGTTGTCTTTCCTCTCTGGTAAATGGAAATGTTGCGATCATAAACACCGTATTGGATATGTGTGTGTGTGTGTATAAGCTTTTAGAAACGGGATATAATAGCCTTCTTTGATTATAAGAAAAAGTGAATGAGTGTTAAGATATGGAGGGAAACTTTTTTCAAGATCTAATCATAAGTATCTGATTGACTTTTTCCCACCAGATTCTATCAAGAGAATGAATGTCCACACACTGGTTTGGAGTTTCATTTTTTTTAATGCTCTGATTAAAACTTCTAGGTATATATAATGTTATTGATGGGCTATAAAACTAAATTATATAGATCTGCCAACCAAGCCCTGACACAATTTTAAAACGGCAGCTTTAAAACAATGTTGAACGTAAATGTTTGCGTTGGAATGTTGTCACTATGGAGCCCAGGTATAAAGTGGAGAGGTTGAGAGATTTGCATGTTAAGTTGGGTCATGTGTAGATACTAATTCTGCTGCGTAAATACTAAACCTCCGGTTGGGCCATTAAGTGTTGCAATCTGGCGTTGTGGCAATATCAGTATCCATTTAAGGTTCCCTAAATTCCATGACGCTAATGTTGTCAAGCAGGTTTAGACTGAAACTTGTAGTTGTAGACACTGTGACAACTGGAAGGTTTTCTTTATTTGTGAAGTAGGGCATTTTTTAAAACTTTTTCTAAATAAAATGTTTGGGGCTGTTTTTTTTATTGCCGTGTTTATCTAAAAGTGGTTGCTTCTTCGATTTTTATGTCAAGATCTCAGTTTTCCATAAAAAGACTAAAACTGCATTTCCTTTCAAAATGAAAGAGCCTGTAAAACAACAATAAATCTATCTAAAGTTGCATGTTGTGACCACATGGATCACTTGGGGCATTGACTAATGTAACAATCCAGACACAGCTTCCACTGTCTCAGTCAGCACAAACATGCTCATCCATCAAACCTCTCAGTCGACTGTGTTCAGCCTTTCATTGCAAGAAGCACAATGTACACTCACTGTGGATTTAGAGTTGCTCACTATGTTTTCAAAGCTGCATGGGCTGCAAGTTTTGTAAATTGAACTGCATATTCTCTCTGTTATGTCCTGCTGCTGAACTCATTGTGAAAAAAGAGGTCACGGCAGTCTTTCTTTTCGTAGAATTCATAAAAGAATGACATTGCCAAGAAAAGTGAAAAGAGAACATGGAATTTTTCCCTTAACATGGAATTTGTAAAATCCTGGGACATAAAAAGGAAGGAAAAATAACAAATAATAGTTTGTGGTCGTATCTGTTCAGATAGAGGCAAGATACACTATGGCCAACTTGTTTTTGTTTTTTTAAATTGGTAATGCCAACTATTTTAACCCCCCCCCCCAGTGAAAATTAAATTAAAGTGATTAAATGTGTTTACTTGTGATAATGCATTCTATGTTTGGGACAGCTTCAGGTTGACACACCTCTGGTGCAAAGGGTGCTTGTAAAAGTTAATGTGTAAGCTTTGTTTACATGTCTTAAAAGGTTCATTTTTACAGTTATTTGCAAACATTAGTTCAATACTGAAGTATTGTGTTCTTTATATTTATTTATTCCTAATTGTGGAATATATAGAGCATGTATCGACTATAAATAATAGTAAATGGCAAAATGTTGACAAACTAGATACACATATAACTGGCAGTGAGTGGCACGTTTATTAAAATGTAACTCTCATTCTTGCTTTTTTTTTTTTTCATACAGCTCAACCATGTTTCCTGACTTACCTGGATAAAACTTCAATGCAGATGACCTTCTGGGAGGGACAAAGAAGTGCAGCTGAATATCCACAAGAGCATCTGGACCATGAGCCAAAACCTTTTGAGATGGGGTTTTTTTTTTGTGCCTTCTGAAGGAGGTGTGAAGCGTTTCACCAGCAGCTTCACAAGATGATCGAGTGCAAATTACATTCTTTTGGAAATAAAAGACAACGTCTTATCAAAAGATCACCAATAAGAAGACTTTGACTGTAACTGTATTTTTGTTTATTTTCTTAATTGAACAGTTTTCAGTAGCCGACAAATTAAAATAAATTTCTTCATGGGCTGCTGAAGTGGACCAGAAACCCATGTGCAGCAGGGCAGCTGCAGCAGCTGGTGGCATAACTTAGCCTCGGACTGTTGGGTCGTTCTCCCTTTGGGGCCCAGCGACAACCTGCCCCAACCTCTCACTTTCCAACCTGTCTGTCTGAAGGCAGACTCCACTAACCAATGGCATGGGTCAAGTTCTTCAGGAAGCAGGGGGGCAATCTGGGGAAATCGTACCAGCCGGGGAGCATGCTGTCTCTGGCCCCTACCAAAGGACTCTTGAATGAACCGGGCCAGAACAGCTGTTTCCTCAACAGTGCTGTGCAGGTACGTGTGTCTCATGTTTGTTAACAATGTCATTTTTCAAGTTTGATCGTTTTCAAGTCACTGTTTTAGCAGTTCATAATTTAAAAATCGCAGCTTGCAGAAACAAACGCAGCCTCAGGGGGTCACAAGCTAGTGTCTTTTTGAGCCGGTCCTAAGCCCAGATAAATCCAGAGGGTAGTGTCAGGTAACACCTTTGCCCAACTAAACATGCGAATCACGAGACCCATGAACCCCGTATTGGATCGGCCGAGGCCTTGGTTAACAGTGGCCACCATTGCCACTGTTGACACTGGTGCCTATGAGTTAATTGGGTTACTGTTGATTGAAGGAGAGGGGGAAGGCATGTCCATAGATGGAGAGAAAAAGAGGAGAGGCAAGAGACTAGGGTTGAAAGTAGGGACTTTGAATGTTGGGACTCTGACAGGAAAAGCGGGAGAGTTGATTAACATGATACAGAGTAGGAAAGTGGATATTCTTTGTGTTCAGGAGACCAGGTGGAAAGGTAGCAAGGCTAGAGGCTCAGGAGCAGGGTTCCTACTCTTTCATCATGGTATGGATGGGAAGAGAAATGGATTAGTTATCTTGAAGGAGGAGCTTGTTAGGATTGTTGTGGAGGCGAAAAAAGTGAGTGGTGAATCTGAAGTTAGAAACTAAAGATGTGATGTTAAGCATCGTAAATGGTTGTGCTTCACAGGAAGGATATGACATAAAAGAGAAGGAGTAATTCTGGAATATGGTAGATGAAAAGAAGGAGAGAATCCCCAAAGATGAGAGTGGTGATTGGTGTATATTGCAATGGACATGTTGGAAAAGGCAACACAGGTGATGAGGAAGTGATGGGCAGGTTTGGTATCCAGGGTAGGAATACAGAAGGACAGATTCAAAAAGACTGGACAACTATAGCTTATGTAATCAAGAGACAGGTAAGAGAGTACTTGGTGTGTCATCTGGTAGTAGAGTGCAATGAGGATGTGCAGGAGCATGTGGAGAAAAAGAGGCTAGCTAAGAAGTGGGACACTGAGGACAGAAGAGAGTTCAGGGAGTGTAAGGTGAAGGTAGAGGTGGCCAGCAAGGAGGGAGAGTGGTTTATACAGGTTGGTGTAGCAGAAGGATTGACATGGTAAAGACGTGAAACAGGCTAGGGGGATTAAGGATAGAGGTGGACATTTGTTGACAGGTGCCAGAAGTGTGATGGGAAGATGGAAAGGTACTTTTGAAGAGTTGCTGAATGTGGAAAATGTAAGACAACGAAGAGTAGAATAAGTCACTATAGTTGACCAGGAGGAGCAAAGATTTGTAAGGCTGAAGTGAGGAAGGCATTGAAGAAGATGAAGAAGTCCTAGTTTTCAACTAGGACTTCTAACAAGATTTTTGAGAGTATGCTTGAAGAATGAAAATGTGTGCTGGTGGTGTTTTTTAAGAAAAAGGGAGACGTGCAGAGTTCTACTACAGAGGAGTAAAGTTGATGAGCCATACAATGAAGTCATGGGAAAGAGTCGTGGAAGCTAGACTAAAGGCAGAAGTGAGCTTTTGTGAACAGCAGTATGGTTTCATTAGAGTACTACAGATGCAAGATTTGCTTGGAGGGTGTTGATGGAGAAGTACAGAGAAGGTCAGAGGGAGCTGCATTGTGTCTTTGTAGACCTTGAGAAAGCATGTTGCAGGGTGCCAAAAGAAGAGCTATGTAATGGTATGAGGAGGTCTGGAGTAGCAGAGAAGTATGTTATTGGTGCAGGACATGTGTGGGAGCTGTAAAAGTGTGGTGATGACAGAGGTTCAAGGTGGAGGCGGGGCTGCATCAAGCATGGGCTCTGAACTCCTCCTTGTTTGCTATGGTGATGTATAGGCTGACAGATGAGGTTGGACATGAGTCTCCATGGACTATGATATTTGCAGATCATATTGTGATCACTATAGGAAGCAGTTAGAGGGAAATCTTGAAAGACAGAGGTATGCCCTGGAAAATATAGACCACCGATGAATGGTTTTAGAGACTGTGGTACTGAGGAGATTACAAGATGCAGTTGGAAGTAGCAGAGATTAAAATGTTGAGGTGATTTTTGGTAGTGAGGATGATGGATAAGATCAGGAATACCAGAGGGACAGCACATGGATGTTTTGGAGAGAAATTCAGAGAGGCCAGACTGAGATGGTTTGGACATGTACAGAGAAGGGATAATGAATATATCTCTGGAAGGTTGATGAGGTTAGAAGTGCCAGGAGGGAGGCTTAGAGGAAGACCAAAGGGGAGATTTACGGATGCAGTGAAGGAGGACAAGAAGTTAGTTGGTGTGAGAAGACGATGCGCAGGATAGGGTTAGAGGGAGATGAATAATTCGCTGTGGCGACCCCTGGAGCAAATAGCCAAAAGGAAAAAAAGAAGATGAAGAAGTTTGCAGAAACAAATGAGGCCAAGTTGAGATTTTGAAGAGTACAAACAGTTCGAGAGAGAAGTGCTTATAGGATTGGTTTGGATGCAAATCCAAACGTTTTTTTTTCCAAGATATGCTCATTCTTGCTTATTTATATATTATTTAGAAGGTGATGAAGCACATTTTCTCAACCTAGAGTATAAATGCTTGTATGCCAAAAATAGCTCATGGAGTAACAGCACCCAAAACATTTGAAACAACACATTTGACCCAACACGTATAACAGTAGAGGATGCAGCCTGCAGCTTTTGCTGTCCTTTTTATTGTTGAGTACGTTTTTGTAGGCAGAAAACATGCTAGTTATATTGAGCTTTTATTTGGCCCTGGTATTTTTTTTTTATGTTTCTTGTTAGTTGCCTTGACATCTAGGACCCACATTGCTAAATTGGGTGTCTTCAGCAGGCACCAGGTCTAGCATCTTCAAGCTGAGAATTGTGCTCATTATCTTATGATATCAGTGACTAATTTTATAATTAGCCATGTTGAGTCATTCACGTTGGGGTGAGTGGATTTTACACATTTCTGTGATGTGACAGAAACACATTCTCAATTTGATATGTTTACAATCTGTTAGACTTGCTGAAGATGCATTTATTTTCCCAATGTTCTAACAATGTTAGAGTACACACATTTTGATGTCCCTTTTCAATTGTTTCAAAGTTGAAATAAGAGTGTGAGTTAATCTTTTAATCTCAAATCTTTTTATAGTAACAGAAAACTTGACAAAACATTTGCTTATCACTGTAACTAAGCAGTTGTTGCTTTCCTTGTTCAGATACTTAAAAAGGAAAAAAAAAACAAAAAAAAACCATGTTAGTCATTGTCTACATTTTTCTGAGCTCCCCAGTAGTTTATAAATGGACTTGACGGTTTTGTTTGATCGCTGCAGTTTTGGCTGGTGAGATAATTCCTTATAACAGGCAGTGTTTGGTCAGTCTCAAAGAAGACTGTGACTCAGAGGGTGACAGACGAGATGGGCTGGTTGAAGATGATCATTACTTGTGGCTATGTTTCTGTTTGGTAATGAAGACTCACTCAGTGCTTATTTCCATGTCCTCGGAGACTTAAATTTATTTTTCTAAATGCCATGTGTAACACAAGACGCAGGGACATTCAGTTCTCTCACGTAATCAGATATTTCTGTTTTGACAAATTGTCCTTCTGTGTTTCTAATTGGTACAACTATTTTTTTTAAAACATGTAACAAATGCTTTGGTGCAGAGATAAGAGACTAGTTTTATTTTGTAAAGCGGCTCCTCTCTCTTGCATAGGTACTATGGCATCTGGACATCTTCAGGCGCAGTTTGAGGCAGCTACCTGGACACTTCTGTCTGGGAGACTCATGCATTTTCTGTGCTTTAAAGGTAGGATATAATCAGGATTTACAATGAGCCTGAGCATAATGTTAAACAGTAGTTCCTGTTTGCCATCTTGGATGTGTGGCTCATCAGGTCACATATCCAAGCTGTGAAATGGGCAGCGTGAATGTCACACAAATGCTTTCTGTAAACACAATATGCCATTGTCCAAGTGCAAACCATGTCTTGCTCTGTTCTCCAGGGCATTTTCTCCCAGTTCCAGCAGAGTCGGGAGCGAGCCTTGCCCTCTGACAACCTGCGTCATGCCTTGGCAGAGACCTTTAAGGACGAGCACCGCTTCCAGCTGGGCTTTATGGATGATGCTGCTGAATGCTTTGTAAGTTCCTTTGGGTGCTTGGCTGTCATAAGAAAGGGGGGGGGTGTCTTCTTATTTGCATGTTGTACTGCAACACAGTCGGGATACAATGCAAAGAACTGTTTGGCGAGGTCGATGAAGGAGCTTCTGTCCCCCCCCCCACCTCCTAACAACCACGCACAATGAGACTTAATATCACATATGACAGGTTATATAAGCATCAGAATTGTAATGAAACGTCTGATTTGTTCTGATTCACAGAAACATGTATACCTGTTCAAACTCAAAGTTTTAATGAAATAATTAAAACTGCTGCATTCAATGAGAAGATGGAAAAACAATTGCTCTGCAATCATTTTCATCTTATCAGTAAGCTCATTAACCTTGTGTTGAATAAACCAAAGGAAGAATCTTTCAAGGTCACATAAATTACCAATCTCTTACTGCTGATCTATGAGACTGAAGAGTTACAACGTCTCTGACTCGCGCAAAGAAAAATGTAGGGAAGATCAGCATCATGCTCTAGAGAGTATTATGGTTTTAATCAGAGCTCTGATTTGGCAGATTGAGTTCTTGGTATCCAATATCCCACCATGAGAAAATAACCGTCAAGGAGGCTCATTGGCTTAATAGTTGAAGACACCTTTTTAATGATTAAAATCTGAAAATCATGAGAAGCGTTTATTCTTAAAATACGCTGTACTGTTTATCAATGTCATGAACCCAGACTTGGTCAGTGCACTGGCACCACATCTTTAGCTGAGGAAGCTTATTGCAAGAGTGATTTTCATTTATTAATTTTTCTTGTGCTGTTTTAAAATCTGCTAGTATGGAGTGACACTTTCACACATTTCAAGCTCTATTGGGGTGTTTCTGTCTTCATTTTTTGTCTCCCTTGCTATTTGCTTTTTTACTTCCAGAGTTATGATTTTCACTTGCTATGTTTTTCTGCGTGTATATA
This sequence comes from Cololabis saira, assembly GCF_033807715.1. Taxonomy (NCBI): domain Eukaryota; kingdom Metazoa; phylum Chordata; class Actinopteri; order Beloniformes; family Belonidae; genus Cololabis; species Cololabis saira. The sequence continues at coordinate 29,406,140 of NC_084606.1, forward strand.
CTCAGTTCTTCATTCTGGACATATCATTACCCAGGAGCATTTAACATTTAATGTATTAGCAGGAGGTGCCCCATGGTGAAGTTATATGAGGAGTTGGTGTCAGATTAACAGGCTGTGAAGCTGACCTTGCAACGTTTGCATGACTACCGTCCTGCTTTAACATTTAACTTGCAAATGTTTGGTAGAAATGAGGAGGAGCTAAAATGGATTGCAGCGTGTGCTTTAAATGTGACCCCATCACAATTCCAAGCACTGAAATCATGGAAAAAATCTCTGAAGATGTGGAAACGGTTGGAAATGCTTCATCCCTAAGACATCTCCTGTTCTTTCACAGGAAAACATTCTTGAGAGGATCCACCTCCACATTGTGCCTGAGGAGACAGATGCCTGCGTTTCAAAGTCTTGTATCACTCATCAGAAGTTTGCCATGTCACTTTATGAGCAGGTTTGTCAGTATTGTCTGAACTTTGTGTGACAGTGTAGGTTTATGCACATAAAGACGTTTTAGTGTTCATTATTTGCTTTACCTTTGCATATTTGTTTGTACAGACTCAAGTATGACATGTGAACAGTCTGAAAGCACTCAAGCTAGTTGTAGTGTTAAGCAACCTCAAACACACGCATAAAAATCACTGCTTGAGACAATTGATATCCACTTTTATCTTGTTTTGATACCAGGCTACGTCAGTTTCCACAGTGCTGTAGCTATAATACCAGATGCCTCACAGATGGTGTTCACGCAAATTCCAGCTCAGCACAACACACCACCCTGCCCTTTGGCCCTGATGTTCATCATTGACTCTGTCCCAAACTAGCACTATCCGAATGAAACGGATAACACCACTTTGCACTAAATCCTTTGGGCACAAAGAGAATTTTGTTCCACCTCAGTAGTTATCAGGAACTGAGAGAGAAAAATTGTGTTGCTATATCGAGATATATTCAGAAGTTACTGGATGTCTGATAATGACAAATGTGTAAAATTTTGTTTTACACTCAATTAGTTTGTACATGCTGAAATCACACATGTTGAGTATTTTCATCCTCTCTTTCAATGGCTCTCTCCTCTGCAGTCCGTGTGTCGCAGCTGTGGGGCCTCGTCCGACCCACTGCCGTTCACAGAGCTGGTGCATTATATCTCCACCACTGCACTCTGGTAAGAGAAGGCCCATTTACAACTTAGACTCCTTTTTGTAATCATTTTTATCCCACTTTTCATGTTTAATTAATTTTATTTTCCATATATATATATATATATATATATATATACGGTATGCACACACACAAATAAATAAGTGGGAATATTTTTAAATTTATTAATTTTGTTTTATTTTCTATTGTATGTTTCCAATCATCATACTGCTTTACCTGTTAACCTACTACCTGAGCTTTGCTTATGCTTTATGACTGTGCTTTGAGATTTAAATAAGAATCAGTGGTCATGTTGAAACATTGCCACAAACTATTAATCTTACAAAGATCTATTTATCGTCCAGCTCTACCTACAACCTTTAACTTCTAACTGAAGCTAGCTACTAAATGATGCCCACCACTTTCATTTCAACCAGGATAATAGTGATTCAGGCTCAGACAACTTTATTGATCCCCATGGTATTAATAAATGTTTCATAAATCGGGACCCATTTTCTCTTAGCACACACGCCAACAGACTGTTTGGGGAAACATATAATCAGATATGGAAATAATAAATAAGATTAAAATGAGATAAACATTGGCATCATATCAGCCTCGATTTCTGGAGATTTCTCAATAAGTCATGTCAGTGATTTAACTCCCTGGTTTTCGACACATTTAGATCCAATAAGTTATCAAAACACCATTAAATAAAAGCAGAGAAAGCAACGACAAAATGTGACTTGTTGTTTGTGCTTTGTGGGGACATAGGTTTTAGTTGGAGCCATTCCATGTAGCTGAAACGTATCATGACGAAGCGTCCTGCCACACCACCAGAAACCTACTACTGTCACACTGTGTGTAAAACACAGACTGTGTAGCTATTTTTTCCTGTACTAGTAATGCACTTTGAATGTATGTTGCTGTGTTTCTTCGTTTTTGGTCATCTTTATGTATTCTTGCGAGGAGAAACAAGGATTTTTGTCTGTACAGGTTCAAAACAAGAAGCTGGCAACTGCATTTTAATTAATAAGAGTCACGCACACAGTAGGGAAATTGCTAAATAAATTCAGAGATGTGATAAGACAAAACAACTGACCATAAATACAAAGACGGTTGAAGATGGAAGAACCAAAACAAAATGACAACATGGCAAAAGCTATTGAAAAATGACAAAGAATAATTAAAACATTGTAAAATAAGCAAAGATGACTAATGACTGAATAAATTATGCAAACCAAAATATTTCAAAATTTTCAATAGTTCTGATTCATAATATATCATATTTTGTTCTTATTTACAGCTTTATGGTTTTTTTACACACCTCACACGCCATGTTTATTTTCCTCGCTTATTCTTTAGGTTTTTGATGGCAGCTTTTATTTTTTTTATCATGAATTCTTTCTCAGTCAACAGATGCTTCAGCGCAGAGACGAGTCTTTTGGAGAACTGTTACAAGCAGCAGGTACAATAGGGGACCTTCGAAACTGTCCGGTAGGTAAACTCTGTGTGTGACTTTGTGTGTGTGTGTGTGTTTTTTGTTTTATTTTTTTAAACAGACTGAGCAGTTATGCAGCTCACATTGTGATTTGAGGTTATTTTTTGAAAAAAACTTCTGGTTTTGTTTCATTCTCTCTTTTTCTTCCAGAGTAACTGTGGCCAGAGGATCAGGATCAGACAGGTCCTCATGAACTCCCCAGAAATAGTCACCATAGGCTTTGTATGGGACTCTGACCAATCAGATCTCACTGAAGATGTCATCCGCTCACTCGGGCCTCATCTTACTCTCTCTGCGGTGAGCTTGCATTCCATCATGTTGCATTATATTTGATTGAGCTTCCATCAAATTAAGATGACAGACAACTGGCATGTTTAAAAGCTTTTTTTTTGTTTAATTGTTCAACTGTCTGTTGTCCAACTCTTTAATTTTCTGGCTATTTTAGTGCAATTAAACATATGTGGGGAATAAAGTGGGGATTTATTTCTTTGGAAGTCTGCTACATTGCATAAGCAGCTAACACCCATGCTGCTGATCAGAAAGCCCCTGCTGGTCGTGGTCAGCTGTTCAGAAAGCCCTTCCTCTCATCTTTTTGTGCGTGTGTGCATAAAAGCTTGCATGTGAAGTGAAAATGTGGGCTGAATACACTTCATTGTAACGAGGATGAAAAAATGACAGTGATTTTTATATGAATATTATAAACCTAGTGTCTTTACTGATACACTCAGAAAATCCCCCAGATGTGGGTACATTTTTCTTCATTTCACTCTTAAAATTATGGCTTCCTGCATATTTGTATCAACAAAGTCTCACCCAAGTTCACATTGACCACAGAGTATCATGGTACATGATGTATGAAATAATTCTCAGTTGCCTGTTCACATCAGCTCCTTACAAACGAAAATCTGCACGCAGCAGAATAGGATATACTTGGCACCTTTTTTTCCCATTCCCCTTCAAGTATTCAAACTTTTATAGTTGACAGATTCTGTTTGAGCCTTTCCGACACATACCATTCGAAATATTTGTCAGATCCACCCTCACATTACTGCGCCACAAAGGGTTTTATTCATGAGGGAGCATTTAGTGGGTACTATAAAGGAGTCCTCCACCCGGATGACTGGATAGAGCTGGATGAACACGGACAAACCATTCGCTATTCAAACACTGTCCTTGGATTACTCTTGTGCAGCCCTGTAGGGAAGATGTCAAGATCTTTTCTGATGCCACTGACTCAAACCAGCCCCGTTTGTGGTGATTGTCTCATCAGCACTGGTAAATTCCCTCTGACCATAATCAATAACCACATGGAGGGACTGATTTGACTGGCTGTGAGAATCATGCACTTGTTTTTCCTGTAATCGAGTGTCAATGCAGATGAATAATTTATGTATAAATATTCATTTGTGCATGTTTTTGTGGACACAGCTCTTCTACAGGGTGACAGATGAGCATGCCAAAAAGGGAGAGCTGCTGCTCGTGGGGATGATCTGCTACTCCAGCCGCCACTACTGTGCCTTCGCCTTCCACACCAAATCCTCCAAATGGGTTTTCTTTGATGATGCAACAGTGAAAGAGGTGAGAGAGCGTGCACTAGTACTTATGGCACAATCAGTTTAATATTGAGTCAGCGTACTGAAACTCAAACATTATGTTGGTTATTCCAATTTACGGTTGTAGATTTGGTGTTTGCCAGACTGAAAAAGATTTTCAAAATTTAAGTGCTGATATTTAAAATAACACGTTTTGCCTGGCAACATGCTCGACATATACTGCAAAAATTACTAAAATTGTCATAATTTCTTTAAACCTTTGAACAGTCAGTTCTGTATTTAATTGTTCACATCCAAGATATCTATCATGTTTGGCTGTGTCACTTTCGAAGAAAACAAGAGATAAAACTAAACAACTTGTGGATCTAGACGCAAAATGCAGCTGTAAATAAATAGGTTTTCAACCTAGATTTAAAGCAGCTGTGTCAGCAGCCCTGGTGCATTCTGGGAGCTTGTTCCACAGGTGAAGAGCATAAAAGCTAGTGGTACAGAAAGTACGCCTGACCCTGATAACCTGAGGGTTGTGGTCGCTTGATAATGGACCAGGACATCAGAAATCTATTTTGGCTCTAGACCATTCAGTTATTTTTTTCTCCTTTTTTATATATTTATTTATTTTGTATTATATAATATATATATATATATATATATATATATTTATTTTATAAGATTTTTGTGGCACTAGTGGCCTTTATTGCAAAACTAGGTGGACAGGAAACGGGTTTAGAGAGAGAGGGGAAGACAGGCAACAAAGAGTGTCAGGCCAGGACCCCGAGCCTATAAACCGACAGCAACCAACACATTTTCAAATCTATTCCATGACAGATGGGAACCCAGTGTAACGATCTGAAAACTGGAGTTATATGGTCCACTCTCTTGGTCTTAGTGAGGACTCGGGCAACAGTGCTCTGAGCTAACTGCAGCTGTTTGAGGGATTCTTTTAGGTAGAACCATTAAAACAGCATTACACCAGCAGTCTTATAAAGATAAAAGCATCGACAAGTTGCTGCTGAGACATCAGTCTTTTAATCCTTGATAGGTTCTTTAGGTGATTTATAGACCTAAATTTTAAAAGCAACATCAAGACTGTAGTGAAGTCAGCCTGAGTCCAGAACCAAACATGGATTTTTGGATTGGCTATTGGTTTTTAGCTTCAGTGCTTGAAGCTGACTTTTAATCTTCCTTCCTCGGCTCCAAACACTTTTATTTCCATTTTGTTTTTCTTTGACTGAAGAAAATTCAAACACAGATGGATTGTAGTCTCCTGGTGAGATTGTTATAAAGATTTGAGTATCTGCATAGTTATGTTTAGTTGCATAGTTCAAGTTACCTGTTCATCATTTGAGTGAGTTGGAGCATATAGATGTTGAACAACAAAGGCCCCAAAATTGAACCTTGGGGAACACCACATGTTGTTTTTGGTTCCTCCAATATGAAGTTGCTTAAAGATACAACATTGTCTCTGTCTTTTAGGCCGCGTTCAGACTGCAGGCAAATATCCGATTTGTAGCCCATCCAGATTGAAACTGGATGACTCTTTTGAAGTCTGAACAGTCCCAAACCGCATGATATCCGATTTTTGCAAACCAGATCGAAACCACCTCCGGGAGGTAGTTTCATATCCGATCCATATCTCATTTGGGCAGATGCGTCTCAGTCTGAACAGCTCCAAACACTCAGATCGGATATGACTGTCCCAGACGCTCCAAACCACCCGCCCATTTCCAGTTGTGGAGCTACTCATCCTTTCACAGAGAGCATGTACAATCTCTGATGTCACGTCAAAAACTATTATTTGTAGTTTAAGTGTTGCAAATTCACATTACAAATCATGTTTTAATAGCAGAAAAAAGACCGCATTTCCACGTACGGTGCGGGTCGCCGCGTACCCTACGCCGTAGTCTCTGCGTTGGGGTAACGCGGAACCATAAATCAGCCTTCAGTCGCGCTGTGAGCCTGAACCTGCAGCCCGTCAGCCCCTCTTCTCCTAGGAGGAGAGGTTATGGAGCGGGGCTGCCAGTTGTTCATTGCTGGTTCGTTTTGTTAACTCTGAGCTTTGTTGGTTGGTTTGTTAGTTTGCTGGTGGTTTTGTTCTGAACACCTTTCTCTGTTTCTCATTTTGCTGGGACGTCGGGTCCCTCCGCCGAGACGCGGTATGCGTTATGTCTAAAAATGATGCGCAGTGCCGACCCAATCAGAAACGGTACAGATATTTTGGGATTTTTTTATATATATAAAAAAAATACATGACTTCACACAATACACGCGCTGGGTGACGCCTCCGCCCTGACGTCGTTGCTACGGCAACCCGTCAGATCAGTCAATGATGTGGCCCAGTCTGAACAGAGCCAGATCCGATATGGACACTTGCTAAAAACAGTGTGGACAGTCAGCCCTGAAAATCGGATATGAGAAGGAATCAGATATATATCAGATTTGCCTGCAGTCTGAACGCGGCCTTAGATGGGACTCAGGTAAGTGCTGTACCAGAGTCCCACCCAGTTTTTCCAGTCTAACAAGATATCATGGTCAATCATATTGGATGCAGTATATAGATCTGGTAAGACCAGGAGTGAAATGTTGCCACTCACCGTATCGCAGCGGATGCCATTAAGGACCTTCACTAGAGCTGCCTCAGTGCTGTGTCAAAAATGAAATTTATATTGTGAAAATTAAGTGGAAAATTCCTGGAAGAAAGGGGGGAAAAACGAAACAAATCCTTCCTTCTTTTTGTTGACTATAGAGCTCACACCGAGCTTGCAGTGATAAAGGCACAGTATTTGGCAGCAACACTTCGTCTTTGGACAAACCGCTCTCACAAACCGCCTTCTTTGTGGTTGTTTGTGATTTATTCTTGTCTGAAGGAAGCCTGCAAGTTCAACGTGAGACAGAAAAACACAGCCAGATGCTCTCCTTCATTTTCTTGATTACCACTATGAGAGATTTTGCCCATCAGATTGGTTTCCTGAAAACCAGCAGCAGTAGCAACGCCAGCACATTTCTAAAGTTTTATAAGGAGAGTTTCAACTTAAAACACTCAGTGTATGTATAAAAAAGGATGAGGGCTCTGAAAAACACAACAGGTTTTAGCATTGTATGCTAAACAATGGAATATGCATGCCATTAATTAAAGCTGTCAGTCAAACCTGGCAAAAACAAAATTTGTTCCATTTTAAAGTTTAGTCCAGTTGGTAAAGATTCTTATTGGATCATCCACTGGTTTAAATGTGGAAGTTACAGATCATTTCTATACATTTGTGTGTCTGTAAGAATTCATTCTTTTTTTTTTGGTGGGGGGGGGGGGGTTACTACTGGGGGGGGTAATTGAGAATCCACACATTAATTCTTCCCCCTTTGTTTTTAATAGACTTTTATGTTTGTTTGTGGCCTGTATTTGTGTCTCCCGTCCTCAGTATTTTCTTGGGGACTGCGGTGCAGTGGTGGGCTGGCTAGGTGTTAATCCATCAGCAGCTTGTGCTGTGTCTGCAGCTCCTTTTACTCACTTCCTGCCAAGTCCATACCTGAATTGAAACTTGCCAGCGTTTCCATGACTCCCCAAATAACTGGTACTGAAAGCTGCTGCAGGTTGCTAAATCACTGCTTTTCCAGTGTACGAAGCATTTAGCTTACACAATTGTGAGGAAAATATATTGTTGGCAGAATATGACAAATCATCAATAATTAATGTATTATTTATTATTAACTGAATTGAACAGTTAAATTAAACTGTTGGCCTGTTTTGGAAATAGTTTTTTTTAGTTTTTACTTGTTAAAGGACGGCTTCTCCTCTATTTCTGCTTTGTTTGTTCAAATTTGTGGTGTGGGTTTGATTGTGTTCGTGTCTAATTGGGTGCATTTTGGTGTTTTGAAACGTATTTATTTATTTTATTTATTAAGTTGTAAACCTGTTGAGCAATATGTGTTCCACAACAAGTTACATTAAAAGTGCTACACACACAAGAGTGATTGAATTTGAAATAACAAATATTGTTCCTCATTTGTGAAAATTTCATTTTAGAAAAAAATGAATCTACTGTATTTTCTTTCCATTCGCCAAACTTTCTTCATCTTGGTTCATATAGAGTAAATGTACACAAAAGGCCATGTGTGTACATTTATTTGATTGCAATCTCTTTGTTGCACTACCCTGTCTTTTTTTTCATTTGGATTAGTTTTACTGTCCCTTTTTTTTAAACCTCCTTCCCACCCACTTTCCTTCCCTGTCTTCCTCTGTGATTTGCTTAATTAAAGAGTTCACGAGCATCTGTTAGCGTGCAGCCTGTCTTTGTGGCGCCTTTATGGCGAGCCATGTACCTCACATGGCTTAACTAATGTGATTGTGAGATTTGGTCTCAGCATGTTCTGTCTGCAAAGTTAGATTTTGAAAATGTAGACATGTAGTTTTTTTCCCTTTCCTTTTTTAAAAAAAAAGATGCAATATGTCAATTTTCTGTCAGGGTAAGATTGCATTGCGACATTTTCTTGATATCATTAAATCTTGATGTGTTTATGCTCTCTAGTCCTGAATTGCATTAGAGTATGATTGCTTGATTTTTGACAATGAAAGCATTCATGGTCTTCCAAAACATGAGAAGATTATTTGAGGATCCCATTGAAAAAGAAAATGAAATCTTAAATATTCCAACTGACTGCTTTTAAAGAAAATATTCACACACAAGGTTATTTTCACTCAAAATAATGTATGTTTGTATTATAGGTGATAAAATAGCTTTTTTGTTTGTTCCTAATATGTTTAAATCTATACATAGGTTTTGAGCCTCTGACTCACCTTTTCGTATGTTTTTTTCTCCTTTTGTGGTAGATTGGCTCCCGGTGGAAAGATGTGGTCAGCAAATGCATAAAAGGTCACTTCCAGCCTCTCCTCCTTTTTTACTCCAACCCTGATGGGAGTGCCATCACCACAGAAGATGCCTCAAAACAAAACAGCAGCCAGTCTCACTACAAAGCCTCCGTCAATGGAGAAGTACACGGTATGATGCGTTACATCATTATTTTATCGGTTCTGTATTCTGTAAGGTTCTGTAATATTGATCGCGCCCGCCTTTATTGGAATTGCATCCTACTATAAACTCGTTCAGAGATAATCATGTTGACATTTTCAAAAGATCAATACTTAGGTGAGAGGAAGTTTGATTGATTTCTTTTTTTTCCCTCTCTCTCATTCCCCTTATGTGAAAATGCCATGTTATGTATTTATCTTGTTTAGTCTAGTTGTTCTGTGTAATGTACTTTTCTTTGCATTCAGTAGCTCTTATCACATCCCAAGCCAATGATTTCAACATGAACTATACAATAAACCGCCCGTTAGTGTGAAACTAAGGCTACGTTCACACTGCAGTTCCCAAGTGACCCAAATCCGATTTTTTGCTCATATGTGACTCAGATCCGATTTGTTTATGACAGTGTGAACAGCACAAGTCACATGGAATCTGATCTTTTCAAATCAGATTCAGGTCGCTTCCATATGTGGTTCTAAATCGGATACAGGTCTGATGTTTTGCAATGCGACCTCAGTGTGAACAGGCAGGTCGGAATTAATGCGACTTTGACGTCACACGCAGAGCCCCGAGCCGCGGGGGAGACACGGGAGACGGCGGGGGTTCCTCCGGGCCGCCTCCGCCTCTCCTCCTCCCCTCCCCACCGCTCACCTCTTTATACGACATCAGATCAGACGAGACAACCCGCTGAATTTAAGCATATTACTAAATAAAGAAGCTAAGGATTCAAATCAGCGAAGCGGTCGTGGTCGCATAACCTGCCCGTTTTACAGCGAGCTGGGCCGTGTGTTAGGTGATAAACCCAGCTGAACGCCGGAGAGCAGAGCTGACACTCCGGGGAGCGGAGCTAGAGCCCTGCCGGGACTGTTTTCTTCATCCCGCTCCCGCTGCATTTCTGACCATTACCGCACCCGCAACGTGTGTGTTCCAGTCCCGCCCGCGCCGCAGTGTTTACATCCGCTCCCGCCCGCGCCCGCAGTGTTTTCATCCGCTCCCGCAAAACTCTGAGAATTCATGTCCGCATAATGATAGAGATGCAAGAGAAACGTCCTTGACAAATCTATCTGATTTAATGTTAACATGATAATTGTGGAGCTTGATGGATAACTGGCAGTTCACAGGCACCTGTTGGATGCAAACCCATCATTGTCATCATCACACGCCTCTGCGCATGCGGGTCAGTTCAGGGCTGCGATGCGTTCACACTCGAGTCGGATATAGGACACATTTTAAAAGATAATGTGAACAGCCACACAAAAAAATCGGATATGGGAAAAAATCGGAATTGAGCATTAAGGCCTGCAGTGTGAACGTAGCCCAAGTTGTCCAGATGTCTGTGTTTTACATCTTTTATAACTGTCACTGACTTAATTTGTGGATGGGGGATGAATTATGAATTAACAGCTGTCACTACCAGCTACTTTAATGTACAATTTAGATTCAAGCAACAACTTGTCTTAAAACAGAGTTCCATTTAAATGGAAATCTGTTTTAAGTGTGACTTGTCTTCCTCTGGTTTTTCAACTCACTTTATACTCCAATTATTCCTACTTCTTGTAATTTTAATGTATACAAATTATAAAGTCACATTTGTTACATTTGCTCCCAGGGGGTATTGGATAATTTTGATGATGACAACAGCAAAACATCTCTTCCGTTGGGATTATATATCCAAGGATTTGTGTGGTTGGCGAGGTTTTTATCCTCTTTAAAGATCCTCCTCCATCTCTCCATGCCGGCTGTGCCCGAGCTCCAAGCCGTGGCAGCTGCTCACTGTCCATCAGGACTCTGATGAAACTAGATGATTCTCCAAAAACGGGAAGAGCAGGGTGTATAAATCGTAATTTTAATTCTAGTTTAGTGTCAGGTGAAGCCTGTGCATTTACTCGTTTAAAGTACATTTGTATGTATATTTTCCCGGAACTTAAGGAACATGATTTTGTTTCTTTCTTCTCTTGATAAAGAGGAAAATCAACTTACGACTGCCTAAGTTTTTACATACTTTTTTTTGTTTTTACAGGTTCAGAGTCTCCAGTTTCAGTCCCCAAGAAGCTGGACCTTACAAGAGAGAATCTGAAGGCTGTGCTGGGCCACGACTCTCACAAACAGAAGACGCCTTCGACCCTCAGCAGAAGCAGCGCTCAGGCCAGTGGAGGACGGGGGCCAGGTAAATGGAAAACATTTACAGTAACTTAATACTTGGAAAAGAAAATTCAGTGGAAAGCAAATTAGTAAACTTGTGGAAGGATAACGTAGCCAGAACTTTAGGAGTGTTTTACAATGCACAAGAAAACATGGACAAAGATAATGAGTCAAGGCTAAGTTTTTGTGTTCAGAGACTGGCAACAGGAACAGATCTGGCATGGCAACTAGAGGAAGAGATAATTAAACATCTTCGCTGTGAGATGAAATCTGGCCATGTTAGTAATACGGAAGAGATTAGGGACCCTTGTTGAGGAGAGAGGTCACAAAGGGCTGCCAATTCTGCACATACTTAAGGGGAAGATTGGAGAGGAATGTATACAATGGTTAAATCGGCTCAACTTTGATATAATCACTTTTTTTTTTATCATCTGGTGGTGTGAAGTTGTGAATGTCCTTGAACTGTTTACTGCTGCTTCCAGTATCTTGAATATGATTGAGAGGGAAGGCTGCAAGACAGTAAAATGTCAGCAGTTGCTCGCAGCTTTCAGGAGCAGCAGAGTCGAGTTTGAAGTCAGATTGTGTTGTGATCTGTTAAAAATTCAGCTTTTTTTTTTTTTAAACAGAGGAAAGTATGGAATCCCTAATATAAAGTCACAAGTAAACCTGATGTTTCTCGATCTGTCGTGTCCTATTTACAGCGCCTTATTGTGAAATCTCAGACGGCCAACAATGTTTTCCACTGCCACGACTAATCATTTCATTTCCAAGTCAAAGTCTGCTGAAAATGTGGCACAGATGCCACAGAGCGGCCAGGGTGCTTTCTTGCAGCTTTCCCCCTCATACGGCAAAAAACATCTACCACATGCATCCTTACAATGCTGTGATGTAAAGTACTTGTGTCGATATGTTACGCAGCTGCGTAGCACCTTGGGTGTGCTGGGGACCTGGAAGCAGAAAGAAGTTATATGACAAAATGTTACCTCAAGATTAAAGTGCTTTTGATGCCTGCAGTGGGAGAAAGCTCCTCCTGGTCCTTTAAGCTTCAATCAAATGCTGTCTATGATCCATTTTGCTCGGAAGTGAACAACGTGTCAAATACCTAACTTATTTTTTTCTTCTTCTTTCTTCTCAAGTGAAAATTGGTACTGCTGATCCCAGGAGTCGCCTCAGGGACATTTCCAGAGAAGTAGCCCATCGAGCAGGAGAGTTGCGGGGAATGCATTCATCCAGAAGAGATGCTGACAGGAGTGGTCAGCGGAAGCTGGACTCACGCTACAGAGGTGGGCTCCTGTGCTTTGTGTGGATCTACAAGAGACGGCAGATGTGGTACCACACGTACACATGGGAATTGTCAGGCGTGATGCAAAAAGCGAGCTTTTCGCTTCCTCCGCGCTTATGTAATATTTTGTTTTGGAGCAATGGGTCAGGAAGGGGATTAAGTGGTGCATCTGTTGGAGCCAGCCTTGATCCTCCTCTCTCATAGCTGGGGCTGTTGGTTTCCCTCTCTGTGGTCTTGATGACGATTAACAAATAAATACACCAAACACTAAGCAGATGAAAGCAAAGAGGGATAAATGCTGTAAGATTTAAATGAAGAGTGACTTTAATTGCAAAACTGATGTTTGTGTCACTTTGTCCTCACATGCTACCAAACATTCTCATCAGTGCACTGCTGCTGTACTATTGCTGCTTTCAATTAAGAATCTGTGTGAGGATTATGGAGAGCAACATGTAAAATAGATCATATCCACCATGTCATTAGCGCTTGGCTGTTAATCACAGGAGCCCGCGGTGATTAATGACACAACGAGAGGTGACAATGCTGTTAACAAAAGTAGCTCCTGTCCAGGCCAGCACTTTTCAAATTTTCTTTAAAAACAAAGCACTCAAGTGCTTATATTAAGTGAAGATGTAAACAAAAGGATTGTTTAAATACTCTTTAGTAATTGTGTTTAACAACAGCCACATTCTGATGTACCGTTGTCAACCTGGAGCTTTCAGCAGCAGCTTTTCAAAACCCTGGCGTCTCACACATGTGATTAAAGAATCTAATGGTCCTAAAGTCACTTTGTGTGCAGCTGAACAGAATCTGCTTTCCACAGTCATTAAGATATTGGCAATAACTAAGCATAGGCTTTTGCCAACTTTTATGTGAACAGAATTTATTTGCTAGATTTTCGTTAACACTTAGATGAGGACTTTTGCACATAAGACTCATTTTTCAAATATTTTTTTGCCAATTAAATTATCTTTTTTTTCTCCCTCAAGAGTAAGAACGCACACACACATATCAACGCTTCCATTACAGCTGGAAGTGTCCTTTGAATCCCAGGGATAAATACCTGCATGGGTGTTCACACATGAAATGGCGCCCCTCTGTGCACACACCGTGCAAGAAAATTGACTCCTTGTGGTTATAATTTACACCTTCCTGCCATCAGCAGACATAAATGCCACTAACTCTGCTGTTTTCATGCCCTTTCTTACTTCCCGACCAGCCTCCTGTGTTGTTCAGCACAGCTTTACGTCTTGATGTTTAGTGTGGTCAGTTTTCAGCACCATCAGTGATATTTATACAGTTTTATTTATTTTTTTCCCCCTGGCATCAGGTGCAGCAGGAAAGCTTGAAATCAGCTGTGTAAAATTGTGCAGGGTTGTATTGAAGATGAAAATGCATTTCAAGATTCAAAGCAGAAGATAAAAATGATGTTTTATGTTTAAATTGTATGCATAGTTTCATTGTGTTGTCAAACTCTCATGGACCGTTTTCCTCAGATGCAGGTCAGGACCGTCAGTACTCGCGCTCCGCTTCCCCTCCGGAGAACGGCTTCAAACAGCACATGGAGACTCGACTGTATAGCAGCCAAGGAAAAGGTCCCATCCGGACCGAGCGAACCCCGTACCTCGGAGGCCGGTCCTCTCATGAACCCTCGCACTCCCACTCAAGGGTCCAAGTCCTACCCAGTGTGCCTGCTACAAGAGGTGGCCATCACAGCAAGAGAGAAGAGCAGCTCTCCAACGGATACGACACCGACAGCAGCCAAGACTCCAGAGAGCGGCACGGAGGGAACAACCGCAGCAGGTCCAATCGCCCGTGGAAGCCCGTGCGGGAGGCGCTGAATGTGGACAGCATTTTAAGAGGCGTCGATGAAGGAAATCCAGACACCAAAGAGCCACCGAGACGCCACAGCCCCCAGCGGAGGCCGAGTAGCCACTCGCCCTCGCGTGACCGAGAGCGAGAGAGGGATTTTACATGGGGAGAGCGAGAAGAGCTCAAACCCAAGAGCCTGATGACCATCTACGAAGATGAGCAGAGGCATGAAACCGGTGGCAGCCGAAGCTCTCTGGACTCGGATAGCCGAGGAGGCCACAGCGACAGAGACAGATCCAAGAGCTCGGCAACTCTTAAAGTGCGCAATGAAAACTGGAAGATCCAGAGAACCGAATCTGGATACGAAAGTAGTGACAGACTAAGCAATGGCTCAGCAAATCTCGACTCGCCTGTTGTTGACGGCCTTTCTTCAAAGGACCTGCGGCCCATATCCGAGCAGCATCTGATGAGGTAAAATAAACGTAATAATAATAATACATTGTATTTCTAGTGCACTTTTCATTAAAAACAAATCTCAAAGTGCTACAAGTTAAAATCAACCATGAATAAAATCAACAGGAAAAGGCTTTTTTAAAAAGGTGGATTTTTAGGCCACGTTTAAAAGCGTCCACAGTCTGCAAGGCCCTCAGGTGGTCTGGGAGGGCATTCCATCAGCCATTGTGCGGGGTTTAGTTTGTTGGGTTTTTAGGAGGTAGGTGGAGGAGGAACGGAGGGAGCGTGAGGATGACTGAGGAGTGAGGAGATCCATGAGGGAAGTGGGGGCAGTTCCATGAACACATCGGTGGGTGAGGAGAGAGACCGTGCAATGAATCTGGAGTGATACAGAGAGCCAGTGGAGGGTTTTGACAATGGGAGTGATATGACTGTATTTACACCCTCATCAGGATCCTAGCAACGCTGTTCTGACTGTATTGGAGCTTTTGAGTGCTCTTGCTAGGAATCCCGATGAGGAGTGCATTACAGTAGTCCAGTCTGGAGGAAATAAAAGCATGGACCAACTTTTCAGCATCTGCCATGGTGAGTGAAGGACAGAGTTTGGTGATGTTCTTGAGGTGATAGTACGAGGTTTTGCAGAGTTGTTGAATGTGGGCCTCGTATGTGAGATGGGGGTCAATTTTTACCCCAAGGTTGGTGATCACTGGAAGTAGTGGAATGTTTGGACCAGAGAAGGTGATACCTGTTATGGTGGAAGTGCGGACCTGGTGCGGAGTACCAACTAGGATGGCCTCAGTCTTGGAGCTGTTTAGCTGAAGAAAGTTTAGCTTCATCCATGCCTTTATCTCCTCCAGCCAGGTGTCGAGAGTGGAAGAGGTGGAGAGTGCAGAGTGGTCGGAGTGGTTAGAGACAGTTTTTAAATACAATTGTGTGTTGTCTGCATAGCAGTGGAATGACAATCCATGCCTGCTGATCACATGACCAAGGGGGAGCAGGTATATTGCGAACAGATATGGTCCTAATACGGAGCCCTGGGGAACCCCGCAGGTGACCGTGTGGGGCTCTGATGTGACTTTCCCCAGGGCAACATGCTCGGCTCTTCCAGTCAGATAGGAGAACCAGTTGTAGGCAGTAAAGTCTTGCAGTAACTGACAAAAAACAACCGACTCGGTGTTTGCATACTGGCAGCAGTGATAGAACTGACACCACATGCCCATCTAATTTTAAAGGCCCAAGTCTCAAAAGTGCTATTTTTGAATAAATAAATAAACAATGCAAACAAATTGTTCTAAGAATAGCGAGACCTATTTAACATTAATGCACACAAAGCAGTAACACGCGTCTCATCGTTCTGGGCTGTCATTTGTTGGCTTTGTTACACAGATCTTGTTTGGAAATAAAGAGAGCCAACAGTTATCTTATTCTCTTAAGTATTTAGGGATTATTATAGCCTGTATAATGATAAAATAACGTTTTTTTCACTCCAAAACTCGTTACAAAGAAGGCTTGTTTATACCTGACACTCATGGAAAATGTATAAAATTTGTAGTTTTATTTTGAGATTCATGATTCAAAAGTATTTTGGCTAAAATGTTGGTAATATCAAATATTTTGGAAGATTTTTCTGTTTGGAAAAGAGTTTATTTTATTTTTCAATATTTCAGGGATCACTTCCCCCCAAGATCATGTGATGATTTGAAGGCTGATCTCTTGTACTCTACGTTTTCTAATGGTAAGTAACAAAATCTCTTAAAATCACGAATCAACACAAGGAATGGGAACAAATTAATTGCACACTGGAAAGAAATGACAATTTTTCACATTATAGGTGGAAGTAATCCTCTGTCACAAAAGCTCGGCCATAACATTGAGGAAATCTTCTCTCCTCACCAGATTTATGTGTGTTTAAAAGGTGCTGCAACATTAAGATAATACCAGCAGTTTCCTTGATTTATTGTTTCATTAGTCGTGTTGAGGTCAAAGCCCAGTTAAAGGGTTGCTATGGAAATCATTGCATCCCATCTGTCTCGTAACTTTGACTACCACCTTCCCTTAGGAGAGCTTATGTTTTGCAGTGGGTTTTTTCTTCTTTTTATATATATATGTGTGTATATGTGTGTGTGTGTGTGTGTGTGTGTATATATGTGTGTGTATATATATATATATATATATATATATATATATATATATATATATATATATATATATATATATATATATATATTCATCACGCACAAACAAACAAAAAAAAACCTTGTAAAGTTTGTCAGTTTGGGCACAACTGTGTTTGGATGCTGATCCGCAATATATCCACGGGGCAAAAGCAGGGAAAATGTATTAAATTAACTAAGAACTAGAAAAAACCTGCCTCATTAATTTTCTCAACAGGAGTACAGTTAATTCTGAAGTCGCGCCTGCATGAGCGCGCTTGTGAGGGCCACCCAGCTGTGCCCTGCGAGGTAGAAATACCACGACTTTACCTGTCAGAAGCTGCTGTTTAAACACAAGTCAATTGGAAAGCCATGTGGTAGCAATCTTTTTATGTTGCTAAGAAGTTTTATTTTTATTCATAGTTAGATTTGGTAACTACCAAGGGTGGTGAGTTTGAAAAACTAAGGGTTTAGTGACCCGTGATCATGGACAAAGACATACACACTTTTGTTGCAGAGATTGCTTTTTCTGCAGCTGCACTCTCGCTTAAATGTTAATTTATTGATAGGATTGTTTGGGATTAATCTGATTGCACCAATCTGTGTACACACACTACATCGATACTCATTAAACTCTAGGAGTCTTCAGATGGCACAATTATCCAACAGCTTCCACTTTAATTTATTGAACTTTGAGACTTGTGTTGTAAAAGTTCCTACAACACAGTATTGTATATTTTGATGGGTTTTTAGGTTAATTACACAACTTTTGTTTGAATGCAAAATTGTTAACTGATAAACATAGATTCTGGTGGGGTCTGGGCTATTCTCTTCCGCCTATTTTAAGTTCCATAAGGGATATTTATACCCTGCCAACTGCAAATTGTATTGACAAGCTGCAGTAAATGTGTCGAGAATCGATTTGGCTGGAGTTCAGTGGTGAGAGACTGGTGGAAGCAGCGTGTTCACAGAGGCGTGAGCAGATTCCAGCGTGATTTATGAAAGCACATCCATGTGGAAGGGGCAGATGGGAACTGGAATTTTTACCTCAGATATTCATTTTTATGATGGTTTTAATGATCCTTTTAAACGTTGTAATCTACTGTGTGGTATGGTTGGCCTTATTGACAACTGATGAATACAGTTGTGCTAAATTGGCAATTTACTGCCCTGCAAAAGCAAGATATGTCTTCCCCTTGCTGCAGGAACATTTCTCTCTTCCTCTGCTTTATGAAAGGCATTGGCACCTTCGAGCTGCGTGCAGTGTTGTCGTTGTTGAGGACTGTGATGAGAGAACTTTGGAGACATTCTGTCACATCAGACTCTCTACTCGCACGTAAACATTGACAAAACCACTGACCAGCAGTGATCTATGATTGATTTGGATGATTGTTCATGTCCAGTAATCATGTGGTTCTATGTGTTCGTAATGGACCATTTCAGACTTGTTTTGCAACCTGATGGAAACAGAAAAGTATGTGAATAAGAGCAGCTTTATTAGACATTTGGCAGTTCTCATATCCGGTACAAGTAGGAGGGAAGCAAACACCTGTTTCAAATTTCAGCTTCAGTGGCTCCAGCAGATTTCACCATAACTTCATAGAAATTGGTTTTTATATTACATTCTTTTCATTTTAAAGTGGAAGTCTGGGAAAATCACAGACGATTCATGAGCTCACTACTGCTTAGATCAGGCCAGTCAGAGCAGCTCATTTCTTCCATCTTAATCAACTCCAACCATGACATTTTGATGTAATTTGAGCAAATGCCGGGGTAATTTTCTGGTGCATTACTTATTGCGGTTGAGATGATTACTGCAGAATCATAGCTTAATCCACATAATCACAACCCACGGAGGGTTTCCCCACCAGGTGCAGCAGATCAGGCGAGAGCAGACCCCAAGAATGCTTTGATAACAATTTGGTCAGGTTTTTTTAAAACGGCACCAGAGAGTAATGAAAGTAACGTTACAGTTGCTTCGTCTTTTTCTTTGCAGTTTCCTTTTTTTCCTCCCTAAAATTCTTTATCTATAGTGCAAGAGATCAAAAAGATATGAGAGTTCCCTCTGGAGAAATCACACTAAACTACAGCCCTCTTTGGATAAACACGACTCTCAAAAACAGCCAGCCACAATTAACATTTTATTTAAGCATATTTGATTGCATGCAAGCAAAACTTGCATAACATACTGTAGATGGATGTTGCATAATTAAAAACATACAAGTTCATTGATTAAAAACAAATGTCCACACGTACACATACAGTATGGTCATATGCAAACTTTATAAGTAGTTTTAGGAGCAAATAAGTGTCAAGTTTGGTGTCAAGTTATGATGCATAAGTGTGGAGTATCTGAAAGGCTGATGACCCAAGGGACCTCACTGGGTTTTAGACGTGCAGCGAGTCAGAGATGTCCTGTGAGGACAAATCATTAAGTGTTTCATGGACAAGTTGATGGATTTTGAAAGCAATTCTATGTGGTAGCACTGAAAACCAATGAGTTGAGTACTGGAGTGATGTGTTTAAACACTGAATGCCCACATGGTCTTAATGGCTTAAAAATGCAATAGTGTTGTGGTGGGGATCTAAAGTCTGGAGTCTGACCCAGGCGTAATTGCATGCCAGCACAAAGGATTTGGCCACTAATGCTTAGAGAGAGAGTGCAGGGGGGGGAAAAGGGTATGCTGACACATCACAGATGGTACTCAGCCACTCACTCCTGCTTGTCCTCTTTGTCAGCTGCTGTCTGTTTTTGAGTCCTTTTAAATCACACCCACTGGGCTAACTTGGCCGAGCTCCACCTTGACCCTCACATGGGGACAAGTTTCAAAACTTGTTGGTAAAATCATCCACCCACGCCAAGTTTTAGCAGCATCATTTGTTTACATCTAATTAAGACACAAATGATTGTTTTTTTTTGTTGTCCCCCTCCTTATTCTGTCTTAATTAGTTAAAAAACCCAGTTCATTCGAGGTCTGTATTGTTTGATTAGGACTGTTAGAGCGGGGCTCATGGAGGCTGGACATGAATCCACATTCCCTCTGAGAGGCCATGTAATTTGGCCGGCGCAGACAGTCAGAGTGGTACACAGGGGGCCGGAGGGCGCTCTGCCAGACGAGCTGCTGCCTCGATACTTCCTCTCCCAGCACCAGACAGAGGGCCTCACCATGACCCCTGTTAGATAACATGACTTTACTGGTCAGACAGGGGAAAAATGCTGTAGCCAAGTTCAAATACAACATCACAGATATTGCTTGCAGCAGATCTAGATCTAAACCCGGATGTTTCCGAATGTGGCGTCTTTGTCATATATGAGTAACCCCTTTTTATCTGCTCAGGTGAACAAAGACGAAAATCTCCGGATCCACAGGACTTCAACGTCCTGTCAGGTCGAGCCATACAAAGGTAGAGAAAACAGTTCTTAGAAATACTACAGCACCAGTAACATTTCTCACATTGGATGTTGCAAGTTTGAGTTGGATACAAATGTTTTTTTGCACTTTAGGAGAAAAGGAGCCTTCAGATACACTCCTGGGAGCCTGGAAAAGAACAATGCCCTGGACAGCGAACAAGAAGAAAATGTGGATAACAGCTCTGTGAGCCCTGTGCTTCCGTACTTGGCAAAGACGAGCAGCTCCGAGTGGAACAGCTCAGACGACCTTGCTGGACCCTTCTCTGAACAAGAAGACACCGGTACTGCGGGCTCGGACCCGTTCCTGCACAGCTCTGCACCACCGGGACCTCCCAAAGCTGTGTTCAGCGTTCACACCGACCCATCTGGCCTGCACGCCCTTCCCTCAGAGGTGCCGGCGTGGTCCGGCCCCCGCTACGAGCCCAAAAATAACCTGTCCCCCTTCTCGCACACCGCCCTCAGACGGTGGATCGAGACACCTGTCGAGCACAGACTTTCATCCGACACCAGCTCCAAGTCTGGCTCCTCGGACCAGGACCGGAACGATCTTTCAGCGAGCGAGAGCGATGACCGGTTACCCAGTCCCAAGCCCCGGCTCAGCGACGGTACCGACTCCCCCTCTCCAGACGTGGCTCTCCCTACCACTTTCTTTTCTGTGGATAGCTGCATGACGGACACTTATCGGGCCAAATACCATAAGAGGCCTGCCTTGTATATGAAAGCCGAGGACCACACTTCATCTGGGGAGAGCGATGTGGAAGGGAGGGGACTCACTTTGACTCCTCAACTGCTAGAACCGCCCAGAAGCAGAGCAGAGTCAGGTATGCAGGTCCACCAATAGTCCTAAGTTCTGAAAATGACCATTTGCTGGCCATTGGCCAAGAAATAATGTTAATATAGTGATATTACAAACAAAAAAAGTGTTAATTTAACCAATAATTGAACTTAATGTTAGTTTTAATGAATACGCTTTGTTTTCCAGGTTATTCGACGACAAAGACGACTGCAAAGTGGAATCCTGTAACTCCGAAAGGACTTGATGAGCATGGTTTTCTATGATCGACTTTGAATGCTGGACGCCAAAAAGGAACGACTGCTACACAGTTTGACTATTAGGTGGATGTGTTTTCTTTCACATGCTTCTTCAAAGATAAAGTTGGGTATGAAACTGAATGCTACAGAGATTATGAAATTATTGTAAGGGGTGTGTGTGTGTTTTTTTGTGACTTGTGATTTTTGCACAGATAATGAAGGGTACAAAAAGATTGATGAGCTTAGAGGTGCACTCCAGTGAAGAATGTGTCCCATACAGCCACTTTATCCCAGCAGAGATGGAGTTTTTCCCCTCAAAGCGGGGACAAAAACTTCCTTACAGTTTTATTTTCCTCTCACTTTTCAAAAAACGCCGTGTAACTTCTTTTTCTTCCAGTGTTATTAGATGCCTGCCCCAATTCTGTTTGTGTTTGACATGACGTACCCGTCGTGCAGT
Source organism: Cololabis saira (assembly GCF_033807715.1). NCBI lineage: Eukaryota > Metazoa > Chordata > Actinopteri > Beloniformes > Belonidae > Cololabis > Cololabis saira. The sequence continues at coordinate 29,428,086 of NC_084606.1, forward strand.
GGGGTTTAAACAGAACGAGACGATCCGGTTACATTCGGAACGTGGTTTTTTGATTTTTCCGAACCGTATGTGGCATCTTGGGCGCACTCTTGTCACGTCAACATGATTTCCAAGGATATGCAAGAATATTCAGACACTGCTTGTGTATCTTGTCTCCTCTGGATGGTGGTTCAGGAGGGAACGCCAGCAGAGATTCCCGTTTTTCTCATGAAGTTTGATGACATCCGCGAATAAGTGGCAGAAGCAGAATGTTTCTGCATCAAACCTTCAGCAGGGCAGGCTTGATGTGTAAGAACAACTTTGAACTACCAGAGATGATGTCTAAGAGTCAGAAAGTGATGGGTAAATATGTTAAAGTGCTTATTTGGTAGAAAAGTGTTAAGTAAATCCTACTTATTACTTGCTCACCTGTCATTTACTGTTATTATGTCTATGCACTGTTCTTCTAGTTTATCCTCCTAACACTCCCTGCAGAAACAGTTCTCAGTTTCCTGTTAGCTGCAAGTTGGCTCCTGCGGAACGTATAAATGTCAGTCTAACAACGCCATTTACAGACTGGGCTTGCTTCTTTTGAGTCGGGGTTTATTGATAAAACTGTTGTCACTCGTTTGGTTTTAGCTCAGACGTTTTCATGTACATGAAGCTGACTAATGCACAGTGCCTTTTGTATTTTTCTATGTCCAGGCAAGATGAAATTAGAGCCATGATTTGTACAGTTCCTTGATTTTAAAGAATTTTTGTAACATTTTAATTTTATTTTTGTTAACAAATGCTAAATAAAAAGATATTTAATCAACTGTTCCCCAGTATTTATACTGTGTATATACAGTTTACTGCTAGATTGCACTTATCAACACAAAGCTTAAAATATGGCAGTGCAGATCTTGATTCTGTATCGGGGAAAAGAAATAAGATCAATCAATCGACCATCTCCGTAAAAATCCCATGAAAAATCCACTTACATGTCCAATCATCCTGTCAGTGTTTTGTGTGGAGGAAATAACTGCTGGCTAAAGTGGAGACGTGCTGCCACCTGCTGGCAGGCGTTCTTGGTGCATCTCATGAGCTGTTCTTGATGTTCAAACGAATTGTGAAAGTTTTATGTCTTGTACTAGCAAATGAAATGCAGTCAGGAATTGCTTGGCTCAGGTTGGCTTAATGTTGGGTGCAATTAGTCTTTTTTTTTTTCCTTTTTTTTTCCTCTGGATTTCATGTAAATTATGCAACAGGGATTTATGTCAGAGGACAGGTACACGAGGTATGTTTGCTTCAACAAGCTTGCATTTTTAACTCCATAAAACAGAAATATCAGGTTTAAACATAAACACGTTCAATATTGTCTCTTTATGAAATGGGCTGAAAAATGTTTAATACATGCTATTTATTTCCTGTACCTCCGTGAAAGTTCATCCAAACTGAGATGCATACAGAGGATATGCAGAACCTGCACACACTTGGACTGCTAGCCACAACCCTGATTATACTGTCCAAAAAGCAAATGCAGTTTCGGTAGTCCAACGTTAAATGTGCAGTAAATTGGTCCCATGAGGCATTTCTGATGAGTTCAGATCAGTCAAATGCTTTTCCCATTCTTCATAAGTCATCTTAGTACAAGAGTTAATGGAATGTGATGATGTTTTTTTTTTTTGAGTGAAATAATTCAAGAAGGAACCAGTGGGATGCATTTCAGTCGACACAGCAGAAGCAGCTGATCTATAGTAGCAGACAGCTGTAAGAAGAAAAGGATGAATTACTTTTAACGTGTACAACTAAGAAGATGTGGAGGTTTTCTCCAGAGGGTGGAAGCAGCAGATAAACGTCAAGTGCAACTTCTTTCATCTTCGGCTTTGTTTTGTCAAGGAGCTATTTCAGGATTTTAATTTCAACCTCAACGATGCTGGAGATATCTTGGCAAACAAATGGAAACCAAATAACTCATGGTCACTCCTCTGCGTCACATGAGCCGTTTGAGTTTCTGAGGTGCTGACCCTGGAACAGAAAAGGATTTTCGCGGATGACGGATGGACAGAGAATGCTGTCCAGTGTGCTCGGACATCTTGACAATGTCCCGCCATTCACCTCCTCACATGGTCTGCAGTGTCTATCAGTTTAGTGATGCCTTCCTCTTGTCTGTGGTGTGTGTTTTGTGTGTCCGCTCCAGCATCCATCAGAGTGGGACTCCGGCTGTCAGCGTGGGCTCCTCCTCTGCAGCTGCCGTGCTTCATTAGCGGCCATCAGCTGAGCTCAGTGCTCCACTGTCAGAGTCACACTTGTGTTTTCTCATTTCTCCTCCCTTTGCATTTTTCCCCCCCCCACTTTCTGTTTCTGCACTCAGTCTCTTGGTTCTCATCCTGATGTCTCGCTCTGTCAACCTCTCGGTTTCTTCTTTCTTGCTAAAATTTCCCCTGCATCCCTCTCCTCTTTCTTCCCTCTCTTTATCAGATTTATTTTTTTGTTCTTGAGTTTCTTTCTCTGTGAATACATTTTCTGGTAATTTAAAGGAGAAATTTAAACGCACAAACAAACTTGGCTCTTTTTTTTGTAGACGAAGTCCATCAGCTGCATCGAAGTAACTATGATTCTTTTGAATAAGCTTCTTTGATACACCTAAAAAGTGAAACTAATCAAACAACAGAAATTTAGAAAGTGAACAATTAGCCAGGTGTTGCAGTTGGCATATTAGATCATTAAGAATCTAGATGGAGGTTTGCTTTTCTTATTTGTCTGGCAAATAATTGATAAGAAATGCATATTGTACACACAAATGTGTTAAGGTTATCATTGAATCAAAGATCTTCCTTCCTAACATACAGATATTTCCTCTTGTAAGATCTATTTCTCCTGCATATCCATACGTATCTTCTACATCTTGGTATTTCAGGGTCTCCGGTGGTCATTAGACAGGAGACAGGTTCCCCCTGGAGAATTCCTCCTCGCTATCAACAATAAAACCTCCATAACCCATCTCCCAAACCCACAACAAAGTCCCCAAGTCCCTGAACACCTGACTTTCTTCAGAGTAACGATGGATTGTTTCTCCTTGTGCATTTCTAAACTGTCAGACGTGGTTGTATTGACACACACAGTGTTTATCAAATGCAGCAAGGCAGTTTTTCATCTCTTATTTTAAAAAGTCATCCACAAAATGAATTAATAAATTAAATACATTTTTTGCATATTACTCAAATCTTTCCAAGATATTAAATGTTCTTTTTATTTTCATTTTAAAGTGAATCGTGTCTACTTTTTCCATATTTGCATGTATATGGGAGCTGTGTTTGGCCACAGCCATTCATTTTTGAAAAAAGAAAAGAATGAAAACTTGAATGTAATAATTCAACTAAGTTAGAACCAAAAGAAAGAAATTGGTAAGTATAACTGTTGTAATCTTATTCTTGGCACAGTTCTGAATGAAGCTGCTTAAAATGAAATGGATCCATAATCAGAAAGAAAACCTTTTTTTAAGAAAATTCTAAATCAGAAGTTAAATCACACCCATACAATTAGCTGATTGTTATTGATATCTACTTTATGCAGCCTGGAGTGTGACATGGCTGATTGTGTGAAAGGCTGAACACGTTTTCCGTCGTATTATTGTGCAACTTCGGAGGAGAAAGAAAGGAAAAACATGAAATGAGCTTTTCTAATGATTTGAGCCACAGACTCGATGCCTTCGCGCCCCAACATGTACAAAACCGCCCATTCACATCTGCATGAGCGCCCACAGCTGGGCAAAAGCCATTTCCTGGTGCATGTGTGTGTTTGGATGGATTAGCTGCACAGCCGCCACTTCAGCAGACATCAGGGAGTCCTAATTCCACTCAATGCACCTTATTGAACAAAATTAGCATTTCAAAGAGATTTTTTGCAGCTGAATATTGAAATACATGATGAACGATTGATCTTGTTTTTTTGTTTTTTTTTTAAATATTATTTCCAATTTTCTCAGAAGAATAAATACACTTGTTGGGAAACAGTCATTATGAATGTGGAAAATGATTGTATGATGTCCAGGGGGTTGGACACATCAGTAAGATGCTCATATATGTAAAGAAAAGAAAATGATGCACGTAATTTAACATGTAAATAGTTTCTGAAAATATATATTTTTTTAAATAATTCATTAGTCAGTTTAAGTTAAATGTTAAACATGTGCTGCCTTTATGATATACAGACTCTTGGAGAAAAAAAAAACTGCAGTTCCTGTCTTTTCCATGTCTCAGTTCAGTCTCAGGCGTCAGTGTCTCCTTCCTAATCGTGTTGATTGACATGTGGGAGAGCAAGCGCTCGGCTTCCTCTGAAAGCGACAGCTTCGTCTGTGCCGCTCAGTTCGTGGTCATCTTGTTCTTCTTACTGTCACATCATGTTTGAGGTCTGTGAGCAGGAGTATGCTCAGAGGACGCCTGTTCGCTTCCTCACATTTTCAGGTGATCTAAGGAAACAGAAATCAGGTCCTGAATACCTCTCGTAAATGATAATATTGAGAACAGCTGTAATTTTGTTGTCCTTGAGCCACGATTGAGGTCACTGTCCATTTGGAACAGCCATATGTGTCTAAGCTGGAAGCTTTCTGCTGATGTCTTGAGATGCTGCTTCACAATTTCCTTTCCTTATGATGTCCAGTTGCACGTGTCCCTCCTGCAGCAAAGAAGCCCCACGACGTGATGCTCGGCACCCCCACACTTACACCATCAGGATGGAGTCCTGACGCACCGTCCAAACCCTCAGTATGATGGCTTTTAGCTCCTATAGTGTTTACATTTATGTTTTACCGTTTTAAATCTGGAAATTGCACCCGAGGATGAACCAGACTTGTGGTGTCCACAGTTCTTGATGAGTGCCTGTGATTTTGGAGATTGCACCTATGATTCCTTGTAATTTGTAAAAAATCCCATGGTAATTCTTCTTTTCTCACTAAATATTTATACTTAACCTGTTCACTCCTATTTTGGAGGTGAATTTTTCCTGAACAGGCCTATTCAAATTAAATCAACAATATCTCCACAATTCTAAGGACAGTATGCATAATCTTGGTCTCAATGGATAGCTAAGACCTTACAGCATACATTTCCAGTGTCAGAACATTTGTGAATGTTCACATGCCTGGGCAAATTTTGATAAACCAAAGAAAAAAAAAATCTTCTCGTCTTTTTTTTTTTTAGTTTGCACAGTGGAAAACACCATGATAGCAATGCATATAATTATAAAAACACCACTGCCTGGATTCAGCAACTCCTTGACTACAACTGTACCAAGTTACATGAGAATAGCTTAAAGCACATAGATTTTATAAAGGTTTTAGTGTTGATAGTACCAGGCGGACTTTAGTTGGGCACTTGGATACCTATACTGTGCCAAAATGTGCCAAATGTGTTTTTGACATCTTTGAAGGGAATTTGGCTATAAAATACTTTGAGGGCAACAAAATGGCCGCGACCGGCAGGATGTGAGATGACGGCGCATGAAGCGGTTTGTTTGTTTGTTTATTTCGGTCATTTCCAAATTAAGAATTCAAATACAAGAGAAATGAAAAAAAGAAAACAACAAATAACACATTTCCTGATAGACCTCACTTTCTCAAAACTCTAAACACAAATTACAAAACTCACACACAAAATGCAAAATCCTATACTTGCAAAAGCACACTCTACCCTCAAAACAGTGTTAACTCTTCACTAAATGGTATTTCCTTCTCAAATGCCAAACACATACATCATTTGAGTAGACATTTCTAAGCACCCACTGAACACTGATGTGCAGAATGGAAGACACTAATGTCTCAGTAGAATCATGCATTTGTATGTTCAGTGTTACACCTTCAGCTGTTGGATGTGATATATCACCATATAGTATTCTTATGTATAGGCTACTCAAATAGAAAACAACACACAATTCTTTACTGTAACAACAAATACTATTTTAAAGTATTTGGACTCAAAATGTGCAGTCCACTGGACATCACAGCAAGCTGTGGATGAAAACTTGACAGAAAATAGAAACAGAACAAAAGTATTACAGTTTTTCACAATTGTTTAAACACATTTCCTGATATACTACCTCACTTTCTCAAAACTCTAAACAAAAATTAAAAAACTCACACACAAAATGCAAAATCCTACACTTCTCTTGCAAAAGCACACTCTACCTTCAAAACAGTGTTAACTCTTCACTAAATGGTATTTCCTTCTCAAATGTCAAACACATACATCATTTGAGTAGACGTTTCTAAGCACCCACTGAACACTGATGTGCAGAATGGAAGACACTATAGTATGAATGGAAAACACTATATGAATGAATGAATGAATGCCTCAGTAGAATCATGCATTTGTATGTTCAGTGTTTCACCTTCAGCTGTTGGATGTAATTTATCACCATATAGTATTCTTATGTATAGGCTACTCAAATAGAAAACACACAATTCTTTACTGTAACAACAAATAATATTTTTACAGTACAGTATTTGGACTCAAAATGTGCAGTCCACTGGACATCACAGCAAGCTGTGGATAAAAACTTGACAGAAAATAGAAACAGAACAAAAGTATTAGGCTGCATCCTGCCTTTCATCCCTGGCTGGCCACAGGACCTCGTCCACGTCGATGTTCTCCCTGGCCAAGCAGCGGGGGAACAATCTCCTACAACGCCGCATGAAGCCTTGACAGGCCTCAGCAGTGACATCGCCACATGCATCCTCCATGGCCTGCAGCAGTGGGATCCGTGTCTGAGGATTTCTCTCGTATACCTTCCATCTCCAGGCAGCGAAAAACTCCTCAATTGAGAAGGGAGAATATGGAGGGAGATATAGGACATCAACTTCTGGATGGACCCTGAACCACTCACGGACCAGAGCAGCCTGGTGGAAACTGACATTGTCCCAGATAACAACGAACCTGACCACCTCTGTGTCCTCCATCTGGTCTGGCTGGACAATGATATTGTAGAGCTGGTCCAGGAATGCTAGAAGAAGTGCAGTGTTGTAGGGGCCATGGGTGGCATGGTGATGGAGGAAGCCGTGGTGATTGATCGTAGTACACATTGTTATGTTCCCTCAACGTTGGCCAGGGACCTCTGTGACGGCACGCTGGCCGATGATATTCCTCCCTCAGCGCCTTCTTTTTACAAGGTTGAACCCCGCTGGTTCAGCCACCTGAAACATGAGTTTCAGTTTGTGCACATTGTGTCTGATGTTCCAATAAATGTGTTTAAACAATTGTTAAAAACTGTAATGCTAATATTGCATTAGAACAAATAAAAAAAAAAAAAAACGAAAAGGTTTAGGCTGAAGCTCAACTTATTACACCTACCTTTTTATAATCAATTTCTGTCAGCTCCTACATATACCAATAAAGGGCAGTAAATTAATTAAAAGAAAAACATTTCATATACTTTTTGTATATTGAAAACATTCAATATACTGCATAGACCTATTATCTATTTAAGTTCTGACACTTACATAAACACTCATACAATATGATCATACTTAGTATCTTGTTCTTCAATATTTTTCTAAATATTTATTATTTACTGCACTCTTTAATTTCCATTTCCAAAACATTCCACAGATTAACCCCATAAACTAAAACACATCTATGTTTGACATCCATTCTGTTCTTTGTTTTAGTGAACATACAGGTTCACTATATGAAGGATTAAGTCGTGAATTTGGTCAAAGAATGGTGTGGATAGACTGGAAATGACAACGAAACGGTAAGGAAATAAAATATACTGCTTTTGGTGGGAATATCTTTGGGATTTACTGGCGTAGTGTGTGATGAACACAATCTGATGTGCTGGCTGTGAAATGTGAATTTTGGCTTTCTGTTTGTTTTGAGATTGGCATGAAGTGGTCGGACCAGAAAAGATTATGTTCAGAATCATCTGGAAGAGTAGCTTTTCTAGTTTCATATGATGCCCACTACGTTGGGTGGAGAAAATGGACTTTGCGTTCTGTTGCGTTTTGTTGCGGGTGTTGCTCTTGTTGGGGGCGCATTCATTGTTGAATATGTATTTTTAAGTTGTTATAAATCAAGTACTTTGTTGACAAAACGTACTTAGAGCTTTGACATATTGGCTTCAAGACGTCTTGTTTAAACATTTGAAAGAAAATACTCTGACAGTTTGAGTAACTGTTTCAACACATGAACTGGTGCATACAGCTGCTAGACCCGGTACTGGGTCCAGCGGGGTTGAAGGGGATGCAAAAAAAGAAGAATATAAAACAGTACACCATGTATGTACAAAAATGAAAGCTTTTGTTTGTTTGTTAAGCATTTTAAGAAAGGAATGAAATTAATTTCTTATGACAATATTCGGTGATACCAGGTGACAAGGCTCAGAGTTAAACTGAAAAGATGTTGAGAATAAATGTGAGTGGAACTGAAACAATACCCAGTGGTGCTCCTTTTTTAAACTGACATTCACATCTCCAGCTGCTCATACTGAGGCTTTCTTCCATACCTTCATGGTCTATAATTGCACGCACCTTGTGGTTGCTTTTCACAGTAGATGGGGGTCACCATGAGTGCTTTGGCTGGTCTGCATCTATGCAGCTTCAACATGCTTCAAGCTGCAATCCACCGTTAGCTGAACCCTATAAATGATGACTAATATATAGAGTTTCTGCATGTTTTCCTGAGATCAGGCCAGAAAACATGATTGAATCACGTGTTGATTGTTTATAGAACCACACTGACCCAGCTCGACCCAGCTGTAGCCGAAGATCAGACTATCAGGATCCCTGCCTTTTTTCCACCACCCAGCTCATATTCCACCTGACCCTATGGCCCCTGTCCCTTCCCACGGGTGGTGAGTCCTTGGGAAAGGGGGACCTTGGCCCTATTGGTGGAAACCTGCCCACCAGGCGCTGACCGGCAAGCCCCACTTCCAGGCCTGGCTCTAGAGGGGGTATGGAAGGGAGGATGGAGCAGGAGATTTTCACGTGGATTGGTGCGGCTGCAGGTGCTGAATTGGTCTGTCGTGGAGAAGAAGGAGGTGAGGCGAAAGGCGTATCTCTCGATTTACTAGTCGATCTACATTCCTGTCCTCACCTGTGGTCACGAGCTGTGGGTGGCATCCAACAGAGCGAGATCGTAGACACAAATGGCCGACATGAGTTTCATCCACAGGGTGCCTGGGCTTTCCCTTAGAGTTATGGTGAGAAGCTCAGTCATCCGGGAGGGTGAGTACAGCCGCCGCTCCTCCACATCAAGAGAAGCCAGATGAGGTGGTTTGAGCATCCGGTTAGGACGCCTCGCTGGTAAAGGCTGGGATATACTTGCTGTTGGTGCTTGCATTCACGTCCGTTCACGTCCGTTCGCCTGCACCACCAACCGCAACGTCGCTCGAGTAGTACGTGAGGAGAGCGCGTTGTACCGGCGGTGACCGATAGGGGGCAGTAAGCAGAGCAACAGTTGGAAAAGTGATTAAATATTTAGCAGCAGCAGTAGTAGCAGTAGCAGATTAGAACAACAAACAAGTTTACATGACAACATTGGATGGTGTTTATAACATTGCGTTGGTTGCGATCTCTGCAAAGGAAACGGCGCCAGCGCCCTCTGCGTCGTCACTTGTGGCCAGCTGGTATCAGACCTGGACCAGCTGGTATCAGACCGGAACCAGCTGGTATCAGACCTGGACCAGCTGGTATCAGACCGGGACCAGCTGGTATCAGACCAGACCAGCTGGTATCAGACCAGACCAGCTGGTATCAGACCAGACCAGCTGGTATCAGACCGGGACCAGCTGGTATCAGACCAGGACCAGCTGGTATCAGACCAGACCAGCTGGTATCAGACCAGACCAGCTGGTATCAGACCAGACCAGCTGGTATCAGACCAGGACCAGCTGGTATCAGACCTGGACCAGCTGGTATCTGACCGGGACCAGCTGGTATCAGACCAGACCAGCTGGTATCAGACCAGACCAGCTGGTATCAGACCAGGACCAGCTGGTATCAGACCTGGACCAGCTGGTATCTGACCGGGACCAGCTGGTATCAGACCAGACCAGCTGGTATCAGACCAGACCAGCTGGTATCAGACCAGACCAGCTGGTATCAGACCTGGACCAGCTGGTATCTGACCAGACCAGCTGGTATCAGACCTGGACCAGCTGGTATCAGACCGGAACCAGCTGGTATCAGACCGGGACCAGCTGGTATCTGACCAGGACCAGCTGGTATCAGACCAGACCAGCTGGTATCAGACCAGACCAGCTGGTATCAGACCAGGACCAGCTGGTATCAGACCAGGACCAGCTGGTATTAGACCGGAACCAGCTGACTCGCGGCCAGAGCCAGAACTGCAGGTCACGTACGCTTTCAGAGGTTTTTTTTTGAGAACGTGCACCTCGACGCGTAGAATGAACGCAGGATACGCGTGGCGGCCATGATGGGTACGCGTTCTGAACTTCAAGTATATCCCAGGCTTAAGGTTTCCCAGGCATGTCCACTGGGAGACGACCCCGGGGAGGACCCAGGACATGCTGGAGGGACGATGTCCCTCATTGACCCGCAAACACCTTGGGATCCCTTGGGATGAGCTGGACGAAGGGGCAGAAGAGAGGGAAGTCTGGGCTTTCCTGCTTAGACTTCTGGCCCCACAACCTGACCCCAAATAAGCGATAGAAGATGGACGGATGGATGCAGCTGCACTTTCTCTGAGAGAACCACCTGCTCTTTTCGCTGGTGCTCATCCTCCAGGGTTAGGGCTTATATAAATACAGTTGTTGTTCTGCATTATTTGAAAAGACTTCCTTGCTCTGGACCACTCCTGTGGAGGGAACCAGTATTTTTAGAAGTAATGGATTTTCAATTTCAAGTTGCAAGTTCATGATTTTTTTATTTAAAAATGTATTTTTTTAGTGCTGGCTACATTTCTTACTGCAAAAGAAAATGTTTTCACCATCTGTACAAAATAGGGATTATAGCTGCAGCAGAGAGAGAAAATCACCAGTCATTTATTTACTTTTATCTACTGTTTGAACTTGAAACCCCAAATTACTACTGTAATCCCCTGTTTGTGTTTCTGGTTCACACAGTTTTCTCTCTACTTATTTTTTTTTTTTTTAATCTCCCCCTATTTTATCTGTCTTGTCTGTATTTATCGCTAGTGCACACGCATGTTGGAAAATGCATACATGTGTACGGTTCACAGGCTTCTGTCTTTGTCATCCCGACAATAATACAGATCAAGATTTCAGGCCCAATGCTCTGTTATGTCGGCCTGAGCAAAGCAAAGGAAGCAAAGAAAATCTGATTGCTTTGGAAGATTCTTTTGCATCATTCCATGGTGACATGGTGTTTGAAGCTATAAATGCCAACGTCTAACACATCCATCATCATAATAATAAAATGATTTAAAAAAAACAACAAAAAACCTACTCAATGAAAAGTTCTAAGGTTAAATATTGGGGTGTGTCCACTGGTAATACTGTTGCTCAACACTAGGGGGCATTAAAGTATTTAGATATTTCCCCACTTCCAGCCTTGATGACAGTTTCAAACACTAATGAACTTCTGTCACTTTCCTGCATGGAACAAAATCACAACCATGACTGCACGGTTCAAAACTGCAAGACTTTGTGGGAGGAGTTGCACACTGGGACATAAGAACACACATTTTTCATTTTTTCCAGGCAGTTCTGTGGTGCAGGAGATACCAGTAGGACACACGTCAACAATCAGACACGTAAAGCCTAAGCCTGTCATTTCATGACTTATTTCAACAATGCTATAAAAAGGAAGTGGAATAGGTTTAAAGTTTGTTTTTTGTCTGTGCTTTCCTTGTCTCTTTGATTCCAGTATTTTCCAATGCATTTTTGACTGCAGGTTGGAAAAACAAGGCAAAATTGTATTCCATGACAACATCCATGCTGCTCTCATTACTTGTGTGTGCTTTCGTTGCCTGCTCCGGGCATGTGGTTCTTTTCTAAACCTAAAACAAATACGATCAGCTTGCGTCACCTGAAACAATAAAATTTCATGCAAGAAGGAATCTTAGACTCCACATAATATGACAAACTGTACTCTTTTTTGTATCATTCAAAATTCTTGCGATACAGAGTAATGCAGCTTGTCATTGCTTAATAAGTTATACAATAGTTTCTTTGAAATACTCTTCTGTGGCTTTCGAGTGCACATGATTTAAAAATTCTTATCCTTTCTTAAGCCGAGAAAAGATTTGTGCCTTCCATAATTTTGCTGCTTTTCAAAAAGAATTTGCTGATTGCATGTTATTGCTTTGACCCAGACATATCATTTTTTCAAATTGAAAAACTATTCAACATTCTTATTTATTTTTTTATTATTTTTTACCTTGATCCTTGAGCTTGAAAGTTAACAAACTGTAAAAATTTGTAAAAAATGTTACGTCAGCTTTTATGTTATTAAAAGAAAAATGTCAGTGTGTCATTAATGTTTGGACGGAAATTTGCTTCGACTGGTTGTCCCAGCTGTATTTATATACTGTACATATATATTAGTATTTTAAAGATGTCAATGACAGCTATAAAATAAAATGCAGTTTCTACTTTTTTTGTTCTTTTTGAGTCATCCAAATATTTAATAAAAGTTATCTGCTTTTAATTGGTTTTATAGGACCATTTGAAAAGTAGCTCTGTGTACGATTTTTAAAACAAATCTAAATAATGAGAAAACAAGGAAATCACACTCACAGTTTGATTCTCACCTTTATGCTCTTTTTCAAATTTATGATCTTCCACAGAACCACGATACATTGAAGGTTACACTGCAAAAAACAGCCCCTCTTGAAATAAGCTTCAAATTCCTAAATATCGTCAAAATGTCTTATATTTAGCAAGAACGTCTCTGCTAATGGGATAATACAAATTTTCTTGACTAGAATATTTATAACTAGCAAAAAAGTTTAGAATAACAATAGATTAAAATTAAGACTAATGTTTTTTTTACTTTATTAGAAACAAGTTTTTGCTGTGTAGTAGTGAATCTTTGTCGTTATTACTATAATAATAGTTTAATTATTTTATAAATGATCACTCCTTGCTTTTGCAATAGAAATCACAGCTTTATTAGGATGCTAAAAAAGATCTTATTTTCTTTTAGGTGCACAGCTGTTTGAGTTTACTACTACAAGGCATTCATCTCTATTGTTTAAAATGAAATTAGGAATAAATATCGAATAAACCAGGAAGGAACTGCTCGGACACACTGCTACCAGTGGCAGCACCGACCCCGGTACTGGCCAGGAGGATTTGGTACGCACAGGTTCCAGTGGAAGCTTGCTGGCTAGAGGATTCAGCGGCTTGTGCCTTGGGGAGGAAATGGGCCGTGACGCATTGTATCCCAGTACATAGAGCAGCGTTGCATATGCCGTATCCCTGGAAACCATTACCGCGCTGCCACTTGCAGGCAGCTTTTCACAGATTCAGGTGGAAACACAACCATCTTCACGCGAAAAGGCAATGCGGAGTCGAAGCAGCAGGGGGGCTGTAAATACCTCTGAAGTCTGCGGGCTTAAAAGTGTTGATACTGTAACTGTGGATTAGCTCTGCCTTCTCCCTCAAGCAGTTTGACAGCTGTGTGGTCTCTGCCTCTGCAACATTTTCTCTTTATATCTTTGCAGAAAAACAAACGTATGCTGAAGAAATGTGCGTGAAGTGCTGACAGTCCAGCCTTTGAATGGTTTGTCCTATTGTCATTAAAATGGTGTTGCTACTTTTGTCACTTGTTTATTTCAAGAAGAAAAAAACGTAACTTGATTGCTGACACTTGTTTATACAGACCACAGGAGCAGTTCGCTTGCAGTCTCCGTCATCCGCGTCCCGTGCATTTGTGTGACCAGCTTTGGTTCAGAGACTCACTTGATCTGCAGGCAAAAACAGTAACTGCTTTGAAAGTGTGTTTAGTTCACGTTTCATTTCCTCTAACAGCAGCAGCAAACAGAATATTGCTCTTAAAATAAAATAAAAACCTTTGCGTGGCAGTACTATGTGTAAAATATCAGTAAGCTTACTACACTGTAAAAACGTATTTCTACGTACGAAAAAGAAACTTGTTTCAAGAAAATGTAGCTTATTTTGCTGGTTTTAATAATTCTACTCAAAGCTTTTCTTACCTCAAAGACAAAGATTTTTTTACTTAAAACAAGACAGATTGGACTAGATTTATAGATCATCATGGTTATATCTAAATGCGCTGTTTTTGCAGTGTCATTCTTTCAATTTTGTCAAGAAACAACATAATTTTACTTCAAAGTTCTTACTTGAAGTTGAACTTGCATCAAGATTACTTAATGCAAATAGCCCAGCTTTCCCAGTAACAGTGTTGTAATTGATTGTACTTTTGCTTGAGTGGTTTTGGGCGTCGACTGCCAGAGTTGTCCCTCTCCGAACACTTGGAATCTCATTGCTCATCCTCAAGTACTTCCAGTAAAGAGAAAACACCCTTGTTATCATGTACATCATAAACAACTTAATTTTCATTAAGCCCCTTCACACTTTATGGTACATTTAATTTGCATGGCCCTAATGATTAATGCTCTCAGCTGACTACTCTTAAGAGGAGCGGGGGGATAACTTGCATCGGATCCTTTCAAAGTGGAGAGACACTCGGACTAAAAAGCAGTGAGGGGGTTAATGCATAATGTTTGATAAAGCTGCAAAGGGAAAAATTATAAGCGCTAGATTTTATCCGTTTTCTGTATCAATGATTTTATAGGTAATTACATTCTTAAACCGTGGAACTAAATGTGAAAGAAGTGGGCTTAATTGCAGTATTGATCAGGTAGTTACGGTAGTGATCATTAAGAGCGGGAATTTCTCTGAAATTTGTTGACACCGCTTCTGAAATCTCAGCCGCCAGAGCGGTTCCAGAGGCGTCCGGGGCCACAAAGCTCAGCTATTCCTGTTCTGCTTCCCTTCTTCAGTGCATAGAGGTAAATATTCTTTGACATTTGACGAAACCATGCACACAGACAAACACGCGCATACATGGAGGAGGGAGGAGGGGGAGGAGGGAGGAGGATGGAGGGGGGATCACAACCCTCACTGCTGTCATCAAATTAATTCATTTTAGATTTCACAAATATGACCTGTGATTGCCGGTTGTCAGCGGGGGTACGGTTGGTGGGGGTGGGTCAGTCGGCAGCTGATACATGAAATGATTGGGAGAGTGCAGCGTGTTCCCATTATCTTGTCCCTTGCATTGTAATTATCACTCCTGCTCTTTCTGCGCCACTGCTTCCATCTCTCCTCGCCATTGTAATCGTGATTGACTGGTGTGGCAGCCAAAACAGTGCAGTCTGAAAAGGCATCAGACTCGCATCTCATAACTGCCCTGCCATTTGATCTCCTCCTCCTCCTTCACACCGACTGCTTCTCCATCTATCCCCCTCCTGTTTCTTTCTCTTTTTTCTCCCAGGTTAAAAGGAAGTGGCAGCCAGACGATAAGAAAACACGCTTGTAGATGAGCATATATTCGTCATGCCACATGCATATTATTCGTGTTTTTGTAGTCGGTACGACTGGATTTAATTACGCTTTATGTTCAGACAGTAATTCGGTGGTTCTGAGCCCTGCTCTAACATGCCACATACATAAACTCTACATTAGCTCCACCTTCGGCCAGTCGAGTCACCGGCAAGTCACTTGTGGACATGGTGTCAACAGTTTGGACACATACTTAGGTTCCATCAAGTAACATTTTTCTGGCCTTCAGTTTCCCTCCAGCTTTCCTCCGTGCCCGGCCTGAACGGTACACCTTGTCAGATAGGGAAGTTCATCAGCAGCCACTGAGAGTGCCATCGATTGAGCTGCCCTGAGCCCCGCCAGGTAATGGATTGGATTTATCCATTTCTGGATAAGGCCGGTGTGCAGATGTGCACACAACAAAAACACACTTAAATAGTAACAAATACCACCCTGTCTTCATCTCTGCACAGCTGAGCACCTCAATGCAAAACCTACAGAGACGCTAAATATACTTCAAAAAGTTTTAGCGTGCAAAGCGAACGTGGTGCATGCTACCGACATGCATGAAAGTGTGAGAGTCGCGGATCAAACTCAGCGATTTATTGACAACAGAAAAACGGATAGAGATTGTGCTTTGATAGACATCAGTATATTTGTCAGACATGCGTCAAAGTTTATTTTAGAACTAAGAGATGAGTATCACCAAATCCATATTTTTTGGTGACGAAGACATCTCGAAGCCGACTGAAGATATCATCACTGTCAGAGTCACAGCAGCTCAGCTGTTTCTCATGTTATTTTTAAAGGGGACCTATTATGGCATTTAATGTATATTTTAAACAGGCCTTGAATGTCTTAAAAACAAGCTTTTGATTGTTTTTTCTAAATAAATGAGAAATTCAGCCTCTGGGCCATGTCTTTATCTTTACCGTTTCTAACCTCCTTCTCTATGAGGGATTCTGAGGGGGCGGGGAGGCTATGATGATGAGGCTCTGTGCTGATTGGCTGCCTGAATGACGTGTAGCAGGGGGGGACACAAAGCCTCGCTCTGGGCTGAAGAGCAGCCGGCTGCGTACACTATTAAGGCTGATTTATGGTTCCACGTTACACCAATGCAGAGCCTACGGCGTAAGCTACGCCGTACCCTACGGCGTAGGCTCTGCGTCGATTTAACGCGGAACCGTAATTCAGGCTTAAACCGTGTCCCATGCGATGCGAGCGAGCGTCAGCGACAAAATCAATTCCATTGCTTTATTTTCTATTGGACTGTCCTAACTGGCCGGAGCGACGCAGCGCACCGTTTTGAGCTGAACATTTGTCGGACGCCCTGCTTCTATTTTCTTCCTGCCGCTCACGTTGAAAGCCGGTTGAAAGCGCTGTAGGAAAAACAGTCACGGATGAGGAACGGCTGATCCAGTTAGTTGAAATGAGAAGTTATCTCTATGATTCCTCCTCATTTCACTACAAAAACCTCAATAAAGTGGCAGCTGCTAGAGGGAGATGGATAGAGAGCGTTCGATGTCACGCAGTGCTACGCTATAGTAGACGCTCGCATGCAGTTACACGGTTTTATAGTTGTGGGCGTGGTTTACATTTTGGTTACGTAACGAAAATGTGCAGAATCTGAACGGCTCGTAGATCCACATCACACTGGACGGCTCATCCGGGCGGCTGTACAGACACTGCAGAATTTGGTTGCTTTCCTCCTTCTCTGAGTTGGCAGGCTGAGGGTAGACCACTTTATATATGTTAAAGCAAGAAAAAACTTGTTTTTCATAATAGGTCCCCTTTAAGTCAATTGCGGCCAATGTTTAAGTATCAAACAAAAATGAAATATCGGTAAAAGTATGACAACTATATCCGATCACATCTGTGCATGGATGAACGAAGAACTATTAAAATACTTTTGCTGGTACATGATGTGAATGGGAATGAAAATATTTACCTTTAAGGGTTGTTCTGTACATATATAAGCACAAACTTGCAAGGTCATGCCTTTGTTATTCTGAACAACTCTTATAAAAGTCCCAAAAATGTTTCTTGACGAGCAGAGAAGTGGAGCAGAGGTTATGTAAGGCACTTCGTGTGCAATTTCTGCCTCAAACAACGTGTTTAGTACTTTATAGGACTACTAAAGAGTGAATACAGAGTCTTGTTAACTTAATGTCGCTCTTTAAACAGAGACATGATTGTTTTTAGAATGCAGATGGCTGTGGTCAAAGTTCTAGTTATTGGTCCAGAACCTTGATGGCTCTCGCTAATGAGTCTGAGTGGCTGAAGCATCTGTCTGGATGTCCGACGTATCTCACCGAGGGGAGAGTATCATCTGCCGTCTGGACTATAACTCAAACACTGATGCTTGCTATTTTTAATTCATCCTCAATTAAAAAAAAGAAAGATTCTAAGAGCTTCAGTTGCTCAAGACGTAATAAAAGCACCGTTTTTTTCATTAATTAATTTTTGTGTGTTTAGAAGTTGCGCTTCACTCATAAGAAGGCAAAAAGTGTGGTCATGAATTAAACAAACCTGTAATTCTAGTAAAACCTGAAAAAGAAATGTTAAATTGCTTCGTGTCTGGAGGGGATGGCTATATAAATAGAGGTTTTACAGGTGCACTTAAGTTTCTGTAATGTTAAGCTGCAGGGTGCTCATTTGTGCTTATGTAATACCTTTTTTTTCTTTTCTTTTTTCCAAGTGCAGCGTGCATGCATTGTGTAACTTTTATGAAATGGCTTTGCTTTCTTGCAGGGGTAAAAAAAAAAAAAAAAGATTTCAATTCTGACTCGGTGCAAAACCATGACACTTACAATTATTACAGTTTGAGACTTTCCTGGTGTACATGCAGTCGTCAAACTGTTACAGACAAGGGCTCTTCGGGCGCTTTTTTCACTCCGGGGAAAGAAGAAAAACCAAGAGAAAAATACAGGCAAAATCGGCATAAAAGCTAATGAAGCACCCACCTCCCCGCTGTTGCGAGGTAATGAGTGTACTTAGCTCTAAGGGAAAGGACATCTCCAAAGGATTTTCAGTGTGTGCCCACTTCCCCAAGTGCTTAATCATGGTGCTTGATTATGAGCAGCCATTAGAATCCTGTGAGTCAGCCCCACTCTTACACTGCAAGGAATTATGGCGTGCTTGATTGAATTCAACATTCTCGCTCCAGTCTGAGAGCTTGCCAGAGGATGACCCAAAAAAAAAAAAAAAAAAGCCCACAAGAACCTTGTTCTGTTTGGTGTATAACTTCAAGGAGACAGACGAGCTTTGTTTAGAGGCGGCGTTTTACAAACGTTCACATTTCCACAGGCAGAAATTGTTTGTTTTCAGTGCACTTCCACACAAACTGACAATTTAAGTATATAATATTAGTACCAGAAGTGAGTTCAGCATTTTATTAGTTTCCCCTCACATCTTTTCCCCCTTATTGCCCTTTTCAGTGGGATAGGAATTGGTGTTAATGCTGGTACATGAGGAAGTCAAAGCAAATCCACACCACAACCATCGATGATGGATTTAAATTTTCCCTTTTTCTGTTTAAAAAAAAATTGCAAAATATAAGAGTTGAGAAAATCAACTGAGGGTACTAATCTTGCCATCCACGCCTGTTGTGAATGAACTTTACCAGGAAAACAATCATGCCATGCATCAATAATATGATGCAACAGAAAAGAAAACATTAAAAAAAAAAAACGGGCAAGATCCATTTTCATCCTGAAAATTACTTTCTCACAAAACCATCTTTCAGTTAACAGAATCAGAGAATTTCAGTGCCAATCTGTGCATCTAATGTAGAGTCGATGCCTGAAACTCGCTTGTCATGCATCCTGCATTAGCAGAGATTGTGGAAATAGATCAGTTTTCTCCAAGCAGTCAAGTTTAACCCAACAAAAGTTCCAGCCTCATTATGAAGTCATCACTGAATGTAACTTTTCTTCAAAACATACTGTATAAAACCTTGTTTTTTTGTTTAATGCTTTAATTTTTTGCTTTTGTGAGTATACATTTTATTTCCTTCGGCAAATGTCATTCAGTTCAGTTTCAGACTGAATGACATATCTCATTTGTGTCTTGTCGCGTTAGGCAGCCTATATTAACCATAGACATATATACGTAGAGGCCTCATTACATGCTGGAACGTAATCCAGCGTCGCCGCCATATTGGATGGGTCTCCTCACTCCAGGCAAAATTAACTACACTGGAGTTGCAGAGTGCCAGCACACGCAAGAAACTGCAAAACAGTTATTTTTCAATGGTTTTAGCTCCATAGCCCCAGTTGCAAGCCTAACAGGGTAGTATAAGACCCTGGAATGACCTGGATTTATTTATTTATTTATTTATTTATTTATAGATATATTTATTGAGGGCAATAAGAGAAAAATAGAAAACAATAGAAATATCAATATCTTCCCCTTTTTTTAACTTTTCATAACAATAATTAAACAAAAATAAATAAATAATATTAATAAGAAAGAAAGAAAAAATAAATAAATAAATATAAATAAATAAATACAACAATTACCCTCTCCCCTTCCCTCCCTCATATGGTCAGTACATTACATCATTCAAAATCATTTAGCTTCTTTTCACATATGCATAACAATACTGGAGCAAATTAATAATAAAGTAAATAATCAAGTCCTCAAAAAACACATTCATTAATGCAGTAGATGATTCAGATCATTAGCTAGTCCAATAAAGAGAAAAAAAACTAAAAAGGGTCCCCAAATAAGGTCAAAGTCTCTAGGTGTTTTTCTAACAGAATACAGTATTTTTTCTGGAGTGCTATATGATGCAAGTTCACTGATCCACTGTTTGGGTGCTGGGGGTTTTTCTGATTTCCAGTTTTTTAAAATACAATTTTTTGCCGCAGTACGACCTGGATTTATAATGCTTTATAATGTACTGAGCTGGTACAGTATACAGTATATGGGAGCTTGTATGTATATGTGTTACAGAATGAAATGACATGTATAAAAACTTTCACATAATGGCCTAATGACAGCTCATGACTGCAGGTGACACAGAGCAGCACTGGCATGCAGACTAAACAATGCAGCTAAAAGCACATGTAAATATCACATAAAGCTGTGACAGTAGCACAAACAAGCACTGAAAACATGAAACAATGACAGACATGAGCTGCACAGTCGGTTAATTTACTGTTTGACATTACGTTCTCTCTCCTCCTAGTAAACATGAAACTGTGAAACCTTTAATTCAGATATATATATATATATATATATATATATATATATATATATATATATATATATATATATATATATATATATAAATACATACATAAATTCAAATGAACAATCAAACTTGTTTCTTTATGAAAATATAAAATTAATTAATTTATACATTTATCAATATGCCATACCATATGTCTTTGTTAAAGAGCATAATACAAAGTCTTTCAGCATAAAAGTACGTATTTTTAACGTGTGACAGCATCCTGTATCATAACTAAATCTCTGCCGTCTGTAACAAACCAAACCATGTGAAAATCGGGTAAAAATTCGGGGAGTTATGGATGATTGTAGTCGGGGATAAAACCTTCCTCAGAAAATAAATGCATATAAATAAATAAATGGGGCCGCATTTGAGACCCATCCAAGATGGCGGCCGCGCTGAACGTCAGCTCCAATAGGCAGCGTCAGTCTATGAGGCATCTACGTTACGTGACTGACGCTGACACCGCCGACATATATACGTAGACTATGTATATATGTCGATAGTATTAACCCCAGCTGTTTCTTGTTCTCCCTGATGACACCCTGATTGCCGCTGCTTGGAGGGGATTGGCCCGGGTCCACAGGCCTTCATCTCTGCCTTCCTCATTGGCTGCAGCCCATCCAATCACAGCTCCAGATCCATGGACCCAGGAAATAAAACACACTCAACCTTCAGCTACAGCTCACATCAAACTTGAGACCTGATGATTGGGCTTTTGACTAGTGGGTATTTGTTTAGTTATATTTATTAGCTAGCTCTTTGTTCTTGTTCTAGCTCTTGATTTTGCATTGACTGTTAGAAGTCGTCTGGTTTTGGTTACACTAACAGCCCATTTGGCCGCTCTTTTTGTTAAAGTAGTTTGATAGCTTTTAGCCTGGAGTTGGGATAGTTCAGATTTTGTATATGAACATCTTTTGAAATGTTCCTTTTGTGATTAGTTTATGGTGCTGCTCCCCTTTTTTAATGTTTTTTTTTTGTGTGTTGACCAGCATTTCAACCCCCAACTCTGTTTATACCTTACCTACTGTATGCTTTTAAAAATGGTTATCCCCCTCTCTCTCCTTTGGTGTTAAAAGAAACTTCTGTGTTCCACATTCTGCGTTCCACATTTTACTGGCCGAGCTGGGTCATAACATGTATGGATGGGAATCAAGAACCAGTTCTTGTTCAGAACCGGTTCCCCGTGTCTCAATTCTTTGGAATTGTTTGCAAATTTTGCAAACAACTCCCTTTTGAACACGAATGCCGTCGTCACGCACGTTGCCTAGCTTTGTGCGAAAGCTGGCAGTCAATAGGAGAGATGGCGCCCAAGCGATACAAAAGTTCGACAGTCCGGTTACATTTTAGTATAATATAGACCAGGGCAACTTGCAATACTTGTCAAGTGGATATTTCGTCAAAGGGTTTGGGTTGCAGATTTGCAAAATACAGTTTGATTGTATTTGACTTGATTGTATTTGTCACTGGCTGATAGTTTTATGTGAGCACTCAGTTCATATCATTCTTTAAAAAAAAAAGAGAATTTTAATCGTGTGAAATGTTGGACATTGTTGTGGAATTGCCACAGAATAATTTGGTAATTTCTACAGAATATTTAATTAAAACGTTATATTGGTGATGCTAATCAACCTTTTCATTGTCCTTTTTTTCAAAATGAGAATCGATAAAGAACAAAATCATTAAGCAGACTTGAAAATGGAATTTCACTAATAACATGTAGTTAATTTATTTTTGAGGCATATTGCCTCCCTGTCATATATTCTTTCTTTCCCTGAAAATCTTTTATTTTTATATTATATACATATTTATATGTGTGTGTGTGTGTGTGTGTGTATATATATATATATATATATATATATATATATATATATATATATATATATATATATATATATATATATATATATATATGACTTATTTTCAGGTTTGCCGGTGGAAGCGGAGGCGACAGCATCAGTCCGTGGATGGATGCTGAACTACAGCAGTGCCCAATAGCCTCCTCCTCTGGTGCTTTCTTGTAACTGTTAGATAATTTGCATCGTGGCCCAGCACAACTATTTATGTGAGTAACAAAGCCAGTTTATTGCATAGGGTTTGTTTGCATAACTTTTTTGCATGCAAGCTATCATAGCACCCATGTGGATGCCTTAGCTTCAGCAGTGACATGATCTGGGCACTTGGCATATATAATGTTAACAGTCAATCAGAGAGATTGGATACTGATCAGACTCAGATTTAGGCTGGACTCTTAACCAAGTCTTTAATATACATTGTTCATAAAGTTAAAAAAACAAACATTATTATAGGATATATAATTGTATCTTTGCCCACTCTTAAATGATGGTAGAACCCATCAAGAGATCGGTACGGACAAACTTCCAACTTATGGTGGACATCTACTAACTAATCAGGTACACCCGGTGACCAGGGCTGCCAGCGTTGCTGTGCAAATGTCCAGCTGTGGCGATAACTAATATAATGATTTGGACATGAGTGGTTGTCTTCTCTCTTCCTGCCGTCAGCCCATCAATAACCAGCATCTGCTTATCGCTGGCCAGAGCAGGAGCTGGCGTGGGCGAGGGCACAGCGCCAGCCAGTTTTTCTCTCTTTTTTAGCGTGCCACATTTTAAGGTCGGTGTTTGGGCTACCACTAATGGTGCCTTGGACCGGTCCATCCCTAATCAATTTACAATTAAGACCTTGGCAGAACTGAATGCTGCTTTGAAATACTTCACCAGTAGAAAAAAATCAAATCAAATGGAATTAAGTGACAATGTTTGCATCCGAGCACTACGTCCAAATTGCTGCCTTGTGTTTGTCTCTACTATGTTGTGTTCATTACCTTCCTTTTGTGTTTTAGTTCAGGGAAATCTCTACAATTTTTAATTCAGAATTGCTCCAGATTCCTTATCCAGCCTTGTGGTCTCTCTGTCCTTTTCTCCTTTGTCGCGCTTGTCGTCCCTCTGTGTCACTGGGCACACCTGCTTCATCCAGCTGTCAATTACAGCACAGAATTACAGACTGGCACGCAATTAGGGTACGCCTCACGCACTGGCCCACGCTGGTAATGAGTTTCCCCAGTCATTGATCAAAGTCACAACCGCCCTAGACCCGAGTTTCCCAATTAATATTGCTTTTTTTACTTTGTTCTAGCCACAGAGCATGTATGTTGATCTGCCTGGAGGTTTCAAAAAAGGGGAAGTAGTTTCGCCCCCAAATGGAAAAATGAGGAAAAATTGGAAATGTAAGATTTGAGTTTTTATTTTTCCAACCAACTGTGAGGAGTATTAAAATGCTGTTATGTAAAGGATTTACTCAAAGTTCAACCCCTTAATGTCTAAAATATTAAATAATACACAGAAAACCACAGAAAAAAGGTGTTTATTATATTCTGAAATCAAAAAACACCCTCATTAAAAAATATTTTTTTCTATTTTTTTAAATATATTGGAACATTTTATTTATTTTAATTATTTTTTGTAGTCCATGTTTTTATTTGATTTTTAATTGTGAGGCCATCTCAGAACGTATCAGTTATGAAACATTAGCATTAAGACGTTAAAGGTCGGAGAAGAACGCTTGCTATTAAAGAAGTCAGGGATTTATGGTGTTGCAGAACTAATAGTTGCATCCCAAAAAGAGAAAAAAAAGGTAATTTCATTATTTTTTAAAATGTCTCCATTTTGTAAGATCAATTTAAAATTGCGTGATTATGTAGTGCAATTTTAAAAAAATAAAAAATTATTAAGAGGCAGGCCATATTTAATTAATTTTTTTTTTTTTTGATTCTGTGGGACAACAAAATCCAAGAATGCACGTTTTGTTACGGTCAACTCTTCACACTATTTATCTAGCATTATCCTCTTAAATTAAAGTAATGATTTAATTCCTATGCTAATCACTAAACCTCAGCTATGCACTCAACATGCACTTAACAATGGCAAATTGTTTGTAGTAATTAGATAAATACATATGTTATTGGATCATTTTCCACGGCACACAGATGATCTCGGTGGAGTGGCTGAAAATTACTTTTTTAAGAAGTCTAGGATTATTATCACAATGAAACTGTCTTCTGCGAGACGTTTGCAGCTCAAGAGTCATCTGCGGGTTGTGTGAATCATCCGTGATGATAACGGTATTTGGAAGAGCCGAGCTTTGAGCGGTCTATTCATATTCCTGTTTACATGTCACAAGCCTACGCTGGCTGGCTGAGTCGAATCTGATCTTATTATAGCTATAATGATCAGAAGATGCTGTTTACATGCCAGTGTGTCATTCAGAATAAGGTATTAGGTTAAAAATGTTCTGTAAATGCCGTGCATGTGTCACTTTAAGAAGACACAGACACTGCAGCCATGTTTTATGGTTGCGCGGCTCGCCTCCTTCAAATATGTAGCTTGTCTCCAGTAGTCCTGTGTAGTTTATAATCTGTGCCCCAGTTCAAGCCATGATTCATTTCATAGGTCAAAAACTGAAAATGCAGGTCTCCATGGGTATTTATTTCCTTTAGTTTCTTTAGATGATGTATGCTACTTGTCTACTTGAAGAAAGTGCAGTTAGGAGCTGAGTATAGTGAGTATAGTCCATATGAGCAGATGCTTCATATGGAGTCCTAGGGCCCGATTTACTAAGATCCTAAATAAAGAGTACTAAATTGCGTGTGCACTGAAAAAGTTTGCGCGTGCTGTTGTTGTGTGTTTTGCGGGTGATCAACTAAGATTGCGTGCGCAATTGATAACAGGTGCAAACAGCAGTATTTAAATGAGGTGTTGCGCGTCTTAAGGTTTGCGGCGCAAACTTTGCGCCATGGAGAGTCTGGATGGAAAGCAGGATATAGTCGCAAGCGCAAAATGAAATTTGACGAGTTGGAGTTAGAGATATTAGTGGAAGAGGCAAATTGTTGTGCCGTATTCAGCACCCCTGCCGTGAAAAGCACCCCCTCGTATATTCAATGATAAGTAGACCAAGAAAAAAAACAACACACTGACACTTCAATATATTTATATATACACACTCACACAAACACATACTTAGGAGTTTATATTATATATATTTACAAATATTATGGAAGACAACACAGTAAGCAGGCTATTAATTAATGCCATCAATAACCATTTACCCGATTTTTGTTATCTGTGACTGTGATTGTGGGAAAGTATGACTATTGTGGAATCCATGAGCGCATTTAAACATGAATCATTAACACAAAACTGGATGCTAAACAGAACGTGACACTGAATGAGAATATAATTTTTGTCAGACGAGGGGGTGCTTTTCACGGCAGGGGTGCTGAATACTGCACAACACCGGGGTATGACAACTGCAGAACAAGATAGGCGCACAATAAGTACAACAACACGCACAACAACACTTTTTTCTCCAATGAAAACACGTGATTTATTTATTATCACAAATAAAAAAATGAATGTGCCTCCTGTGGCAACCTTTTGCTGAATAATACTCGATTTAACATTCAAATAAAATATTTCTCCTTTTGCATGTGGAGATTAGCACCTTCCTTTCGAACGTATTAAATACAGACGCAATCACAATCCACGCAAAAACTTTCAGGCTTGGTAAATCTCATTGCGTGTGGTAAATGGACCAATTTGCATCTTTCCCTCCCAGTATTTAGCGATTTCTGGTGGGTACGCCCCATATTGATTATTCATCAGGGCAAAAGTACTAAATGAACAGCGTGTGCTATTTTGCTCTTTTGAGAGGCGCAGTCCTCTTTGCACGCTGTTAGTAGATCAGCTGGCACTTTGGTTTGCGGGTGCTGTCAAGTTTGCACACGTTTTTACACACGCAAACCTTTAGTAAATCAGGCCCCTAGTGCGTCTGGCCGTGGTTCCCCCCCCAGGATGTGGCCCTTTGCTGCCTGCCCCGCCCACAACGCTATCAATAAAGGCCACCAGGGCCACCAAAAAAAAGAAGCTGTTTATTGAAGGGTTATAAAATTATGAATCATAAGACATTTAAGTTAGACAAGGCTGTGCTCAGTCCTGATCTACACCGCACGTCGAGCATTTTTAAAGCCAATAAAAACGGATTTGCAGATTACAACTATATTTACCATTGTCCTGAATGAAAGAAAAAAAAATGTCCGCACATTTTACCTGTGTATTTTCCTTTATCCTGTAAACCCCAGTTCCCGTGGCTGTTGCTGCAGATCCTTTAATAGACCTTTCATCTGAGCAGGAATGTATGTACACCTACTTCTCATTATGCAAGTGTCAAGGCTTGAGTTGTGGGCTTCATGGCAAATAATAGAGGAATGACATTGCTTGTTTGTTTTCCCTTAGATGTGAAATGCGCTGAAGCAGGAACGGAATAGGTGGTGGGAGGGGTGGAGTGACAATGAGTAAAGAACAAGGTGAGCATGGTCACGCGTGCTGTTCAAAGCCGCAAGGCGTAGGCTTATGTGACTGACAACCTGCAGGAACCTCCGAGTCACACGTTCCCCCGTCTGAGGAAGAAATTACCTCAGAGATGCAGACACAACCTCTAATCTCACGGTTTGCAATATTCACCTGAGCTCATTGTGTTTCACGTCTCTCCTCTTTCACCATCCTTTTTTTTTATTTTGAAAAACAGTTTTTGTGAGAAAATAAAAGTAAAATGACAAATGTTTCAGTTTGAAATGTTGGACTCAAGGCCAGCGAAGATGGGAATCTCGTGGCGAAGACAAGGTAATGAATTAATTTTGGTCCGTGGCTTACAAGTGAGAAGCAGTTTGAGTAATGAGACGGAGGACCAGTGATAATGGAAATCTAAATGATTAAAGTGTGTGTTTGCGTGGGTTGGGTGGGGGTTGGGGGAGGGGACTCGGACTGGTGTGACAGTGTGCAATTGCAGCAAAAGTCATTGTGAGTTAATTTGTATTGTGCCTTCGCTCGCTGTTTCGTGAGTGGCCATTGATCCAGAGAGTAGAAAAGACATTGATTTGGTTGATTGATTTTGGACAAAAGGGACCGCAAACATTAAGCAAACAAAGTATGTTGACACTTTCATTCAATGTATTGTATGAAGAAAAGAACTGACTAGTCCGATTATAAAAAGAAATGTATTAGTCCTGAAAAAGGACACATTTCCTAAAGATGGATTCTGAAACGAATGCTGTTTGTACTCCAACTGTTTTGTGACTTTTAGATTTTGGTGACTGGCAACATTTTAACTGGTGAAATAAGCCATAGATCTATAGTAAGTTTGCCCACGTTATGGCAAATGGATGGAGAACAAACTCTGTCCTGCAAACATTTTCAAAGACATTTCAGTCAATTCTTCTGGACTGTGAAAAAAAGGTACACTGTAAGAAATGTTACAGTGAAAAACTGTAAAATAGCAACAGTAAACGACCGTAAAATCCAAAATAGTATATCACTGTAGTAGATACATTATATTACCCTAAATCAAGAAAAGAGTACATAACTATACTTTTTACTGTAATAATATGTAGAAATCACACAATTTTACTGTAAAAATATAATTTTTTGGTAAAAAAATTTGAAAATACCGTAATATCACAAGCATGTAATTACCCTAAAATTAACTGTATTATTCTGTCTAAATTACAGATTTAGCTGATGTTTACATTTAAATTTACAGTATAAAACTGTTCAACATTATGCAAAAACATACTGTAATTTCTACATAAACAGGTTTACAATATGTCTGTTTTTCATAGTAATTTACCGTAAACACAACAGTTTTCAACTATGAAATTTATGGTTGCCTGAAAAGCATACCGTAATGTCATATACATTGTTAACGTTTTTTTACGGTGAAATTCTGGCAACCACAGCTGCCAGTATTTTACCTTAAATTTCACAGTTTTTTTTTTGCAGTGTAGTTAATCCTGTTTTTATTAACTCCAGTTTGACTATCATGTGTGTATGTATCTCGTAATTCAGTCCACATGATCATTAAAAAGAGGATTTCTGATTTTATGTTTTGTGTTTTTACTTTTAAAGTATAATTCATTATTCAAGTTCCTCGAAACCTGGTGAGACATTAAGTTATGCCCTCAGGAATTAAATTGTAGAATTTCCTTTATCTAGCATCCAATTGCTTTCTTCCCTTTCCTGCTGTGGTAAACTCACCAAACATGTACACGTTTGCGCATACATTAAGGATGAACACATCTAAATATGCAGCTGCTCTGAGGTAATGTACAGGGGAAGTGGAACGTTCCCATAATGGAAAGACTCGTAGTAGAAAAAAAAGAGAGGGTAATACCAGCCAATGCTCTCTGTCAAACTATTTAACTGTGTCAGCACAAACGCAGTAGTTTCTCTTCACTCTGCAATGAAATTTATGGCCATTGGTGACTGATTGCATTTCTCCTCCTCATAGTACCCTGAGCCTTTTGAAAGTAACCCAGCAGCACATTAATTTCTCCCAAGTCATCATTTCAAGTGCAGTCACTTGCCAAAGGAATAAAACTTAGATGAAGAGTCTAATTTTAGTAGTTCATCAGTGCCAGCAATAAAAATGCCACTTTTTCTTAAAAAAAAGACCTTTTTTGGTTACATGAACCGTGTACAAATCCAGAAATGGAAAGGGTATATGTTATGTGATCGCACTACTTATGTAGAATATACGTGTTATTGCAAATTGAAAAAGGTCCACTCGTGTTAAAATGATCAAAAACAATCTCAGAGCGTTCTCAAGAACCCCCTGAAGTAGAAAACCTCTCATTGCCTCTCATTAAAGGTCTAATGTCTTTGCCATTTCTTCATGTTATCATTCCTATTGAAAGCAAAGAATACTCAAGAAGAGTTGGACAAAAAGCTCATTGGAAAGACATTGATTAACCCGTCATGTTTCAGACAGGTATCCATTAGACACTTTAATCACAGTCTATATGGCATGAAATTGACATTTTCAGCCCACCATAAGGCCTCCCAGAAGCATTGAACTGTACTGATGCTGCTCTATTGTTTATGGCAGCGTACTTTCAGCTTTTCTAACCTACACTTTAATTTGCCATCTTTACGCATCAGAGCTTCTTAAAGACTGTGTTTCCAGTCTGAGGAGAAAATAAATATTTCTCAACTTAAGCATTTTGGTGGAACTTGGAGGGACACGGACATTACAGTCTGCAGAATCACACTGTCTGGTCTGAGCTGCACCGTAGTGTGTATTTAAAGAGGCAAATTAGTTGAACATTTTTAACAGTGTAGTTTATTTAGCCTTTATTTGAGAGATTAGTTTGCTCTTACCCAGGAAAAGAAAAAAAACTTTCTCTGTGAAGCTGATATGAACCATTTCCCCATCTTCTTCCTCACTTGTCTTTTCTGCTGTCTGTGTCCTTAAGTCACAGGGGGAGAGGGAGGGAGGGAGGGAGAGAGAGAGAGAGAGAGCACAGTTGTTTTGATGTAGGATTTGATAGATTTGTTTGCTGCTGCATTCATTTGCTCTGTATCAGGAAGCTGACGGGCCGTAAAATGAAAATTTGCCTTAGATTTTCAGCATGACTGTTTGGGGGCAGATGTGAAAGAACTCCCCATGCATTCTAGATATGTATTTTGTTATATCGAAGAGGGTGAGAATTCTTAAAAGTGGTAATTAATAATGATTATTTGCTTTTTATTGACAACTACACACACACACATATATATACATATATATATATATACACATATACACATACATATATATTATATATATATATATATATATATATATATATATATATATATATATATATATATATATATATATATATATATATATATATATCTATTACATTACACACACACACACAAAAATCCCCCCACATTACCTACACGGTGATGTTGCCATGATTCCAGTTTTACTTATTTTGTTGCTCTTGTAAAGGAACCCCTGATTAGAATGTGACAGTTATGGATAGAGTCCTGCTTTTTAGGTAATTAGATTAAATTAAAATGCATGTTGTCATCTTGCAATGCCCACAGTCCCTAATTAAAATGAATGTGATGCAAACAACAAAGTATTTTCTTGTTAGGAAACAAGTTGAAGGAGAGAAACTCACTTTTTTGTATGGCTGAGTGTGCTGCTTGCTGTTGAGATGCCTCCGCACAGCGCACGGTGATGTTGGTTCATGCACAAACTGAGGCATATTGAGCTTTGTCGGAAACAACCCTCCCAGAAGACGGAAGCGCTTTTGTTTGTTGAGGGCCGCGGTAATGACCTTGATCGTAAGCAGTCGGCGAGGTGCTTCCCCTTTGCTCGCGTAGAGCCGATGCGTGAGTTGAAACCAGAACAGGCCTCGTGGCAGGAAAAGCGAGGTGCTTGTGGACAACACGACACCCCATTGCTCTTTCCACCCTGTTGCCCAGCTGGTGTCAGGGAGTGCGTTGGATGATGGAACACTCTCATTCCCATTTGAGAGAGTGCTGAAGGTGAGAGTCGGGCAGAGGCCCAGTTCTTTAATCCGAGTAGGCTTCTGCCACCTTGTTCAGCAAGATAAATTGACTTTTGACATGGAGTCAGATCACACACTGCTCCAACTTTGATAAACAAACTCTAGTTTTCTTGTGCTTTCTCTTTTCCTGAAACCCTTTGCTGTCCATTGGCGCGACTCTTAACCAATTATTTCTCTCATATAAAACAGTTATGACATAGATAGGCCCCCCAAAAAACAGAGCTCCAAAATGAACCTCTAAAATCATCATTTTAGCAGACATGGACTTTCTTTAAGGATATAAATTGACTTAAAGCTGTAGAAAACACTTGAAACAATCTTTTGATGATGGCATGTGTGCAACCATGCTTTTTTGGCAGCCGTGACTGTTGGTGCGTTTTGTAGAACACCAGATGTGTTTCAGACAGGCAAACTATGGGGGACAATTAGAAATGATGTCCAACACCTGAGTCCAGAACTGCGACAGAAAACCTGAGAACATGAAGTGACATTTCCTGCAGGAGTGCTCAAAAATATGTAATTGCAGTCACTCAGTCACTCAGAGGTACTAAATCACCAATAGCCTTATTTCTATAATTTAAAGTTGTACATTTTGAGAAACGGCCATCATCAGTTAAAAAGGAGAATATATACTTACATAATTAGCAGAGAAAAGAGTTTGATGTGATCTTTGGGCAGGTTATAAGGTCCAAATTACACAAGTGATCTCTCCCACAGTGTGCCGAAATGTGATTATGTTGAAATAATAGCTATTAACTATATTAAAAAAATAATTAAGGGTGTGTGTGTGTGTGTAATTATTTCCTTATTAGACTCAAATGGTGGTATAGTGAATTATATTAGTTTTTGCAAGATGGAATTTTCTTTTTTGTTGCCTTTAATTTTAATTTAAAAAAAAAAACTAAAAGTACTAACAAGCATTTTTGTTTATAAAATTGTTGAATATTTACAGAGGTCATGGCTTTTTTATGTGTTAACCAGATTAGATGAGGGCTTTGTAAATGTGGAAAATTATTACCAGGAACTTAAAATTCAGCACATAGAAATCTGCAACATGTATTTGTGTGTATTAATGTCCATGAGTCTGCGTTATGTCCCGGATCGACTCCGTTGTAGTACCTTTACTGGCCTTGGTTCACATTTCACATATTAAACACTTGGTAATCAGTATTGTGAACAGACCTGAATTTGGTGCTAACTTGCAGTCCACCTTTTTTGTGGTTGTGAAGCAATCGTTTTACGTTTACAGTATATACATTTAAATTTGAAAAATACTTTAAATATCTCTAAAGGTCATAAATATCTCGTCAGGTCTTGTTTTGGCATTTAAGCTTGAACGAAAAATTTCTTCCAAGCACCAAATACACACATACCTCACAAATGTCTGCCATTACATATTTTCCATCATTTAAAAAGAAAAAAAAGTAACTTGAAAAAATGTAGTCCCAGGTCATTCAAACAATTTTCATTCAATTTAAAATATTCAAACATTAACCATGGTGACGAAAATGTGTAATTGTGTAAAACATTTTGATTGGTCAGTCTGATCCAAGGTTAAACACACTTGATATTTAAAAGTCTCAACAATGAACGGACAGACAGATGCTCACGAAATTTTGTTTTTTGTTTGTTTGTTATAATTATCTATAATTAGCTAATATAGGCTTTTGCTTTTACCTTGGGAATTAGAGGAAATAACTACGCACGTTTTTCTTACTTATTCTTATTCCAAATATCTCGTCAAAATAAATTGTATTTAAAATCACATTTCTGTTCCCTAACTATTTCTTTAAGTTAAAAGTCCTCCAACAGTCCTGAAATGTGCCTAGTTTCCTCTCCAGAATGCCATCGATGACGCGTTGTGATGACAGATGTGACTCTTCAAACTGTTTTAGAGTTACAGACCAATGACAATTACAGGCCTACCCCTTTTAAAGGGTTCCCCCGATATTTTTTGTTCATTTATTTACAAGTTCAAATTTCAAGACACAATTGAATTGGCTATTCTGACATTATCTTGACAGCTGCCAAATCTGATAAAATTTCAGCCATGGGCACTTTGTCAAAGCCATTCAACCGCGCCTTGCTGTTGCTCTGAATCTGCTCGGACCCCAGTGATCACCGCTTGCAGTCAGTTCTTATTTTTTTTCTTCCTTTTCTTTCCTCCACACATATCTAATAGACTGTCATCAAGACAGTCAAGGTCAAACATCATCTCAGATTGATCCACGACTTGGAACACCGACGTGAACCACCTACCTTTACTTCAAATTTTAACTCGCCCAATAGTACTATCGGTCGTGGTTGCACACATGCTAGATATTCATTTATCCATCTTTTGTTTCCATTCCCATCCTTTCAGAAGTCTTTCCTCGTGCTCATAGAGCAAATGGATTTTCATGCATCATCTGACCGGGTGTATTGGAGTTGATGAAGTGAGGAGGACGTGCAGATTCCAGCTACATAACTCCTTTTCTGTGCGTTTCTGCCAGTTCCCTCCTCTGGCAGCTCACACCCTTCATCTGACCCTTCTTTTTTTTTTGGACAGTTTCCTGTCTTTAAGAATGAAACTTTCAGTGTTGCAAGGCACTCCTTTGCATACAAGTGTTGCTCAGACTGTCTTGTGGCATGAGTCATGCACAAAGTGATATCTATTTTTTAAAGCGTCGATAAGAAAAAGGACACTACAATAAGAAGCGTCTTGTTATAAAGTAAACAATTTAGAAAAGGTGACAAGAAAGTCAACCATTGAGACCTTTACATCACAAGTTTTAATTAATATCAAGGTTTGGTATTATAATAATCCCAAATATTGTTATTCAGGCTACTTGAGCCGAACTCCCGTCCCTCTGGTGCCATCTGAAAGAATGAAAACTGATATTGTTCCCTTTATGGCAACCCAGCTTCGCATTTGATTGCTTATCTCTTTTATTAGCTTGATGCTATTACTGGCCTGTCTTCTTGGCTTTCATTATCTCTTTTTATGCTGCAGTATTCTTTTGGAATTGTTATCGGCGTCAAGTTCATCTCGTTGCGTTGTTTATGCTTGATTGATTTGTGGGTTGCTGATCTAGCCGCCCCACCTCTTGCATAGTGCCGGCTCGGCTGGATCGACAAGGTTACTTATTCACACATGATAGACATCTTTATTAGAAGGGAATGCTTTAAAACCTTAAGCGCAGGGCATTTATCTGGAGCGCAGCATCTTATGGCCCAACACCCGACATTCCCAAACCCATCCATCAAGGGTCGCCCAGCGGCCCAAGATTAGCCTGTTTGCCCTCTCCATCAGCCTGAAGGACGGACCGAGGCAAAGATGGCAGCGAGAGACGAGGAAGGCGGCGAGGGTTTGTCATGACAGAACTGGGCCCGGGGTCGGTCTCCACCTACTTTGCGTGGACGAGTACCATTAAAGGGTTTCTGCCTTGTGCCCCCTCATTATGACCCTGAAGGTTCTGCATGGGGTCAAAGTTTTCTTGTATATCTAAAAAACATAAATTAAGTAGTTTTTCCCCTCTTTCTCTTTTTAATGTCTTCGGCAAAAGTTGATGACTTTGTAAGTACTCATTATGGATTCTTCTGGAAAAAGAGCCTTGTTTACCCAGCGGCTCTAGTTGGAGTCTTTATGCATTTGTGCCTGTGTAATGAAGTTTTTGCCCAGTAGTGATGGCAAATGTCATTAATGCTTGTAAAGATGATGACACGCAGTACTCGCATTAAGACAAAGTGTGAATGCTACTTGTTGTCTTTAAGGCCTATCATTCTCTCTTCCTGCTGTGTCTAATGGCACACGGCATCAACCCTCGATGACAAGTCCCTTTAATCGATTTCTTACTATTTAGACTTTTCAAAAGTGTGATTTTATGGCCTGTGAAGGCTACGGTTCTCATAATGATCCTCCCTCAGTCAGAAGTGCACAGACACATTGTTACATGGCTGCTTCTGTAGTTTTGGAGATTGTTCAGTTATGTTATTGACTTTCAGGCTCCGTCTCAAGTGATCCCGGTTGTACTACAAAAACCTGATAAAGTTCAGGCAGACCCTAAAAAGCTCATGTGTTAAATAAATGCTTTCAGTTAGTTAGAGGAAGTGGCTTTCAAATTGAGAATAACATATTGGATATGCAGTATTTAGACGCTCCGGGGGGGTCTTCTCTGGTGGTACTTAGTGGAACTGATGGCTTTTAACCTTATCCACCAAGAAGTGAATCACTGTAATTTAATACTTTACAAATGAGGAGTGTTCTAGGCCCATTCAAAATTTCAACATTTAACATGACAGTTCTCTTCATCTTTGTTGGCCAGCTTAATGGTCTTTTCCCAGAGCTTTAATTATTCATTTATATTAAAGTTTAAAGCTGTTGGCTCCTGGGTATACAGTCATATGACTTTGAAATAAAGGCTATTAACATAAGATGATACTGGGTTAACAGTTTAAAGACACTTTGGATCTTTGTTTTATGGTTTCTGGAATGTATGTATTCTGTGTGTGTTCAACAAAAGAAAATGTAAGGATAGTTGGAATCATATGTATGTAAACTACTTTAAAGTAAAGCAGTACAGTACTTTTCTCTATAATGTGATCTGATCTTCATTCAAGTCACAATAAAAGACAGAATCTGCTGAAACTAGTAACACACAAACAGATATGATTCCTAACATCTTTATTTAATCACAGTGCCGGAGAAAAAAGTGTTTGAGAAATTATATCAGAGTGTTATCACCTTATGAACATTGTGTTTGTCTGTGATTGTGACTTAGATGAATATCAGATCCTATTTCATGAGTTTCATGAAATGTTGATGCAGAAAGAAAAATTGTTAATTTAATTAAAGGGGTTCACATACTTGTTCTTGCTGTGTCATGCCCACAGAGTTGAAATCGATAGATCGGGCTTATGGATCCACCAGAAGTGGTATGGGAATAAGAGCGATTTAGTGACGCACCACCACTGGGAAAAATATTTGTCTATTCATTCATCCATCCAGCTACCTTTTGTGTGTTTTGGTCCAATCAGCATGAAGCATGTCACCAGTGGTCCCACCCCCTCTGGGGCAATTTCCTCCAGGTTCAAAATCTGACCATTTACCCTTTTATAATGATTTTTTTTCCTTCCCATTTCAGGTGCTTCAGTGCAATCTTTAAGGCTTCCAGGAGGCTAATGTCTTATGTAACGTTGCACTAGCAGAGCAGTAATGTCATGATGATGTCACTGTCACGTTCAGAGTCAATACGGCAAATAAAATAATTGGGCTCCCAACTATAGACCGTAGAAAGCAATAGACAAAGCATGAGGTCACATCATCCATTAGTTTCTGAAGACAAGTTTTGAAGCCTGTTTTTCTGGCATAAACACGCCCACATGTATGTCAATCAAAGTTAGCTTGGCTCCCAGCTCCTTCAGCCAAACCTCACAGAAATGTCTGCAGAGCTGCCGTCAGACAACATGTTGACTCAACGGCAAAAACAAAAATGACCTCCATGTTTAGGCGATGCTACAAATGAGTGGTTGCTTCGCCAAGCACAGTAGCAGGATGATTATTGATGAAGAAGTGATACCAGCGCGCCAGTGGCTGAGCCAACTGTCAATCATATTAGAAATCAATGTATTGCTTGCAACGAATAGTTCAAATGACGTCAATGCAGAAGTAAGATGGTTGGTGTTTTTTATTTCTGGCAGGATATCAGCCAATGGTGAGTTAAAATGTGATACCAGTGTTTTTTGGTTATCGTTTATACTAACCTTGTATTCTCTTTTTTTTTTTTTTTATCCCCGGTTTTTTCCCATTATATCACCCAGTGCTCCTACCTAAGTAACAGTCCTGGCCATCCTCTACCAACCCCCGGGAGTTCCTGCACTGAGCTCAGGTCTCCTCCTTAACCTGAGGAGTGAGCAGCATCTTTTCACCAGACAGGGTGGGGCTTCTCTGTCCGGACGGAGCGCGTGGGGGCAGTGTAGAGCCCAGGACTGTTGCATGTTTTTGTGAGGGTAGCTCACATTAGCTACCAAGGGAACACGGGGAGAACATGCAAACTCCACACAGAAAGATCCTTTCACCAACCCCACCCAGGGTGTGGGTGCTGAAGTCATGGGGGAAATTACACGCACTTCAGCGCCCACAGCGAATTGAACCCAGGACCTTCTTGCTGTGAGACGGCTGCACTACCAGCTGCGCCACCGTGCCCCAAATTATTAGTATTCTCATTGTTATGATTTGTCTTGACTTAAAACGTCTTGCGTCTCTTTTACATGATGCCTACTTCAAAGCTTGTTAACATTGCTCATGTTAGGTTTAGCATCATTTATGCTCCCTCTGGGAACTGCAACTTTGCGTAATAAGCTCACTGCAGTTGCGCAGAATTTTTCAGTGGAAAATAACTCCATGTAGACATAATGGTAACGATCGATAGCTAGCTTAGTCCAGCAACTAACATACTAACCTTTTCTACCTGTTGAAACAGGAAGTTGCAAGGCAGTATTCATTATTTTTGTGGGATTCTGTTTATAAAAATTAAAGGGATGCAATGGTGCATGGATGTAAGCTCTTACAGATATGATGCCCTTTCTGGTATTTCCAATGTAAACTCAGTATCTACTAAATTACCCACTAAACTATATGACTTTCTGACGTAACAATATGTCAGCTGGAGTAGTCTTTAGAATAGACCTTGCTACTTTGGTTCTTCTAAACACACTGGACACAGATACATCAAGTTTTTAATGTTTTTTTTTTTTTTAGTGTAACAGCATTTCATGGCATGTATGTTTCACGTCTTTTCCTTCTTTGGTCCCAGCAGCTACTTTGAAACGGAGGTGGAAACTAATTGGAGTTTTATTGCAGCTGTGTTAAATTAGTTTCTCCTGGCACTGTTCTCTGGACCGTTGCCCCACATCTATCCCTGCAGCCGAGTCGAAACCACACACCACCACGAGAGTAATAATTGTTCATTTATGATTGGATGCAGTCCAAACACTTAGCCTGACTGCCTTTGTCAGCGGTAATGTAAGATTTGCTTCAGGGCGAGTGACAAGACAACAAGCAGGAGATCTTCGAGCACCTCATCCTAGTAAGTCAGGGCAAAAACAGTCTTGTATTCCTACAGTATGAATTGGAATTCAAGCACAAATTGTAGGATTGAAGAGATGGTACTTTTCCTTGATCCGATTAGATGTCAAAATATATCTTGTAAGACTGATTACTGTGTCTGCACGGAGTTTTAGCAAGTAGTGTGTGTTTGAGGCACGAAACAATACTAAAAAAATCTGGTAACACAACCTAAAAGTAGTATCTTTGCCACGAGTCACATTTGTACAAAAATGACTGATTATTTAGAGCCCGGGAATCCATGTTTTATTAACAATGGCATTAGTTTTTTTCATTGGTGATCACTGCTTTTCTTTTAACAGAAGAAAAACGTTTCATGTCCATGTAAATTGTACAGAACACAATGCAGTTGGGTTTTTAGTTACCGGCTTTACTTTGATTATGATGTGATTTATGCTTTCATGTGCTGACAAGATGTCTGCCTTTGCAAAAAGAGATCAGTAGCCAACATGACTGCCTTAGTTTGTTTAAACGTCATTTCCTACCTTTTCTTTTCAGGCTTTTTTTTGAGGAAAAGAAGTTGATAAAAAAAGAGGGTGAAAAAAACACCTAAACCAAGCTAAATCTGTTTGACAACAGCACACACCAAGGAACATTTATCCATTTCAGGATGTGCATCACACACGAACAAGATATGTGATTTTTATCATCTTAGCTTTGAGGCGGCTGTCGGCCTAGAAAAATAAAGGTTTCTCAGCATACATTTAGGCATGTGAGAAGCAGACAAAAAACAAGGTTAGACAAAGAAAAAAGGAAAGTGGTTTCTCAGAACCCGTTAAGCTGGTCATAGTCAGTTGAGCAGGAAATTGGTACATCCCTTAACAATGCTAAATATAAAGCAATATCATACAGTGAATCTTTAACTGGGAGACTTTAAGTGTCCTGAGCGTCATTGTCCGTTCTTTTTGAAAGGGGTGACATCAAGCGTGGCATCACAGCATAGACTATATTATAACAATGGATGAAACATCGGGTCACGTGACCCATTGGTTTCTGAAAAGTGGTTTTGACCCCCTTTTTTGTTCGTACGGGGCGCAGACATGTTATTGATGGGAATACAACACGCCCACTGTAAGTCTGTCAAAGTTAGCTTTGCTCCCAGTAGCAGCAGTAGCGTGCTGATTATGAATGAGGAAGTGATGACGACCAGTGATTCGCTGGGCTGACTTCCAAATCAATCATATTAGAAATACATCTATTGCTTGATATAAACTCTCCTGGCGTGGTACAAAATAATTCACTCCCTCAGAGTTGTCGTGGGTGTGAAATTAAAGGACTGACACCAAATGGTTTTTTTGAACCAGGTTGTAAATATGTTTGTTTCTGCTCTAAAGTCAGATGTTTTAACATGGGAGTCAATGGAGACTGACTCACTTTTACGGCCAGCTTCTACTGGTCAGTCGAGGAACTGCAATGAATCTTAGTTCCACATAAGCGCCAATGGGGAAATGATACGGTTGGCACTTGGTTATTTTTTAAATTTCAATTCTTCACCAGTCAAGTTGTGGCTTTGCAGCATGTTCTAACCAATGACGTTGTACATTTGGATGGGACAGTTTCATGTCATGCAGCTCATGTGTGGAGAAAAACAAAACAAAGAGGATTGACTGGTTGTTAATAGTAGGGCGAAGGCATGACTGAAGCTCCACTCGTTGAGCTTTAATGAGATGCAGCTGTGTGAGCATTAAAGGTTTTCTGTATTATTTTGTTTTAGATTACACTCTTTACTATCATACCAAACATTCTCACTCACATCTAGCCGATTTTAGAAATATCAGTTAATCTCATATCCATGTAAGAACCGTGGAAGGAAAACCACATCCAGCCTCCAGACAACTCCCACACAGGCAGAGAGAAAATGTAGAAAGACTTGAAGCGAAGTGTAAACCAGGAATCCTCATGCTTTCTGGATTTGACCATTATGCAATAATCTATTTGATTGCAATTTTTTTTATTTTGTCAACAGGTCCAATTTAGGATATTGATGGGATGACAAACCAGAACCATTAAAGGTGAGATGATTTAATGAAAAGCAGCTCAGCACATGTTATACTTTGCAGCAATCTGCAACACCTGGCTTATGTTGTCTTATCACTACACTGAGATATCCTCCATACTGTCACAGCTCGACCGCAGATTCCCTTTATTAGATACATTATGACAGTTCATGCGGTGTCCCACATGAGTGCAGTCCGAAGGTCAC
Source organism: Cololabis saira (assembly GCF_033807715.1). Classification (NCBI taxonomy): domain Eukaryota; kingdom Metazoa; phylum Chordata; class Actinopteri; order Beloniformes; family Belonidae; genus Cololabis; species Cololabis saira. The sequence continues at coordinate 29,468,494 of NC_084606.1, forward strand.
TCATAAATCTTCATGGGCTCTGATTAGTAAAAAACCATGATTGACTTTTCAGTGTGTGATCAATGAAAGTCTTTACTGCTGATGGTCCAAAATGGCATGCCCTTAGTATTGATAAGCACTGACTGGATGGGGGGAAAAAAATCTACTTGTTGGATTGCATGCAGCATCTCCGACTCTCAGGTAATGGAACTGTCATTCTTCCTTTCTCAGATAAAAATCGTCTTTCCCCCCCATTTCCCCTTGGTTCCTGCCATCTTCTGCCGGATTAAAATAGTTATAAATGCAGCACGGTGGGAAATGCCATCACTGAAGTATTTTGTTCTCTATTATTTTATTGCTTCAGCAGACTACACCAGAGAAAAATCAAATCGAAAAAAATCACCTCAGTGATGTTAAAATCAAAATTTCTCACTGTAGTCATCTTTTGTCCCTGCTCTTCATCTTTTGAGCACATTCTCAATCTTCCTGGTGTATGTATGAACTATTTGTAGGAAGCCTTTATCCTGCTGCCATTAAAGTTTGCATGAGAAGGCTTGTTTTGTCATTGCTGTTGCTCCAGTTTTAATTGGATTAAATTGTTAGTAGGTGGACTACCAACCTATCCCCCTGTTTTTGCCAAAGGGTCAGCAGGATGAGTCACATGACTTGTATGGCTTTTCTGGGTTCCTTCCTACAGTTATGCTATTTTAAGAGCAGCCGGGGTGTGTGGGCTTTATTTTTTGGCAGCTGACTGTGACTGCGTGAGTGTATGTGTGAGAGAGGAGAAATTCAGCAACCAGGTCTAGAGATGCTTTTAAGGCGGCTGCATAGCCTGTGGGATGACTGCCAGAAATGCAGCTGATATAGAAGGATATAATACTTTCTATTCCGAGCTCATGCATTAACAGCAAGACCAAAAAGCAAATTGTATCTTTTCTACTACATGATGCTTTACTATCATGGTAATAGGCTCGTAATTTTGTGTAATCTATGATTTTTTAATGAGTTGAATAGCAATAAAAGCTGTGAGGGTCTAATTAGTTATTATTATTATTATTATTACAACAAAATGGAAATCTGTGCTGTAAATAAAATCACAGTTTAGGGTCAAGTATCCAGATTGCAATTACTAGTGTTCTCCGCATTTAGGTGGGTGCTTGCTAAAGCAGCTTTCATCAATCAGGTTGTTATCTGATTTGGCAGCTGGCTTGATGAGTCGGTACAACATGCTGCTGACAACCCTGATAAATAAACTTGGAAGAACTACCCATCCCATCTGCCCCTACATATGTCATCTGATGTAATTCAAAGGGACGGGAGCTTACACCTTACTGAGTGAGAACCAGCTCGCCTTAGCTGTCGAGTGGCTGTAATAGGATTCATTCATTCAGAGACTAATGCGGGCCCGCTTTTATTAAGAGCGCCAAGTCATTTGCGATTTTTAAAGATCAATTTTCTTCTATGATGTTCAATGACTGTACTACACTGACCTTCCTGATTTAGATAATTAATATTCACTCTGTGTACTTGAAATATTTCATTTTGTGAACTTTTTTACTTAAAACTTCTAGTGTGCTTGTGTGAAGATAATGCAGCGGGATATTTAAAAGAAAGTGTATTCCTGTCACATGACTACTTACTTTGCAAAGCAGATGGATTAAAGATCACAAAAGAACTCTTCAGGCCAGCGTTGCCAGTGTTTAGACCAATTGCCGTCCTTCACTTTTGTGGCTTTAAAAAAGCAGAACCAATTACTTACTGAGTATTTTTTCTTTTACTTTCCCCCTGAGCCAGTCCAGTCACATGGAAATCTTGTAAATTAATATAATAAATGGCTAGAAGAGTTGTTTGCCACTGGGATGATTTAACTCAGACTTGGAGACAACTCGAAATGACTTTTGATAACAAATGATGTCACTGCTCACAAACTGAAGTAATTGTTTCTGCAAACTAGATTGTACTCAACATAGGAAGAGGATGACGCAACGGAGGAAGAGGAGGAACCCACGGAGGAAGAGGAGGACCCCACAGTGGACTGCAGTAGTAATTTTCTGGGTTGTGTACTGATACGATCACTTTATTCCGGTCCTTTCATCCATCCATATCAAAGATGTATTTGTCAAGTCAGTTAAAAAGAAACATCTGATCCTTTGGTTTACAGGTTTGTTGAAAAATGTTTTGCATAAATACGATGGCTATTGATTGCTTTGATATTTACTGTATCTATGTCCAGAGCAGGTAAGTAATTCATCCAGTTCCTGATTTTTGGTGCAAATTCTGTGGAAAGTCAGCTCAGACCCTGACCTTCCCTGTCTTTTCTCACAACATTTTACAACGCACCGATTGCTAATGTATTGTACTGTACTGGCTAGCTGATGGACTTCTGGAAACTCTCCTTTCATCTGTTACCAGGCAACGATGATGCAGGGAGTCGCTGCACCCTGCAGGTAGTGGTGCTTCACCAAAATCCATGTGTTTGCAAGTTAAAATAAAAAAAAGTTACAGGTATTTCTCTCTAATTTACAACATGTATATAGTTGAAATAAAATCCACCTCAGTGATTAAGCAAAGCTTTTACAAAGAGAAGGGAATTGTGTATGCACTCTAGAGCTGATGGCAAACAGTAGGCTGGCAATCCTGGGGCCTGTACTACGAAGCAAATTCAACATACCCAGGATATCTTTTCCTTATCCAGATTGACTAACCCGGACAATTGCAATCACGCTAAGCGGTCACACGACGGTGGTTATCAACTCGGTATATCAACCCAGGTTTCTCCAATCTGGATATGAGCGCGTGCACAAAAAAAGGGGCGGTGTTTTCAGCGCATGACCAATCGCAAGCATGGAGAAGTCCGCTGTCAAAGCCGCTTATTTCAGTAGCGAAGAGCAAACAATAATTTTACGGAAATATGATGAGTATAGGCATATAATACAGGCAAAAAGCAACACAGTTGCAGCGGCAAAATGCAGGAAAGACAGCTGGCAAAAGATCGCTGACTGTATAAATGCGTAAATTCATAGGGATATAAACATATATTTGAATATTCTGGGAATCTTAATCTTAAACTGTAAACCATGATCAGCAATATTAAAATAATAAAAGGCTTGCAATATTTCAGTTGATTTGTAATGAATCCAGAATGTATGACATTTTTTTGTTTTTGTGTTTGCATTACAGAAAATCACAATATTCTAATTTTCTGAGACAGTCCTGTATATATTGGTTCTATAACTATTGTTGTTGACCGATAACTTGTGCTGATGCTGTACCAAAGAATTGGGTTTTTTTATTTATTTTATTTAATTTTTAATTTTTTCAGGAGGGGGGTATTTAGTATTTTAAAGTGACTTCTCAGAATGTTCGAGGGACGAAATTGAAAATCCCTTTTTTGCTATCCCCTTACAAATGCATCTTTTTTTTTTATTTCTTCTTGATTTATTTTTCTTTAATTGGTATTAGTTTTGGATTGACTGTACATCGGATTTTGGGTGATGATTTGTTTTATTTATTCATTGATTGATTTATTTTTTATTTTCTCCTCCACCTCTTTTTTCTTTTTTTCCTTTTTTTTTGGATCGTTCATACAGGTACTCATCAGGGAAAGCAAAGGGGTTTTGGCGGTCCCTGAATACGCGTTCTCTTCGGAGGGATCCTCTCACGATCCGCGCACCGAGCTCCACTGGATTCTCTTCGAAAGTGCATGCCATTTTCCAAGAGAGCTGATTGGTCAGTGGGCGGTGCTTTTACACCCGGCGATCTGTATGTCGAACATAACCTGCTCCGGAGCAGGTTAGCGGTTCAGCATAAGTTACCATGGCGATGTGCCCCGGTAAGAAGTGAACCACCGTCGTAGTCCTGAAAACCCAGGGTTAAACCTGAAGTTACCTCGCTAACCCCAAATCCCAGTTCGTAGTACAGGCCCCCGGTCCTCGAGGGCCCGTGTCCTGCATGTTTTAGATGTGTCCCTTTTTTTATCAAACCGTGATACAAGGAGCTTGGTCATCAACAGAACTATCCAGACTTTGATGACAAGGTGGTGACGACCATTAATTAGAATCAGGTGTGTTGATGCAGGGAAACAACTAAAACATGCAGGACACCGGCCCTCGAGGACCGACTATGGACACCCCTGTTTTAGATGTTTCCCTGCTTTAACACACCTGATTCTAATTAATCATCATCAGCTTCTCATCAAGGTCTGCACAATTCTGTTAACGAAACAGTCACTTGTATCATGGTGAAATGAAGCAGGGAAACATCTGAAACCTGTAGGACACCGGCCCTCGAGGACCATTGCCCACCCCTTAATCTATAGGCCAGGGGTAGGGAACCCTGGTCCTAGAGAGCCACAGTCCTGCATGTTTTAGATGTTTCCCTGCTTCTTTACACCCTGATACAAAGGACTTTGTCACTAACTCACTTGTGCAGACCTGAATGAGAAGCTGATGATGATCATTAATTAGAATCAGGTGTGTTGATGCAGGGAAACATCTGAAACCTGTAGGACTACGGCTCTCTAGGACCAGGGTTCCCTACCCCTGCTATAGGCCTACATAATCAGGGGTGCACACAAGCCGGGACTCGAGGGCCAGTCTACTGCATGTTTTAGATGTTTCTCTGTCTTCAACACACCTGATTCTAATCACTGGTCGTCATCAACATGTCATCAAGGTTTATACAACTCTGTTGGTGACCCAGCCTTGTCTATCAGGGTTGTGTTGAGGCAGGGAAACATCTAAAATGTGCAGTAGACTTGCCCTCGAGTCCCGGCTTGTTTGCACCCCTGTACATAATACTCTTGCAGTGAGACAGTGTTGTTTTCCTCAACGATGACGAAATCATTTCGTTCACGCCACTTTTTTTCATGACGATAACAAGACGGTGAGGAGATAAACATGGCTCTTTGATGACTAAAACATGAGTTTCCCTTTGATGAGACGAAAATAGACAAAAATGTTCGTGTGACATATTCATGTATAATCGTAAATAAATGGTTAAAAAAATAAAATACGCAGTGTGTGTGTGTGAAGATATATGTTTACTGTATGCCTGGGCTGTCCGTGAAAGCATCGGAGAGTGAGCCAGCTGGGCGGCATTAACTTAATTTGAACCAAACTCTTTGGAGGGAAGCAAAAAAGGAAAATGGAGAAGAAGGAAACATCAATTTGGGCCATTCAAAGGAAAGGTGAAATAGATGAAAGTGAAGTTAGTTGCTTCTTGTCATCTACTTACTTCTTCCTACTTTTCATCGACATCACACCTGGAACATATTGTGGAAGTCAGTTTGTTGGAGCCAATATGGGTGTTTTTGGTTTCTTTTTGTTGAAAGACTAGTTAACATACTTCTGGGGCCTGTACTACGAAGCAAGTTCAACATACCCAGGATATCTTTTCCTTATCCAGATTCACTAACCCGGACAATTGCAATCACGCTAAGCGGTCACACGACGGTGGTTATCAACTCGGTATATCAACCCAGGTTTCTCCAATCTGGATATGAGCGCGTGCACATAAAAGGGGCGGTGTTTTCAGCGCATGACCAATCGCAAGCATGGAGAAGTCCGCTGTCAGAGCCGCTTATTTCAGTAGCGAAGAGCAAACAATTATTTTACGGAAATATGATGAGTATAGGCATATAATACAGGCAAAAAGCAACACAGTTGCAGCTGCAAAATGCAGGAAAGACAGCTGGCAAAAGATCGCTGACTGTATAAATGCGTAAATTCATAGGGATATAAACATATATTTGAATATTCTGGGAATCTTAATCTTAAACTGTAAACCATGATCAGCAATATTAAAATAATAAAAGGCTTGCAATATTTCAGTTGATTTGTAATGAATCCAGAATGTATGACATTTTTTTGTTTTTGTGTTTGCATTACAGAAAATCACAATATTCTAATTTTCTGAGACAGTCCTGTATATATTGGTTCTATAACTATTGTTGTTGACCGATAACTTGTGCTGATGCTGTACCAAATAATTGGGTTTTTTTATTTATTTTATTTAATTTTTTATTTTTTCAGGAGGGGGGTATTTAGTATTTTAAAGTGACTTCTCAGAATGTTCGAGGGACGAAATTGAATATCCCTTTTTTGCTATCCCCTTACAAATGCATCTTCTTTTTGATTTCTTCTTGATTTCTTTATTTAATTGGTATTAGTTTTGGATTGACTGTACATCGGATTTTGGGTGATGATTTGTTTTATTTATTCATTGATTGATTTATTTTTTATTTTCTCCTCCACCTCTTTTTTCTTTTTTTCGGATCGTTCATACAGGTACTCATCAGGGAAAGCAAAGGGGTTTTGGCGGTCCCTGAATACGCGTTCTCTTCGGAGGGATCCTCTCACGATCCGCGCACCGAGCTCCACTGGATTCTCTTCGAAAGGGCATGCCATTTTCCAAGAGAGCTGATTGGTCAGCGGGCGGTGCTTTTATACCCGGCGATCTGTATGTCGAACATAACCTGCTCCGGAGCAGGTTAGCTGTTCAGCATAAGTTACCATGGCGATGTACCCCGGCAAGAAGTGAACCACCGTCGTAGTCCTGAAAACCCAGGGTTAAACCTGAAGTTACCTCGCTAACCCCAAATCCCGCTTCGTAGTACAGGCCCCTGGTGTTACCAAGCCACAAGGGGGCAGTAATCACCTTGGTAACGGGTCACTTCACACAATCAAGTATTAACTAGACACAGGTGTGTGGGCTCGGTGTGTTTTGAACCGCAGAGAGAATAACGGTCCTTAGTTAAACCGGACTTTTAACTAAATGTTATACAAACCACGGGATATCAACATCTCGCAACAATAAAGAGAGAGAGAGAAGACCGGCGAAGCAGACAATAAAACAAACCTAAGGTGCGTGTAAAGAAGGTTCAATCGGTTAATTCACCACCGTTTATTAGGACCGCGGAGGACCGGTGTTCTGCCGATTTCTGCTGCTTTGCCAAAAAATGCTACCTAATGGTTTTCTACCTTTTGTAGAGCTACAATTTTACTGTGTTTTACTCCCTAAACCACTCCCCCCACCCCGTCATTGTAAATAAGAATGGGTTCTTAATGACCTGCCTGGTTAAATAAAGGCCAATGACTCAATGAATATCAAATAAAGCGATAGAATTGTATTTTTTCCCCCTCTTTATCGTATAATGTTCACAAAGTGTAATGCAATTCATGTCATGGGTAGTGTATTTTGAAGGATCAAATGCTCAACATCCCATATTATCAATTTTACATACAGAAATGATGGGCAATCAAACGTTGAAAATCGACTATGCGCATGCGCAGAAGCACAAAGTAGCAGTTCTCGGCAGGTAGCAAGGATTGGCAGAACACCGGTGTTCTGCCATTTTCTGCTACTTTGCCAAAAAAGTGCCACCTAATGGTTTTCTACCTTTTGTAGAGCTACAATTTAACTGCGTTTTACTCCCGACTCCACTTCCTTTTCCCCCAAGTGGTCCTTGTCGCTTGCCAGGCCGTTATTGTAAATAAGACTGTGAATTCTTAATGACCTGCCTGGTTAAATAAAGGCGAATGACTGAATGAATATCAAATAAAACCATAGAATTTTTTTTTCTCTTTATCGTATAATGTTCACAAAGTGTAATGCAATTCATGTCATGGGTAGTGTGTTTTGAAGGATCAAATACTCAACATCCCATATTATCAATTTTACATCGTGCAAGAAATGATGGACGTGCCAATCAAACGTTGAAAATCCAGCATGCGCAGAACCACAAAGTAGCATTTCTCGACGGGAGCAAGGATTGGCAGAACACCGGCTCACCTGGCCGCAACCAGGAGCTCCAGTCTGTTCACACTTTATATTCTGAGTTAGAATTGGAGCTGAAAACCGATGCAGGCCATACTATACATTCACCGCTGAGTGTTGAGCAGGACATTAACTTCGATAAGGAGAAAGTGGTCGGCAAGTTTGCCGCCACGTTGGAGATGAGCGCAAAAGTTTAAAAGAGGACCACAGCATGTACAAAGTTACCCGGACTATTGTTTGAGCCAAAGATTCTAGAGGAGTCGACTGTAAACAGCAGCAACCATTGGTGAGTCAGTGTAACCTTCATAAATGATCTCTTTATCAGAATGCTGTTGTAGCTTTGACCAATTTGAATGTGCCTCGTGTTAATTATGTCAGACCGCCGAGTCTATTATCTATTATACAGCTAAAAAATGGTGTTATAAACCGCCGTGTCTATATCTATCTGAATAGATTTGTTTAAATTTAGACCAGTTGTGTTTATTTTATATTTAAGCTGCTGTATCAAAGATGGAACTGATTCAGCCCGTGATTGTCTGTCTGCGTTTTCAGCGCCATGTGATTGACAGCTGTCAGGCTATAGGCCTTCACTCACTCACTCACTCACTCACTCACTCACTCACTCACTCCTGGTGCAAATAGGCTGCTAACTTCAGGCTAAAGTTAGCTTTTCAATTCATTTTGTGTGTCACTTTAGGACCATGTTAATCCATGTTTACAGTCAGTGACTGTATGGTCATCTCTTTCAGCAGTAACTTGATATGTTAAACAGATGCATAATCATTTGGCCACTGCTCAGAATTAAAGATCAGAAAGCTTTAGTACAGGGTCAGTTAATAAGCTACGTACTATTGTTTTGCTTGTTTGATAGTTAAGATGATCTATTTTCTTAACATGGTAGTATTTTGACTATCATAGTATTTTGAGTATTTTATATGGTTTTTATATGGGTTTTTTATGCAATGTGTTGAATTTACAGATATGTGGCCATTTCCACAACTTATTTGTGGCACTGCCCAACAGCAATCTCCAATACTGTACTTATTGACCTAAATCAATTTGTTAAAAAGACTATACTACTTTTTTCTTTTTGTGGATTAAAAGTATAGTAAAAACCCTTTTTTTGAGTTTTTGCAACTAAAACTATCACATATAGAAATGTCTAAAATTTGACTAAAACTAATAGGCATTTTAGCCCAAAAGACTAAGACTAAATCTATGAGACGAAAAGTGGTTTTGACGCATCACAGAAAACGTTCAAGTCAACTCTAAGTCTGTTAGACGATAACAAAATAATTTTGTTGGGGATCAAAACCATGTAAGTTTAAGCAGGTTTGAGTTAGGGAATTAATGTTTGCGCTATAATTTAAGGTTTTTTTTTCATGTAAAATTACGAGGCATCTGCTTTGGCAACATTTCAAGCTACCTTGAAATATGGCGCACATAAGAGCAAATCAATATTCTTTCCTGCACGGAAAAGCACGTTTGAAAATATGAAGAAGATCAGTTGCAGCTTCAGAATTGGAAGTTTTCTTCTTGAAGTTTTTCCCTCTGTAAGTAAGTTTGGGAAAACACAAAGCTAGAGAAACGACCACCAAAAATGTTTGGATAACAAACTTCATGCTCTAAAAACATCCTCAGTTTGCTGAATATGCTCAGTGTTGTAAAAGTTAATAAAATCTAAAAAGCTAAAAATATATTAAAACCCACAGCCTACATCTTCCACTGTCTTATGACACCTGGACTAAAATAGCTGTCTACAGGTGTAAAATTGAGCATCACAGTTGGAAAGGAAAATTGCTATTACTGGATTTTAGGTGTTCAACCTGTAATAGCTTAATTATGCCTTTTTTAAAACATCTTTTTAATAGTTAACCATTAAAGAAAGTAAGTCATGAAACATTTAGGCTGCTTATAGATCCCTTCCTGACTTGGATTTTATCAGATGGCTTTACATTTTTGATGGATGAATTGAAATATTCCCTTTTAATATATACGTAATACATATTTTTATGTTGATGTGTTGATTTTCAATTATATCCCTTTTTTCCACTTCACTTTGGGGACCGGGGAGGACTCCATTATGTCGTCTCACACAAAGAAACTTCCATTTTCCTCCAGGCTTTCAATACGTCTTAAGCTATAATGGCCTACACCTCCTCATTCCTTTTCTGTATGGAAAATGGGGATGATAAAAGTGCAGAGGACATTTTTTCTCTCTTTTTCATTATTTTCACAATATGTGCTCATTACTTATTATCTACAGTAGTGGCTGCTATTATTATATATAGTTTTGAATAAACAAGAGATAAGTGAAATCCCCCATCTCTCTGCAACCTTGGCCCAAACCTGGAGCTTTAGATAATGAATGCAATTAAGGGCTTGCTGCATTAAACCTGCTGGTAAACAGAGGGTTTAGAGCAGCACCATTTTGGACTTAGTTTTTCATGACAGAAAAGGGAGGTGGAGGACTGTATTCATGTGGAGAAGACATTTTGACAGGGCCAGAGAAGCTTTTTCTTCATACAATAGACAGGCATGGTATAAAAACATGAAATGATAATCAGTCAAATAAAAGGTGACATTTAAGCAAATGAGTTGCAAAGATTTTAAGTAGTTATTTCGCATTGATTGGGAATATTTTGTACTGATTTTAACACTTTTACACCTTCTGTTCATTTAGCAGATGACTCTAGAGCCCACAGGACAAATGTAGATCAAAATGTGGATGTCATTCTCCATTTTATATGTTCGTATCCTGACTTAATACTGAACCCGTCCGTTTTTCACCAATAAGATCATGGCCCAAATAAACGACTTGTATTCAACTGTACAACTATTTAACAGATTCATCTTAAAGACCCCCAATACTTTTGACTGGGTGTACAGATCTACTGTGTTGATAATACAGTCTTAATAAAAGCGGGTTGGCTGCCACATCCTGTAATACCACTTTGTTCCACTAGAGGTGCAATTCACTGAGATAAATGCTACCCCCACGTGGTCAAATCTGGCATTGCTGCATAGAGGCTTTGACATGTTCAGACTGTTTTTGTAAATTTGTTGAATCTGAAAATTAAGAAAAAAAACGTATGTTTAAAGCCTTTTTTTTTATAAATAAAAATAGCACATAAACTTGCAGCTGATGTTTGGTTAAGCTTATTAGTTTGGACCCACATTGGGAGTTAAATGAATGGTCATGTGGTCTGCTCCATCAGTTTAGCCCATTTTCTAGGTTGAACCGTCAATGTCAAAGCCCCAAAAGGTATCTTTTGTATTTTCAAAACTTTGCAGCCACTGAAGGTGCCATACAAATCTTTAGTGTACAACAGCACTCCTGCCTTTTCTGACAGCAAATAACTTGACTTGTATGAGAACATTTTCCAAAGAAGACAAATAACATGCCATTTTAAGCTGCGGGCTAGACGGACCAAGCTAAAAACATCAGAGATGGAGCAGCAGGAAAGCACAGTTTGTGTTTTTGAGATTGCTGTGCAGCTTTGGAAAGGTGTGTGAAGTCGATATGGCTGACATGTGACTGCAGTGGCATACTGTGAGGCCATTTTATCTACCATGAATGGAAGCAGTCCTGTGGCATTTTTCTAATCTGTTTTCATTTTCTAATTTCCTGAGTGTACCAACAAGGTCTCTTGAGAGTGAGTACTTGTCAATCACACTGAAAATATTATGCCCCACCACAGTCTAGCACTAATGAAATAATGCACAGGCATGCACAATAGATAGTGTCAGACTTGCAAGTGGGTCCGCAAGCAGCAATAATTTCTCACTGGATTGTATCGACTTTCTGAAGCCAAATTTCTTTGACCCGTGACCATTGCTACTTCAAAAGATTTACTCCTTTCCCTGACCAAATGTTTTTGTTAGACATCTTAAACTGAATTAAGCATAATTCATCAACCCTTTCTCAAATATTACATTTGAAGTGGTTTTGCTGCTGCATTGTGGTTTGAATTATGTAACTAGAAGCCATCCCAAACTGTCACATTCAGACACCTGAACATGATTTGAAGGACCTGACCCCTAATACATTGCAAAGTGATAGCGGGGTGGCACTAAATTATGGCAGCTCCCTACCGTGCAGACTGGTAGCAGTCAGGTGTTATTAAAAGAAGAGGATACTGTAGTTGTGGATTTAAATGTGTCATCAGGGGACAGAGAATAATAATATCAGTTAAACTGTCTTAAATCATTTCATAGCTGTTGGGTCAACACTAAATAGAAAATAACTGGAAAGGCTTGTAAGGGAACCGCGACTGCAACTGTTCAGTGCTGTTTGATGCAGAAACTGCAGATTTTTTTGCAGCTGTGTCAGCAGTTTGCTGTTATTTGTTTTAGATCAATGGATCTGGAGTAATTCAAATTTGAGATTTTTATTTATTCAGTAATACTTTTAACTTGCATACTTTTTAGAAGCTCTGTTTACTATTTTTTTTTTCTATTCGCGACCATTAGAAGCACATAAAATTCTTTTTTTTTTTTAAAAGAATGTGCCGCGCGCCCAATGAAACAGTGCGCCGTTTCTATTACCTGTATTACGGTAATGTAAGGCGGACGGCCACCATGAGAACGGTAAAAGAATGTGCCGCGCGCCCAATGAAACAGTGCGCCGTTTCTACTACCTGTATTACGGTAATGTAAGGCGGACGGCCACCATGACAACGGTAAAGGCAGAAGGGGGCGTGTGAAGCACCCGTGAGTTGCGGACGTGATAGAGACCATCATCAGACGTTAAAGGGGGAAGGGGGTGGGGGGTGTGAAGCACAGAGTGGGTGGAAGGAGCGTTTCAACGGCCACCATTCGACTGAAAGCAGTAGCGCTGGCGGAAGAAATGAAAATTGAACATTTTCATGGAGGTCAGTCTTGGTGCTTTCGCTTCATGAAACGGTGCCAGCGCAGCAGCAGCGCCCGGCGGATTATATGGAAAAGATGGGGAGCTTCCGCTCATTCTGCAGCCGACACATCACCGACAAACGCATCCAGCCCAGCCACATCACCAACATGGACGAGGTGCCGCTCACGTTCGACATCCCGGTGAATCACACGGTGGAGAGGACGGGACCAGCGCGGTGGAGAGGACGGGACCAGCGCGGTGGAGAGGACGGGGACCAGCGCGGTGGAGAGGACGGGACCAGCGCGGTGGAGAGGACGGGGACCAGCGCGGTGGAGAGGACGGGGACCAGCGCGGTGGAGAGGACGGGGACCAGCGCGGTGGAGAGGACGGGGACCAGCGCGGTGGAGAGGACGGGGACCAGCGCGGTGGAGAGGACGGGGACCAGCGCGGTGGAGAGGACGGGGACCAGCGCGGTGGAGAGGACGGGGACCAGCGCGGTGGAGAGGACGGGGACCAGCGCGGTGGAGAGGACGGGGACCAGCGCGGTGGAGAGGACGGGGACCAGCGCGGTGGAGAGGACGGGGACCAGCGCGGTGGAGAGGACGGGGACCAGCGCGGTGGAGAGGACGGGGACCAGCGCGGTGGAGAGGACGGGGACCAGCGCGGTGGAGAGGACGGGGACCAGCGCGGTGGAGAGGACGGGGACCAGCGCGGTGGAGAGGACGGGCACCAGCGCGGTGGAGAGGTCCGGGACCAGCGGGGTGGAGAGGTCCGGGACCAGCGGGGTGGAGAGGTCCGGGACCAGCGGGGTGGAGAGGTCCGGGACCAGCGCGGTGGAGAGGTCCGGGACCAGCGGGGTGGAGAGGTCCGGGACCAGCGCGGTGGAGAGGTCCGAGACTAGCGCGGTGGAGAGGTCCGGGACCAGCGCGGTTGGGATCCGCACAACGGGGTATGAAAAGTTGTAATTTACTGTTGTGCTTGCCTGCCACGCTGATGGACAGGAACTGTATGGTGATTTAAAAAAAAAAACTTTGCCTAAAGAGACTTTTCCAGCCGGTGTCATTATAAAGGCAAATGAAAGGGCTGGATAGATAAAGGGATGATGATCGACTGGCTGAGGCAGGTCTATGTGCGGCGACCCGGTGGTTTTTTTCACACATCATGCGTGGGCTAACGTGTCTGCTGGGACTGTTGTTCGGGCATTTGCAAAAGCCGGCATTTCCGAGGGGCCGCACGGCACAGAAAGTGACTCTGAGGAGTGGCTGGCGAGGAAATTGGGACTGGCACAGCTGAATTAGCGGAGCTCTTTAATGCAGAAACAGAGGATGAGGACTTTGAAGGGTTTGATTAATGTAAAAACTGAAATAAAATACAATCAAACTAAGTTTTGCTCCCACTCTATTTTTAAATAAGCACTGCTTGTGTGTGTGTTTTGCGGCGCGTGTGTGTGTGTTTTGCGGCGCGCGTGTGTGCGCGCTCCGTGTCTGTAGAAGGCGCCTTTTTCGGTCGGTGCGCCGTATGCAGTGGTGTAAAGTAACGAAGTACAAGTACTTCGTTATTGTACTTAAGTAAGATTTTTGAGAATTTGTACTTTTATTGATACTTTCATTTTTCTGTACTTTTACTTTTACTTCGTTACTTTTTCAAGGAAAAAATCGTACTTTTAATCCGCTATATTTAAAATTGGACACGTCGTTACTCGCTACAAATTAAAGAACAGCACGGCGGGGCCTGATTTATGGTTCCGCGTTACACCGGCGCAGAGCTACGGCGTAGGGTACGCGGAGACGCACACCCTACGCCGTAGCCTACGACGTAAGGTGTGCGTCGATTTAACGCGGAACCATAAGGCGGACGGGAAGGAAGGGGGGCGCGTGAATATACCGAGAAGGAGCCGCAGCTCCCGGGAGAGTTGCGCCGCAGAGACGGGCCGGAAGGCCGGAGGAACCAACGTCGCGTCGAGTACCGATGAGGACTGAAGCCTGAATTATGGTTCCGCGTTAAATCGACGCAGAGCCTCGCCGTAGGGTACGGGCCCTGCGTTGGTGTAACGCGGAACCATAAATCAGCCTTGAGCGGCAGCCGACGCGTGTCCATGCGCACCATTCTTTGATTCCACCCCTTCTAAGGTGGTTTTGGCATTTAAAAGTTCAAAATAGAGTTGTCCCGATCCGATCGCGTGATCGGAAATCGGGGCCGATCACGTGATTGCAGACTCGATCCGGACTCGGACGTTATGAGCCGATCAGGAATCGGATATATATATATCAGGGTTTCCGTTGTCCGGTAATTGCCGGACTTTGTCCGGTAAAATATGCCGAAGTCCGGTATTTTATAATCTCTCCGGTCAAAATGTCCGGTGAAAATACTCACTGGCGCCGACATCCACGTGTGCGTTGATTTATGGTTCCGCGTCGCACCGACGCAGAGTGTACAGCGTAGGGTTCGCTGCGACGCGCACCCTACGCCCGACCCTACGGCGTAGGCTCTGCGTTGGTGTGACGCAGAACCATAATTCCGGCTTAAAAGTAAACAACATGCGCCCAAGTACCCGTGCATGACAGGCAGACACACACGGGGAGAAGAGACAATTTCTTTAATTTTTATTTTTTTTAAAAACTTTATCCTTATGAACGCAATTGTTATATACGGTAGTCCAACTTTCCTTATTTTAATCAGAACACTTTTTTTTTTCCTCTTCGGCGTGGAGTAGTGGGCTTGGAGCGGCAGCCATCGGTTAGTTTTTTCTTTTTAGATCCGAGGCTTTGCGTAGATGGTGGCTTCCGCAACTTTCAGGCGCTTTTTCTGCGCAAGCAAGCTTTATAGATGAGGCCCCAGGACTGAAGCATAATACATCCATGGACTGAAGCGGAGCTGCGGCGCCGACATTATGGTTCCGCGTCGCGGAAGGCTCTGCGTTGGTGTGACGCGGGACCATAAATCAACGCACACGTGGAGTAGTGGGCTCGGAGCGGCACACCGCATGCGCGCAGAGCACGCCTGTTTGTTTTGAAGCTGAAGCAGCCCTATGCTTAAAAAAAAGAAAAAGAAAATAAATTTTTTTTATACTGACTTAAGAATGTTCAAGCTGCCTACCTCCTATGTGCTCAGTTTACAGTACACATGTTAAAATATAATAAAAGGGTCATCCTGCATAATTTTCTTTTCTCTTCTTCATTTTTTATTGTTTTATAAAAGTATCGGATCGGGACTCGGTATCGGCAAGTCCTCAAAATCAAAGGACTCGGACTCGGACTCGGGGGCAAAAAAACCTGATCGGGACATCCCTAGTTCAAAAGTCTCATCCTTTATCAGCTGGGGTTGCTTAATGTTGTCACTGCATATACAGGCTGTGGGTGAACCTGTCAGCGGGGCCAATGGGGTACAGCAGCAGTGATGAGCAAAGGGAGAAATTAAAAAGGGGTAATGGAAACAAACGCTAAAGGGGTCAGAATAATATCACCATTATTTAGAGTTGTAAGCAAATTCTTGGATTCTTCATTTCTTTGCAATCCTTTTGAAAATAATTTTGTACTTTGAATTTTGAATTTTGTACTTTGTACTTTGTACTTTTTACTTTTGTACTTAAGTACATTTTACACCATGTACTTTTGGTACTTTATTATATTTAAGTTGAGGTACTTTTATACTTTTACTTAAGTAATGTTCTTAATGGGTACTTTTTACTTTTACTTAAGTAATTTTCAAGCAGAAAATTTGTACTTTTACTTAAGTACAATATTTTTGTACTTTTTCCACCTCTGGCCGTATGTATGTTTTAAATCCAAAAATTACACACAAAACTGAGGGTGCGCCTTTCCACAAGGTGCGCCGAATGGTCGTGAAAATACGGTAGCTTTATTTAGCGCCGTGGGTTAGTGCATGCTAAACTAAGCTCCGCTAACATTGCTGGCATGTTAATCGTACGTTCCAAGCATCTGCCTGGTTTGTACTTTCTGCCAGGTTCCCCATTTTTAGATTAACCACGGTTGGGCATCCTTGCCACAATGTGGCGGACCCTCCCAAAATAAGGCTTTCAAAACCACTTTTAATAAATCTATGGGCAACTTCACAGAAGAGTTGATCAAGTTTTCTTCATATACTGTAGTCTACAGCAGTTGTTAAAAAGCTGTTATTTACTGATTAAGCATCCCAGTGACAGATCAGGTGCTGATCCTAAAAATCTCATCAGTAACAGGATTTGGTTTCAAAATGCCAATCTAGAAGCCTTCAGTCAAGTCAGTTCAGAAGATACTGCTTTGGTTGCTTTCCACTTGCAGAAAAAAAATACATAACCTTTTTTATTCCTGGTGTGTTTTTTGGGAACAACGTCATTGGACCCATCAAATTAACCTTTTTAAAATGTATTTCTTTTATTAAAGTGGGTTAAAGAAGAACTGTGAGCAGAGAAAAGTGCATCATGTGCAGTTGAGAGTAGAGACGACAACCTGGACCGTTTTTGGAAGGGAGACTTCCAGAGGTGCGTTGGGCACCTCTTCAACCATTTGAGTCACTTAAGGCTTCATTATTTTTTTATTAGAAATAAAACAGACTTAATTTTCCAGTCCAAATATTTATCTCTCCTTGTCCGTGGGATAAATCATCTAGCTGATGGACTTCGTCGTACCATTCGTAAACTGTGTTGATGTGTCTGTACAGAGTGTGTTTTTTCCCATTTTTCCACATGCTCCTGGTTGTTGCTTTGTACAGCTTGCTTTGACTTCCATTAAAATAGATTACTGCCTATATTTAGAAGAGAGGAACAGAGAATTACCTCTGGGACTCTTGAGAAATCTGCTAGGAATGCCGAGCAGAATGTGTCTCAGAGGTAACATTGTCAGTTCACAATGAGCATTTAAAAAAAAAGAAAACAAAACTAATGCAGCAGGACCAGATGTTTATATTTCCTGCATTATTGGCATCTGGGACATGCATTACCCATTATGCAGTTTGATTGCTGACAGTTTAATTGGAGTTTTGGTTGTGTTGGCAGCCAATGTAGCCCAAGACGGTAGCTTAAACCAGAAAAGAGGAGATGGATAGTTGGTTTCAGTAAGCTCATTCATTTGTTTCCACACCCTCAGATATTTTTTTAACTCTCAAATTTATAGCTACGATGCCGCTGACATCATTTGAAGCAGTTTGTCAGACTTTATTCAGCCCTCTTTCGAAGCCTCAAGTGGCATGATACCACAGAGATTTTCCCACGTCTACTAAAGATGTCCCCAGGGACAAATCCTAGATTTATGTGTAAAGGTGGCGTTTCAAAGACCAGATTAGAAACACTTGTAAAGCTTTATGAATTTTTAAGTGCTTTTAGTAGAACCAAGTTAGCGTTTTCAATAATGTTGCTATTTTAAAGAATACAACAAATTAGGGTGAATTTCAAAAGAAGGTGAAACATACCATTTTTATACAAAGTTAAAACAAGTGTAGATATTCTAAAATGAGGTGTCTGGAGACATGTGTTGGTCACAGCCCAGGGATCATTTTTCACAGCTTCTATTTCACTTTGTATAAACTGTCTTTTTCAGATAAGCTGTGTTTCTGTGCTTGTCGCTTTAAATGCAAATGAGCCACTTCTCTGTGAAGTGGGAATGACACATCCCTCCCTGCTTTCATAAGGCGTTTTTAGATTAGACCTCCGATCAGACACTGTTCGAAGCTGAGTTGAGATGAGGGAAGAGGAGTCGAAAAGGGGGGGGGTTTATCAAGTGGTACAGCATAACATGACTGCCCCGCTGTGTGTCTGGTTGGCCTCTCCAACACTGAAAGAGATGGCAGATGCAGTGTTGGGCGTAGGAGATGGAGCAGGTGCCAGTTCCAAGCCACCTTCAATAGCAAAGTGGTCTGCGGAGTCACACCTCCTACAATTGTGTGTCACAAATAGAAATAATATGACCATTCCAGTCTTCCTCTGCCATCCTGCTGTGGTGGCCGTTGACCGCAATTAGTTTTTTTTCTTGCAAAGCCGGTGAGTTTTTCATTTTAGTAGACTGTTGCAGGTTACGGTGCCCATAATATGCCGATTTTGCATCCTTTGCTTTGCTTCTTGTCTTGTTATCAATAAATCCAACCCAGGTTCTGCCATTCCCCGTCAACCTATTTACATCAGAGTAGACTCGTGTTTAAGTGTACCCTCAGAGTCAGGTTATTGAGAGGAGTGAATGTGAAAAGGACAGGTGACCATTGGGACATTAAACACGGGGTATCTGGTGATATCAATGGGGCTATTGAAAACTTTTGCTGAGGGAAATAAGGCTAAGTGGGGAAGACTGGGGTAGACTGTAACGTAAAAAACAAAACTATCATCTGGAAACCCCAAGGACATGCAGCTACGCACTGATCAGCTCACTGTTTGTCGTGGTTTTGTCTCTCCTCATTCAGGTTAAGTTATTCAACTACTGTTTACGCAGACATGAGACAAACAACGCTTAACTTTACAAGGACACCACGTCTCCTGTTAGCCTGTATAAACCCATTGAAGAAATGCACCACATAAAGTTGTCACAAACAGTAGTAGCGATCCCTCTCTTAATATGCTGGATTTCGTTTTCAGTTCACCTTTGTATTGCCCCAGGTTAGTGGAGCAGTCCAAGTCAAGAAGAAATTAATCTACGGGGCTCTTTGGTCGTCTGTTGACGTCGACGTGATGTGCTGGCCTGTACAGCTAACTACTGAGCACTTCCGGTGGCTTTTAGTTTGGGGAAATAATATCTTGGGAATTGTTCGGCTCTGTGCAGC
This sequence comes from Cololabis saira, assembly GCF_033807715.1. NCBI lineage: Eukaryota > Metazoa > Chordata > Actinopteri > Beloniformes > Belonidae > Cololabis > Cololabis saira. The sequence goes on from NC_084606.1 coordinate 29,487,845, forward strand.
CAGGCCTTGGCTGTCCAAATAAGGAAATTCTGCTGTTGAACACTTTTGATCAATATAAGAAGTCCTGGTGTGACATGAGAACAGGACCAAAATCCTAACAACTCAATTTCATCTAGTCCTCCTGACTTGGGCAGCATACCCGATACAGACTTAATAGTTTAATACAATGTTTTTATGGTCTGGTAAGTACACCAGATATCAAACAGTCATACTCAAGTCTGGAAAAGAGTGAATTTTTCTATTATATGTCCCCCTTTTTAAAATGTTCATAGCAAGATAAAGGATGACATCTGTACTCAAAACCCAAAATCAAGATTATTATTCATAAAATCTTTGATAGAGAGCAATGAAATATTCTGCCAATTAAATGATCTGAAAGCATCTGCATGCAGGTCCACATAAATCTATTTGCCAAAGGGCAGACTGAGAAAACTCTGCAGGTGGGCTAAATAAAAGCCATATTACTGGCGACCAAAAACAATCAAATTAAAGAAAATGACACCTTTTCAGAAAGCCAGCATGGGGTCTGTCAGCCTGATGGAATCCTCATTTCTGTGGATCATTTGGCAGAGAGTTGCTCCCCTCTTTTCTCGTTCTGCCTTAATGGCCACACTGACGGTGACATGATGCACCACATAAAAGGAGCCAAAGAGGAGTTGGACGCAGTGCAGAGCTTCCATTAACGTGATCAGGAGTTGTGTTGCTTCAAGGCCTTGACAGGGTTGCCCATTACAGCGTTTGTCTATTTTCCAGTTTAAATTGTGCTAATGCTGTGCTTGAGACTCTGTCGTTGACTAGGCAGTGCATTTGGCTTGAGGTGTGCCGGATGCCACTTTAAGTGTCCAAACCATTTGGAATTTAGCCGTTGCCCCATTATAGTTGTGAAACTTAACATGTTTTAATTTAGGGCTGTTTTGGATCAATTCATTGGTTTGGAGCCATGGATAGGAGCCTTTAATGGATCAGTATAGTACTAAGTCTTAGTATTTTTTTTCCAATTTTAAGTCAAACATATCGCAATGAACACCATTCACTAGATCAAATGGTTTGAATAACAATATAATAACCTGATAACACTTAAAAAGTGGAAACTATGCACCAAGGATGATACCTGCTTAAAATTGGAAACTTTCACAACAAAAAAAATGGTCTTCTCTGAAATTAAGACATTGATTCAAGAAAACAAACAGTGATTTAGACACATGAAAATAGCAGTACAAGAAAGAGGGCATGATGCCTGCTTTCTTTACCACTAGGCTTTCTTAAAAAAGCTGATACCTACATTAAAAAAAAGAGATAATTAAAAAAAGAATCAAGTCGTCATTTGTGTAACATGCTTGTCTGGTTTATATAGCTTTCCTGGGTGGACATGGCTACATACCATCACTGTTTCGTCCACCGCCCTTATATAACGCATAAGTCAACATATAAAAGGTGACTTATAAGCTCCATTTCACCTAGCTTTTATGCTGAACCTACCGCAGCGTCACTGAGCTTCCACATGAGCGCTGCGCTGGTCCAGCCCAGCGTGAACTTCATCAGATATGTAAGAGAGGTTCTCACATGACCTACCGCGGACCAGGGAATGATCCATTTAGGCCGCAGTCCAGCCGTGATCCTTTACAGCCCAATTTTTATTCATAATACTCAATTCCCACCTGCTGATCACCACATTTGTTTTCATTTTACTAATTCTTTTGATAGTTGACCAGGTACAAAAAAAGGAGAAAGGGGGCCATAGAGGCCTTTATGTGACGGTAACAAGAGAGGAACATAAACAGAGAGAAGGCAATGAAGCAGTAAAAGGTCATGGTCAGGACCAAAACCTGGGTTATGTGCAATGAGAGTTTAAGCCTGCGTAGCCTATGTGCGTCTATGTGGTTGATTTTAGTTTGAATGTCTGGCTTGTGTAATTTTCCTCATATACTGCAAAACGTGTTTGCATAACAACATGCAAGTTTGTGTGTTCATACAAGTGGACTAGAGTCTCCAAGAATACACCCCAGCTCCTCCCCTCAGCCATGTTCAGACTGCACAACTTCTGCTTGATAATTATAGCCGTCAATCACTACTGTCGCCCCTCAGTGTTTTTTTTAAATCAGCAGGCTCTTTGTGCTGTGGCCTGCTCTGCCCACGCTTCTTGGAGCCAACTGCGGCACACAGACGTGCTGAAAAGAAGGCAGGAAATTCATTCGAGAGATGTTTGTGGGAATACTGTGGAGAGGGCTGTTTGTAGCTGCTCCCGCTGGTGACATTCTTGCTTGGCATTAAAGAAATGTACAGAGTGCTGTAACTTTACAGACAAACAACCTAAAAGTACCTCTGTCATTGAGATTCCAGAGGTGCATCTCTGGCTTTTCCCCAAAAAATGATAAAGTGTCTCCTTTATTCCTTTTTTCTGGTTGCGCTTTTAAAATGAATTGCTGTTATTCAACTATTAAAGTGTGGTAAAGACCACAGTAACGTTAATCAACACTAATAGATACTATTAATCAGAGGGAGGACAAGCCGCTACCTGCTGGCTGAAATCAACTCCCTCCATCCCCAGTCTGTTCCTTCTGCCTTGTCTTTACAGTTTCCACACATGGAGGGCAGTGTTGTCCTCCCTTGTCTGCACTCGCCACTGCTGTTGAAGTGATGCACAAGGATGTGGCTGAATTTCATGATCTTATTACCATATTGGTTGTCCCTTGCTGATAGGGTGATAGAAATTATATACAACCCCATACGGATGTGAGATGTGATTTCAGACAAGAGGGTGGGCAAAATACATGAAATACATGTATTCAAGATCAGCACTCGCCATTTATTCCTGGCACATGACATACAGTGGTATACCCTGTTCTATTTTAAATGTATTTGTTCCTTTTTTTGTTATTATAATACTTTTGACAATCCAAATTAAAACATTTGTCCTGGAGACGTGCAGAAAGTTGTAGATTGTGCGGAAGCGTCTTTCTGACCATTTTAGCAGCTAATTGCTTCAAGTAAAATGTGCCCCAAAGAGGAGAGACTGAAGGTCTAAGAACTGTCTCCCCATCTTTAATCATAGCAACAACCGTTATGACTGCTGGAACAGAACTGATCGGAACAGCAGCTCGTATCTGCACCGTGCAGTGGCTCCTCTGCGGATACTATTACATGATAAACACCTTTCACTATCAGAACCCAGACACAGTGCGGTACTCGCTACAAGATAGTTTGACACTGAAATTGCAGCTTTAAACTTTTTGGACTAATTCAGTTACATACAGTCAAATGGGAACTTTTATTGTTTTATACCCCCCTCCCTCATCATTATTCACACATACTGTGAATACATAAAATCAGGTTTTATAGTTTTTCCTGCTTTCAATTAACATGTTTACTCTTTGGGTGCAAATTAAGGTTGAGCATTTATTGATAAAAGCACCCAATTAATACAGATCTTATGAGGAAACATCCCTGAATATTTGACCAGGGGAAAAAAAAAAAAAAGTAAAGTAAAATTTGCAAATATGATTTTTGATCGGGACCATGCATTATTCATCAATCTACGAGAGAAGGCTTCTCTAAAGTGTGATTGGGTTTTTCAACTTTGCCCACCGTGGAGACTATTTTACTATTCTGCCCAGTCTAGTTCACAGCAGGCTGAGGACCTCGTGCAAATGAAGAGAGGTAAATGTCAGTGATGTGTTGCTTACCTGCTGGGCAAACAACTTCCACCATCAGCAACTACACATATCTCTGCCCGTACCTGCTGTGAAATTAACTATGCATTCAAGTTCTATCGCGAAAGAAAATGATCGCCTCGGTTCACATTTTTCAAGTACAGAAAAGTTACTGAGGTATGAAGAGGAGGAAGTACTAAACGGGAGGAAAGACATCTGTCACAAACATATTTGTTGTGTGCCTAATGTAAACAAGAAACGGCAAGGAAAGGCTTCCGTCACTTTACTCATGTTTTAAGCTGTGATCTTGTATTCAAGTTTGTTAACATCGTTCAATAACTAATTAGTTGTATGTTGTAAATGTTTAGTTTTATCATTTGTTTTATTTTAATATTTTAGTTGGGTTAAGACTAAAGGCATAAGTGAGAAAGTGAGTTAGAGGGTGAAACTGAACTGGAGATGCAACAACGGGCACAAGAGCTGGTGTCTGGAACGATGCCACAGAAGATACTGCAGTGTTTACTGGTTGTCAGACTTGTGCGGTACTTTTATAAATCTGAGGGCTCATGAAGGAGCCATCTTTGTCTTTTTTTTCCCCCTTTTTCTTATTTGTATCCCTCCTGAAGGCTCTGGTGAACACAAACAGCTTTTTGCCTAGGGATTTGTGGATGTGTAAGAATTGAGACTGAGACTTGGGAGCATTGGGCGTGCCTTTTGTTAATAGAATACGCATGGTTGGGTCTCCCTGGGGCTGTTAGTGATGAGGAGAATGAAAATGTTAATGTTTGTGGGGTTGCGATGGCTTCTCCAAGTCCTCTTCAGTTTACTGACGTATAACAATCCGGGGAGGGTAATAAATTGCTTTCAAGGCAGGATACCTGAATTTCACTCAACACTTAAAAGCAGTAAAACTGCAACAATCACTTTGCTCCACCCTAAACTTTTTAAAAGGTTGATAATAATTGGAATGTATCTGTGATGGAATCTTGTTTCTTATGTACAGATGGGGGGTGGCGGCAACACTTTAACTTGAGCAAAGTGATTATAGATACTTCTGTTCAGCGATGCCATTTTACAGTTACCCACATCTTGTACCCGAGTGGCTTCACTGGAGCATTTAAGGAACGAGTGCTTTTGTTAAAGGCATTTCTAGTGTTCTCTGAGTAAAAATGAGGACATATCCTGGTCAGTTCTTTTCACCCATGCGATCATAGGCATAAAATGTGCCCTTCTCTTATTGTTGCATGTGCATTTACTGGACTTTGTCTGCATTTCTGATGCAGGTCTTTTATTACAATTTATTGCTTATCAGTTTTTTTTCCTCCTATTCTCAAGTAATGCTCACTGTACATCAACCTTTAAAAGCAACCCATTTCTGATATCTGTATTTACACTTGCTAACCACTGGGATAACAACCTTTCAATGGTAGGTGGGCTCAGCTACTGATCTGGGAAAAAGTCGAGCATCAACAGAGAAAAAACGAGCGCTATTTTCAATGAACACAGGTGAAATAGAAGCAAATTATATTTCCATTAGCGCATTGATGTGCCTTCTTAAAGTTCCACAGTATGTGCACATTAGGGTTGGGCGATATAACCGCAAATCAATATCACGATAAAATGGGCAATTTTACCTCTCACGATAAATGCACGATAAACGCGATGGCATGGTGTACGTTTTGTCGCTACTTTCATGAGGTGTTTAAACCCTGTGCGTGGAATCTCTCCCTCCCAGTGTCCCATCGACCCTTCTTCAGAAGAAACCAATTTGACTATATCAAATAGACCGTTTTATTTATTCTATAACAAAGAAATATACTGTTGTGGCCATTGTCTATTCACAATATTCATGATATATTAAATAATTTGTCTTCGTGCTGTATTCATTATTAACATTATTATTATTATTGACGGCAGTGGTCTCATTCTGCTCTAAATAAACGAAAGAATTAAATAAAGACACATTTAGCCCCAAATTGGCCTGCTGAACGGTGGTGGTTTGTGTCCCCGTTTGTGTTTGTGTGTATTTAAGATTTATGTGTGTTGTAACTTAGGTCACCTCCTCTAAGCATTCATGGAACCCTTGAAGCTGATACACGCTGAGACCTTACCTGGCAACAAAAAAAAATTCTATTGGCTGATTGGTTGGAATTACTGTGTAGTAAAGTTAATTTCTCAGTGTGAGAAATGCCACATGTGGCGTGAGAGCGTTTGAACTAGTTGAAATACGCAAGTCTCATGCTCAATGCGTGATACTTGAGGGCCCTGTTATTTTGTCTATGTCAGCCAATTCTTCGTTTGAACCATCAGCCATTTTCTTGGGTTTTCCTTCTCGTTCAGACTGGATGGGTGATTACACACACACTGTTAATCAGCACACAGTCAAAACAGACAAAAAGACGTTCATTTTCTTTTTATTTAATCACAACATCGAATTTACCGATATGAGAAAATTGACATCTGTCATTGCAGTGAATGTTGGCAACAGTAAATTTTCGGTTCATCGCCCAGGCCTAGTGCACATTTATGCAATGTTGACGGTTGGTTCAGTAAAAGTTAGTCGCTACAATTGAAGACACAAGGCCGCCTTATTATTCCTAAATTCATAAGAAAAAAAACCCCCAACACACTCGACAGGAGCAAGCTTTCTGAAGCAATCAGCAACAGCAAGCAGAAAATATATCTTGAAGCAGAAAAAACAAAGAGCCTGACCAGTTGTTTTCATCACTCACCACCGTCGTATTGACAAGGACGTCTAAATCGCATTAACCGGGAATTTGTGCAAACACACATCCAAATCCATGTGGTTTTTTGCTGCTTACACACAAAGTCTCATATCTGATCTGTGCCACAAAACCGGAGAACAACATTAGAAGAGGGACACTCGACCCCTGCGTTGTGACTGTGGCCACAGAGTGCTTCGAGTGGATGTTTCTTCTCAATCAAAAGCAGCTTGGGCAGATCAGGGCGGATTCCTCAGCACTTAGAAGCTGTTTGCCTTCACTAATCATGTTGCATTAAGAGGATTTTCTTGTTTTTGATCAGCATGATAGAGTTGTGTGAGAGGACACATCAGCCTGGTGGAGAAGAGAAACAAAGCACAAGAACAAGATTGAATCTTATCAGGCGAAGAGTTAAGCTAAAACGAGCGCAAAACAGATCTAGTAAAAACCTCACAGCTTCCAATCTTTGATATCCTTCACTGTTAATCAAGTTTGTGTCTGCACTTCATAATAACTCAGAGAGAACACTGGTATCCACCAGAAATGGTATTGGCACAGTGTTTTCTCTAGGAATTTTTTCAGCAGTGGGGGCATGCTTCCCGGGGGGGGTGGCGGCGGCGGCGGCGGCGGCGTAAATGTACGGCGTACACAAATAACCACTTGACAGCAAATGTAACTTTCAAAACCTATTTATTGGCTTTTATCCCTGAACTTTTGAAGAACAATCCCGGAACAAAAAATAAATGTTACATCACCTTCAACTCTAACCAGTTGAAAATGTAAAAAATAAATAAAAACAATAACATTAAATAAATAACATGTAAACATCAGCTAGATGAGGCTGTGTAGGCCGTTGCGCTCATCATCACACAGGCTGTGCTGTGAAGGTGGAGAAATGCGGCGATGGTGCATTTGCAAAAAAAAAAAAAAAAAAAAAAAAAAAAAATATATATATATATATATATATTTTTTTAATAAAATAAAATTTTCAGGCGTGGCGGCTATGATTTAGCAGTGGCGGGCCACCACTGCTGAATGAATGTAGAGGAAATACTGTGGCAGGTCATACTTTCAAGAAAATAGGAACTTGCAATCATTGGATCTCTGTTCTGCGTCACAGCTTAGCACAAACTCATTAAACATGTATAACATTTAACCCGTCAATGCCTGACATGAAATGATACTTAAATAAATTATCATAGGATTCAGATTATACAGAAAAGGCTTATAAAACATACTAAGGGGTACAACATTTTTTTTCGTTTCGTTTTAAGTCCCTGGAAGTGGTGAAACCATCTTTACATCCAGTTGACAGCCATCCTATAATTGTGTTCTTGTGGTGCCTACTGTACATGCTTACCAGCCTTAGTTTACTGTATAATTAAGGAGTTGTGCATTTTCTGTACCCGAGAATTTCCCACATTTGGAGCCAGACGTAGATTATAAGCACTCAACAGAAATGGGAGAAATTATTGCTGCAAATATCCATCTTGACACTCTGAGATCAGAGAAGAATGGAGCACTTTAATGCATGTTCACCAGAGTGAGCGGCATTGACACAAAAGATGTTTTCCTTGCTCCTTCTACTTTTCACCTCACCTCATTATTGTTGGACAGATTTTTCCATCAGAGGCTCATGAAATGTAATAACGGGTTTTCTGTGATTATTTGAAAGGGCATTTTCTTCTTTTCCCTGAGCCGTGACTCAAGTCACATTCGTATGATCATATAAACATCAACACATTTGACTGTTTTTAGCAGCTCCCATGCAGGCTAATTTCTCTCTATTAAATTACACGACATTGGAAACCATTTGTATTAATCCACCTGTATTTATGTAGCAGTTGTCATTAAGTTTTGTTGATGTAGGTATATCATACCAATACCAGTTTTATTACCAAAGAAAGGAACCGCTTTATAATCATCATTAGCAAACATATGTCCTTTAATTTGATCTATTTACTCGCTTTAATTAATATGAATAGCTTCGGAAAAGATCATTTTTAACTGCACATCAGTTCAAAAAAACCAACAACTATTGTGTACATTTCACTTAAGGTTAATAAATGTTAGATATTAGGTGTTTTTAATTAAAACATTCCCAGCACGCCATCTTTCCAGAAATGTCTTGTCATTTTTGAGTTTTTAAACATCCAGTGACACAAATAGCTCAAGGTTTTATCTTTATAATTGTGTATTTTTGTGGACTGTTCTTCAATTTAGTTTTTGAAGGATGCTTTCAAAAGCTGTGTTGTTTGCATCAGACCTTGAAACTTTTGATGTCAGGCTGGACAATAATGACAGTTATGAAACGTCTTGTGGACCACGACTTGGACCAAACATTGGGTAAGCTTCACAAAAAAAACAAAAATGTACAAAAAGAGATGTGGATGAAAGGCATGATAATACAGTGACAACAAAAAGGATGATAGGCCAACAGGATTCTTCTTAAATCAATTATGGTCAAGTTGGAATGATGCACATTATGTAGGTGATGTAAACTCAATTCAAGTTTATTTATATAGCATTTACTACAATACAAATAGTCTTTAGGCACTTTTCAGAGACCCAGCATGTTCCCTTTACAAATATTAAAAGAAATGGTAGCAAGGAAAAACTCACCTTCTCAAGGGAAGAAACCTAAATAAAAGGGGGAATTTCCTGCTGAATGCTGGGTAGAGGGTAGAGGAAGAAAAGAGGGGGGAGAAGACAAAAAACAGAGGAGAAATCTACTGTCAACATTACATAAGGCAAAATATGTTAGCAATTATCTATTAGCTGGAGAACTGATGTATTTGTGTTATGACTGATACATGGTTAGTTGGTATAGAGACGACTATATAAAACAGATGTAGACAGCAGACACTGAGGTGGTCAGAGGGTGGAAGCTCTGGAAGCTCCGGCCTGCAAATACAGAACGGAAAAGGAGGGGGCAGACCAGCGCGACAAACTGCGAGAATAAGGGAGTGCAGTTACGCTACGAGATACTTCTAATTAACAACTATGAATGGAGCTGAAGGAAGAAAAGAGGGGAAGAGGAAAAAACGAAGCTATGGTTAAGACGAGCTGCTCTAGTCTTGTCCTACAGGCCCTAACACACTTGCGTTTAGACTAACTACAGGCTTCACTAAACATAAAATGTCTTAAGTTTGGTTTTAAAAGGCAAAGGTGGTGTCAGCCTCCTTAACCCACATTACAGTAGTCGCTGGTTCCACAATAATGGTGCCTGATAGCAGAAGGCCCATCCTCCAAACATCTTTTATATTCTAGGAAGCACAAGTAAACCTGCACTCCTGAGAAAGGAGAGCTCTATTATGAACATAAGGTGCCATCAGGTCGTGTAAATAATCATTGCTGTTTGGTGCTTTCCACTGAAGTATGGAACGAAAAATAACTGGATCAGCTACTTGCAATGTAAGAAAAACATGAACTTTGGTTAGCTGCAACACTCAACTCTTCACACAATCCTAACTTCTCTCTGACACAACAGACCTTTGTACCATAGATGTCTATGAGCAGCATCATTGAGACTAAACATTTAATTCAATTCAATTTTATTTATATAGCGTCTAATACAACAGATGTTGTCTCTAGACGCTTTCCAGAGATCCAGAACATGAACATAAACATAAACATAAACCCCCGAGCAATTATTACATGAACAATGGCAGGTAAAAAGAGAGAAAAGCCTTAAGCCAAACAGTGGCAATGGAAAAACTCCCCTTTAGGAGGGAAGAAACCTTGAGCAGGACCAGGTTCATAAGGGGGGACCCTCCTGCCGAAGGCCAGACTGGGGGAGTCGGGGACGTCTGCAGCACACAGCAGGCATGTGGAAGCAGCAGTGGGATGACCAGGGGAGGGGGGAGGGGGTCGCAGGCAGGCAGGCAGGCTTATTTACAGTTAAGCAGCACAATGTAGTTATTAGCTTTGCTTTTTCCATGTTGGACTTTAAAACATGTCCATCATAGTAGTGTGAGCAGTGAGTTTTGATGTGAAAGGTGAATGCTTTGAAATGCCCTGCTGCCCCCCACCCCCTCTAATGTGGAGGAGATGTTGAATTTCCCCATAGCTGATGACTGAGACAAAGTGGCTTCAGATAGGCTGACCACTCCGAGTGATCAATATGGGATGATACTGTGTGATAACAAATGACCGTCAGAGAGCACTCTTTCAAGAAAATGAAAACCTATCCTCCAACTCTGAAACAACAGAATTCAATCATTTTTCAGCCTTGGAGAAAAATTCACACAGCGTTACAAAGAATAAAAAGACTGGGGGAAAAAAAAAAGGTAAATTCTGAACCAGAAGACACTGAAGGTCGGTCCTCCGGTTACGATATGTGGGATATCATATGTGGGTGGACTTTAAAAGTCGCTGGTCGATGTTTCATGCTAAGAACGGTCTGCATTCCTCAGTGATAAAAAGCTGAGTTTAGTCCTTGAAAGGGTTTCTCAATGCTTTAACATGTAAAAGAAAAACAGTCTTTTAGGCGACATCTCTACGAATATTTTTGTTGCATTTTCATGTAAGGAAATAAATCCTATAGAAGGCTCCATCACTTTTAAATAAAGTAAAACATCACGTTTCCTCTTTCTTAAACTTGCACACCGTGTTTAGCTGATGTGGATGCACAAGCAAGAAATCATTGGTGTCATGTTGTGCCCCCCCTTATTTGTTCACTTTTTTTGTCCTCTCTCGTACACACACACACACACCAGACATAGAGTAATCCTCTTAAACTGCTTTTATGCTACCATTTGTCATCCTGCTGTTGGATGTTAAGAAAAATGCAGCCTCATAAGGGGAAAGAGATGACTGAGAAACAGCAAAGAAAATCACATGGATTTCTCTTTGTAAATACCCATTTTTCAAAGTGATTAAATCCAGTCGTCCAGGACATCTTTTCAGGCAATATTTCCCTAATCGTAAGTGTTTGCTCAATTCTGTGTCTATAGAGAATGTTTAAAAAAGGCTCAAGTTAATAACTGGGAGACCAAAACCAAGGATACACGTATCTTCAGTGTAATTTTATTAGTATGCAAGTAGTGGCTGGACGGGGTGTTGGGTAAACATGTCAGTCTTTTAGGAGGGGTTAATCATTAAATCATATTAGTTGTGTAAATGGGGGCTTGAATGTAAATCCTGCCCCCCCAACTCAAGGTTAAAACACCAAGTGAAAAATCTTTCAGTCTGTTCAGAGCTCTGATAAGACCTTCTGGTCGTTCAAGGAGTTTTATTGTCATACCAGCACACAGTAACACGTGAGTGCGTGATTTGCACTCAGATCCCAGTCATGGCCCATAGTAAGAAAAATTTAATTAAAAAAAACACAGTATAGTTAAAAAGAAAACCCTATTCTAAAGAGCAATATAAACATAACGATATACATATGAGATTACATAAGAATAAATCTAAATTAAACTTTGCTAAATATGTGTGTGCAAAAAGCAGGTGAGATAGTACGTACATTTGGCCACAGTGCCTTTATTGCACCTATTTGAAATATTCAAAGTGAGGGTAGGTGAGTGGTAGTGGGGGGCAGGTCCGAGTAGCAAGGAGGGGAGAAAGAGAGCCTGATTAACTCAATTACAGTGCTTACAGGGGGGCCCTACTAGAGTTCAGCAGTCTAACAGCTTCTGGACAAACTGTTCCTGAGCCTGGTGGTTAGGGGTGGGTAAAAATATCGAAAAATCGATGCATCGCTATTATCCCGCCCTGATTCAATATCAATTAAGCAAAGCCTCTGAAACGATTCACCTCCTGGCCAGTGGGGGCGCTGTGCGCAACATATGATTCGCGTTTTGTGGACGGCGGCTGCACGTGACCAAACAACAATAAAATGGCGACGATAGCAAGCGGAAAATCTTTCAGATCAGATGTTTGGACTCATTTTGAATTCCCATTTAAAGAAGGAACACGATAAACGGACAAAAGTAGGATGGTGTGTAAAGCCCCTTTCACATAGAGCGCAAAACGCAGACCGCCGCCGGCGATTCCATTCATTGTATATGTGCTACCGCGGCGCAAGAGTGGACCGCTCTGCCGCCGAGCTCTGCGCCGCACCGCGCCTGCCTGCCCGAATTGAACACTTTTTAATTTCACTGTGCCCCGCTGTGAGGTGGTGGAGGCTCTGCACCCAAACCCGGCGGTGGGCGCGGCGCAAACCGCGCTCTATGTGAAAGCAGCTTAAGTTGTGCCAGGCAGAACTAAAATACAACAGCAACAGGACAAACCTGCGGATCATGTTGACACAGAACTGGCATGTGTTTTTTTTTTATTTTAACTTTTGTACTACAGGACAAATGCACAAGTGAGCCATTATGGTGCTGCTAAGTTTATTGCTCAGTTCATTTCTATGTGAAGTAACATGCCACGTGTTATAGGCATGAAAATAAAAATAATGAAAAATTGCCAACAGGTATTTGTGTATTTCTACGTCTTACTGAATTGATATCGAATTGAATCGACGTGTACACCTGGGTACCTGCAACTGAAGACCGCTTCCGCGCCGCCTCCAATGTACAGGGGAGGAAGGAGGGTATCTGCCCCTCCTGAGGTCCACCACCGTCTCCCTGGTTTACATGTTTTCCTGGCACCAGCTCACCAGTTGTCACGCCTCCTCTCTGTATTTACACTCATTGCTGTTGGTGATGTCTGAGTGAAGTTAGGCCGGCAGTCATTCAGGCCTGTCACTGTTGAGTTCTTGTGGATGGGGATGATAGTGGCAGTCTTCAGGCAGGTGGGGACAGATGCCTGTGAGAGTAAGGTGTTTTAAAAAAAAAAAAAAAAAAAAAGTCTGGTAGCACCTCTGACAGCTGGTGAGCAGTCCCTCAGACCCCAGTCTGGAATGTTGTCAGGGCCTGCATCTTTGAGCGAGTAAATACCATACAGTTCCCCCTCACGTCTGCTGTGGTCACTCTGAGGGGTTATCCGGTGATGTTGTGAGTCTGGGTGGGGGTGGTGCGGTTGTTCTGGGTCATCAAAGCAGATGTAGAACCTGTTGAGGGCATCTGAGGGACGGGTCCATTGAGCATTCTTGGTATTGTTTCATTAATGAAAATAGACAGAAAATGAACACGTATTTCTTTTCCTTCTGTAAGTTTGACAGCCTGTTTCATGCTGGGAGACAAATCTGAACCCCCTGATTTCCACTTATTGCAAAAAAAAATGGTAAGTTATCAAACAGAACAGATTCCACACTTGAGGGACCTGCTTGTTTTTTTCCTGTTGCAGTTATGTAGCAAAAAAGTTTCTCATAAAAGTGGGTATCAAATATAAAATGTATTTTTACCCCACACACACATACTTCTCTATAGCGGTACTCCTCTGCAGATGCTTTGGAACAATCTGAACAAGTATGATAGAATGTTCATTCATTTTATCTGCCCTAAACATAGAAATGTTTTGTTGGACTATCATTTGAAATGAAGTAAAAATCATGATGATCCTTTTCATCAAAGCAGAATCATGATAAAAGAAAACATTCTTGGATTTGTAGATAGGAAGTCGTCTTTCTAAATACTGTCCACAATTCTTGAAACATGACACAAAAGAAATTCACCTGTGATTTTAGCATTCATAAAAATGTTGGTAGTTTCTAACTTTTTGTACAAAATCTACTTCTACCACTCAGAGCTTGTGTACATGAGGAGCACATAAACACTGCTTGTGTCTTGTATCTGACTTTACATCATTAAATTAGCATTTGTAATCTGCTGGAGCCTATCCCAGCTTTCTTCACGCAAACTGCAGCTGTTTATGAAGTAGTAAGAGCAATCACAGATACAAGAATACTATCTGTGCATTTAACCGTGAAGCTTGTGTGTTGCAACAGATTTGAGATCCTTATTATATAGTTCTCCACCAGAGGACAAAAATAACCTACCACATCTTAATGATGATGTAGCATTTTGGATTTTATGAAATGTATTTAGTGAAATCAGATTCTGACAACTGTGCGCAGGTTTATATTTATACAAAAATCAGAGACTGGTAAGATGAGCAGCGTGAGGATGGGAATGGGTGAAACATGTATGCCGTAGCACCATGAAACTTAGAACCACACAATTATACCGTTGTGGTTGTTGCGGCTCTGGAAAAATTAACGAGGATAAAAATGTATCAATGCTTGTAGATGCACTCATGCCATAAAGAAGATGTGATGTACATGGATGACGTTGTTGGACGCAGTTCTGGCTCAGCTCTACAGCTGCCATTAATTTGGAAGGTTCTTTGTTGCTAATGATGGACAGTTTAGCCAAATGCTGTCATGAACACCTTCGCCGAGTTTGTCTCTACAATATATAGACTTATTTTCCTTACGAGTAAACATATTGGTGAAATGTCACAAAGAAAATATTATTAATCTCATATGCTCTGTGCTCTAGTTTGTTTATCAGAATGTCTTTATTGGCCAAATGTTCACAGGAATTTTACCTGGCATTATATTGTCTCCTCAAAAGGGCTCCGGGGAGCACATCAATCATGGGAATGATAATATTATGAACTTCGATCCCCCATCTTCTGCTTCAGACTGAAAAATATCTAATAAAAAAAAGAATATTGAGTATGCAAAAAAGGATTTTTTTGATCTGTTGGCCTACAAGTTGCAGTAAGTCATTTTGGCTAACATCATAAGGATACAATTTTGAACTGAAAATGAGTTTAGAACTTTAGCAATGTTGAGACCAAGTGCATAAGAGTCTGTTTAATGAATCAAACTGCATGCACTAAAGGTCACTTCCTTCAAAAGCTGAAGAGGTGCATGAACCAACAACTTTGCGTCAGATTTGTTCCAACACTGACAGAGCAGCCGTCTTAGCACATGAACATTACACACAAAGCTGCTAATTATCACAATCTCAATAAAAACTGAAGTTTTTACTTTAAACCAAAAAACAAACACAGCTCACATACTTGTCTGATGTGGAATTTGGTTGTGTTAAGGTGTAATGCAAGTCAGGCCCAGAAACAAGTAGGAGGCAAGTAGGTAAAAGTGAGTGATTTATTATTTATTTATATTTTAGTTTTTTTTAAAACAAAAATGACATTGGTGTCCTTGGCTTGAATCCAGAAAATAAAGTTTGTCCAGAAATGAGGTAGGTGAAGAGTAATGAAGTGGCACCGCTGTGGTTTGGAGAGAACTTTTCTGGCAGGACCTGTCAATAGCCTTAGTGAGGATGGCAGTGGGAGACTCGGCTCCAGTCCACTGCAGGGTTTTCTGACAGGAGGCGAGACACAGTAAAGGTAGCATTCTGGAATACTTGACAACCACGAAGAACTCATTACATCACACACTTAGGCCGCGTTCAGACTGCAGGCAAATCTGATTCCTATCTGATTCCTTCTCATATCCGATTTTCAGGGCTGACTGTCCACACTGTTTTTAGCAAGTGTCCAAATCGGATCTGGCTCTGTTCAGACTGGGCCACATCATTGACTGATCTGACGGGTTGCCGTAGCAACGACGTTGGAGCGGAGGCGTCACCCAGCGCGTGTATTGTGTGAAGTCATGTATTTTTTTTATATATAAAAAAATCCCAAAATATCTGTACCGTTTCTGATTGGGTCGGCACTGCGCATCATTTTTAGACATAAAAATGAACGCATACCGCAAAAGTTGTGTCTCGGCGGAGGAACCCGACGTCCCACCAAAATGAGAAACAGAGAAAAGTGTTCAGAACAAAACCACCAGCAAACTAACAAACCAACCAACAAAGCTCAGAGTTAACAAAACGAACCAGCAATGAACAACTGGCAGCCCTGCTCTTTAACCTCTCCTCCTGATGAGCTGACGACGGACTGCAGGTTCAGGCTCACAGCGCGACTGAAGGCGGATTTATGGTTCCGCGTTACACCAACGCAGAGCCTACGGCGTAGGGTACGCGGCGACCCGCACCGTACGTGGAAATGCAGTCTTTTTTTCTGCTATTAAAACATGATTTGTAATGTGAATTTGCAACACTCAAACTACAAATAATAGTTTTTGACGTGACATCAGAGATTGAACATGCTCTCTGCGAAAGGATGAGTAGCTCCACAACTGGAAATGGGCGTGTGGTTTGGAGCGTCTGGGACAGTCATCCGATCTGAGTGTTTGGAGCTGTTCAGACTGAGACGCATCTGCCCAAATGCGATATGAATGCGATATGAAACTACCTCCCGGAGGTGGTTTCGATCTGGTTTGCAAAAATCGGATCTCATGCGGTTTGGGACTGTTCAGACTTCAAAAGAGTCATCCAGTTTCAATCTGGATGGGCTAAAAATCGGATATTGGCTGGCAGTCTGAACGCGGCCTTAGCCAGTGTTGTACCACATTTGATAGACAACAATCTGGCAAAGAGGAGACAGAAGATTGGACCGAGAGTCTACCACAGGTGACTGAGAACAGCAACCACACAGCAGGAAGTCCAGGTCCCGCCACGTGGAAGAAAAAAGGCATTTATCAAAATAAAAGCACAACCACCAAACAAAACCCCAAATCTTGACCAAGCCCCAACCATATAACTTGTTGATTCTCATGCAGAACTAAGATTTGATGCAGTTTTTCAACTGGCTGCTGGCTGAAAGAGAGAATCTCCATTGACTCCCATGTTTTAATGCCCCATCAACATATTTTTAGCCTGGTTCAAAAAAACAATTTTGTTCTCAATTGTTTTGATTTTTACATGTATGACAACACCGAGGAGGTTTTTTTTTTTTATTTCTTTGTACCAAGTCAGAAGAGTTTATATAAAGCAGTAGTACAGTGTTTTTACTAAACCGCGTAGCCTAAACATGAATGTAATCTTTGATTTTTGCCATCAAATCAACATGTGAAATTATATTTTTCCCTCTAAACATCTGCAGCCATTTTCAAAGGGTTTGGCTGAAGGAGCTGATAGCTGACATAACTGTGATCAGGGTTCCTGTCGACTTTCCGAGCAAAATAGCCATCTATGATCCTGCCTTTATTTCCCTTTTCATTTCCTTTCAACCAAAACCAGTTAAAACTTTGTAAAGTTTGTATGCGTCTTCTGAAGAATGTCAGTCAAACTCACTCACAACACCCATCACTTTTTTTTCCTGGGTTAAGAAAACGTTTCTGTATGTTTTTCTCCTTTTGTGAAGCTTCTATCAGTGTAGTATATTACAACCACCTCTTAATTCCAATAAAACTCAAGAAGCATTGTCTATTGTTCACATAAAGGTCATTCACCAAACAGAATGGGCTCGCCTTGCTGTCGCTGCTCTATACAGAAGAATACCGCGTTTGTCCCCGTTTTAATGCAACGTCAACACTGTTCTTTTTAAGAATCATCTAACTCCTTCACAGATAAGACAGAGTAATCTTAAGCAACAGCAGAGTGAATTCTGACTTCATTTATATGCAAATGTTATATTTCCTCGGTAATGAGCTTATTGTATTATGACAGCACTGGCTAGTGTTGTTGTGTCATTCAGAAAGGAAACCGAAATCAATATACTCATTTTCTGAAAGGTAAGTTTTGACCTTAAATCTATCGGAAGTGCCTTTACAGAGTCAAACTGGAACATATTCAACATGACGGCTGAATATTTATTCCCAAGCATTTATTTTCACATAACAAGCTACTTTAGTGGATGTGAAAACGGTTACCGGGGATACATGTGGCATTTAAGATGTCCTGATTGTCTTGAGCGTTATAGTCCTACACCGAATTGAACTGTTGCCTAAAGCAGCCGTTTCAAATAAATGTTCCGCGCATGTAGGAATGTGTGCTGAGTCTTGTGTTGGAAATCATTGTGTATTTGACAAAAAGCATGCCTTTGAAATTTGGAAGCACTCTAGTGAAATATTTCATGTACTATTTCATATTTTCATGTCCTGTGCAGTATATTTACATTGCTCATTATGGGTGAATCCATTAGTCTGCAGTGTCATCCAAGTATTGTCCCTTAATTCAGTCCCTGATTAGGATTTAATCTATTATTAGCGATACCCCCAGAGTAAAGTACATTACTGTTCTCTGTTTTTTAAATGTGGGATTTGGTCTGTTAACCAGCATGATCATTTTTAAGAGAGTAGGTTCACTGAGGCTCTGTAAATATTTTTAATTCCACAGCCTGGCAACATGACTTCATGTTAGCGCTGAAGCAAAGCAATTAAGCTCATTACTGTGGCTGCATTTCGCTTGCCAGCCCAGAAGTGCAGAAAAAGCCAGAGAGCTCTGCCATACTCTAAAGTTGCCCTCTTTTTGTAGCAAAGTTTAAATTGGAATTGACGGTGTCAGCAAAGTGTTTCTTCATGTTAACTTTGCCGGTAACAGCAAGGCTACCAAATACTTCTACCTGCTACTTTTTGGTGTGTTTCAAGTGAAACATGGCCCGTTGAACCAGATCAATGCAGATACTATAAACCTTTTTTGTTTTTTTCTTCACGTTTTACATTTAAACTAATTAATGAAAGAAGAAGTTGGGAAATAATCATCTATCATGTTGTTTTACCTTTATTTTATACATAGACACTTTTTTTATTGGCTGTTGACATTGAATAATAAGTTAGACACATAGTATTGTATATGTGGGGTTTTGATTTCCATTTCTTGTGTTTTACTTGTTTCTTTAGTTTTGGTTTCGTGTTTGTGACCCGTTTCCTATTTTAGCTCTTGGAGGCCTGTGTCCTTGTTATCTTTTGACTTCCTGTGAGTTCATGTTGCTGATTGTTTACACATGTGTCTCGTCAGCCTCTGTCAGAATATATTGGCCGTTTCTCAGTCGGTGTCCTTGTGTATACTTATGAAATCTTGTCATCTGCCACTGACTTACTGTTCCAATTGCACAAACGTATCTGAGCAACAACAGAAGAACTGTCCAAGTACGGACTTGCACTTGAAAAATGGCTGTCGTCTTGTCTTTCCCTTCCTCCCTGCTGGTTTGTTTGTCTTTCACTCCTGTTTGTCTGACTGCATCCGTTTAAGGCGTCTTTTGGATTTATGTTGTTTTCTGTTGGCCTGTTTTTGTTGGCAGATGTACAATAATCATCATACAATATGCATATGTGCGATAATTGGCACCTCTGTACAATCAACAATCACCTCTGTACGATCAATAGTTGAAAAGGTAAAATAATTTTACAATGCCACTCATGCATTATTTCTTCACTTCTTCAATCAGATTCAGCAGATACATTTGTCCGTATTTGCCTGTACATTTTTTTTTTAAATTAAAAATCTCTTCCTTGTTGGACGCAAAGATATCAACATTAATTCTTTTTATTTTAAAAACATCAGTATGAAATTATCTGTTCGGAATCAGGTTCAGGAGCTCCATCTAGCCCTTAAAGGGGACCTATTATGGCATCTAATACCTATTTTAAACAGGCCATGAATGTCTTAGGGCCAATCTTACAATGTTCACCCTACTCACTACCACTAGCCCTCACCCACTACCACTTCACCCTCAAAATTAAGCCACAAGGGGTAGGGCTTTGTAATCTTCCCTAGGGATTGGGGCACCACTTGCTACGTCACTGCATGGTTTACGTTCGGGTACGTAATGGACTGCGTAGTTACGTTTGCACATACGTCACACCATATCAGGAGGCAGAGAGCTAAAAGCAGACTAAAAGCTGTTTTAATTTCCGCTGTAGCGCTGTTAATATGCCACTTAAGTTTTAATATTTTTTCAGGCTTAAAAGTAACCGTTAAGATCCCCAACCTGGGCTCAGTTTATCCAAATAACGCCTGTTAAGAAATTTGCTCTGGGGTGCCTTCTGGCGGTGCTGGACCCCCCGGGGAGGGGGAAACGGTGCGTGATTGTGTGTCTGTGTCGGTGAGAATGCGGTATGGAAGGGTCCTGCCATGGAGGATTTGGGCCTCCATTGGCAGGACATCAAAACTTAATAATTTATCATTATTATATTATACAAAGATGGTTATTATTATTAGTATTATTATTATGTATAGTATATCATATTATTATTAATATAGATATCGGATAGTTGAATGGATGGATGAATGGGATGCCTGGGTCTGGGGCCCTCCGTTGTCGGGCCTGCACGGGTGTCGCCCTGTTGGGGGGTTCCCTCTCTCCGGGCCCGTCTCCGGTCCCCCCCGCTGCCTCTGCGGCGGGGCGCCCCTCTGGTCTTGGAGGGCCACTTTCGTGGGGGGCGGGTGCACCTGCCCGCGTCGGCGGCCGGGGCCTCTGATGTTTTCGGGGATGAGAAGAGCCGCCGGCAGCAGCAGCAGCAGTTCACGGCCGGAGTACAGACGTGATCGCCGGGTCAACCTACGCCGTCGTCCCGGGGAGAAAGTAATCCAACAAACTGACCTGCAGCTCTGTGGCTGAAATAAATCAATTAGGAAGATAAATGTTGGTTTAGTAGATGAAATCTAACAGTTGTAGCTGCCACATTAGTTTGTCTGAATATAAAGTGAAGCAATAAAAAATATAATATAATATATTATAAAGTGATAATAATATGAAGTGAAATTTTCTCTGGCCCTCCAGAAGTTGCAAAGTTTTTTCAGATCTAGCCAGAATGAAGGCTGATTTATGGTTCTGTGTTAAATCGACGCAGAGCCTACGGCGTAGGGTACGGCGTAACCTACGCCGTAGGCTGGATTCTGAGTGCGCGGGGAGGTTATGATAATGAGGCACTGTGCTGATTGGCTGCCTGAATGACGCGATACACCGCTACGAAAAAATGGCAGAAGCTCTGGCCGGCGGAGGTAGTTGTGGGCGTGGTTTCACGCATTGGAGGCAAACCTATGTAAATCGCTCCCGTCGTTGCGTAACGACGGACGCAGAATCTGAACGGCTCGTAGATCCACATCACACTGGACGGCTCATCCGGGCGGCTGTACAGACACTGCAGAATTTGGTTGCTTTCCTCCTTCTCTGAGTTGGCAGGCTGAGGGGAGACCACTTTATATGTTAAAGCAAGAAAAAACATGTTTTTCATAATAGGTCCCCTTTTAAAGTGGATGTTTTTTCAATGATGCCCTTCATCTGAGAAGGCGTTCAGAAGGCATCCTAACCAGATCCCCAAACCACCTCAGTGGGCTTCACGCAATGTGGAGAAGCAACAGATGAGTTTGATCATTTAGGAAAATAAAGACACATATCCATGATGATATGTATGGCATTTCTAAAGAGGTGTCATGGAGTTTTGAACCAACAACACCTCGCCATTCTGTTCCAGTGGAAAGGAGGAGGACTATTAATGAAAATGTGGAACTACTGCCATTAAACTTGCCCTTTTGTGGTGTGAAAAAATTCTAACGCCCAAACTGTGAATTCATCTATTTGGGAACATGGCAAATGTTGAAAAGTATTGCCTTTTCAAAGTTTATCTTTACTACTGCTAGCTCCATCAGTCTTACTGAGGGTTGTTTTTTCCTTTTCTAAGTATCGTGTGAGGGAACCTCATCGTAGTTTCCTTCCAAAATCTCTTTGAGTCTCACCACAATGGAAGCTGTGATTCAATCCTTCCTTGAGCAGTTGTTATTGTAACTCTAGTCACAGAAAATAAACATGCAAGACAAAAACCAGCATGTTTAGATACAAAATGCAAACAAGAGTAGTTGACGGAGACATATTTAGTTGTTTTTGAACACTACTGACACATTAGAGGTCTGGTTCCATTTCTGCTAGCAATAGTTTAAACAACTGGCGCTGATGTGAGACAGACGTGTGGAGATTTATCTTGAGCTTGGCATTTAAAGAAACATTGCTAAGAGAAAAGGGAAGAGGCTGAAATAGTGCTGGAGAGTGAGAATAAGGCAGCAAGAGAGGTGTTTGGACCGACCTGGTCAACAAACCCTTAGTTGCCTCTTCACCTGACACGGTGTCAAGATAAAGTTAGGACGGAGGAGGCAGTAGATCGGGGGGGTGCAGGGGGAGCAGTCACAGGAAAGGAAAGGAAGCCCAGGCCAGGCCCTGATAACGGAAAGCTGTCGGGGCTCAGGAGAGGAGTGGGAGACATTAGCCAAATCCGGATGGATCACAAGCCTCTGGATGCAATCCAGTTTTGTGGGACTGCGATAAGGAGGCTGATTATGTGTCACCCATCAATTCGCCCGCCTCCTGCCGCTGTCTCCCTAACCATAAATCCACTCATGACAAGCTCTGCTCTTCAGCAGTCACCCCTCTCTACTTCCTCCCTCTGCTCACTTCTGTCTGCACCATCCTCTCAGTGGTTTGCTGCAGAGGGAACGTGAAGAAGAGGATTATGCAACTGTGGAGGAAACTGCAAGGAATGGGTCAAAAGCAGTGGAGGGTTAATTGATAGAGCCCCAGTGGGATTGATAGCTTGGAGTGATGATGATGATGATGATTATGATGATGATGATGATTGATTTATCCAAGATAGATAACTTAACATTTTTTAAATTTAGAAAAGTGACTTTCAGAAAATCTAATCTGGATCATCAACATAAAAAGAGGCATGCACATCCTCTTTCAGTATGTGAATACTATGTAAATCATCTTAAATAAATGAATCATACTTCAAGTGAACTGCAACAAGTCATCAATGGAAAATGTTCATAATGTCATTAAAAAAGTTTGTTTTACAAATTAATCAGATTATCTGTTGCTCCTCAGCACAGAAAAAAAACATTGCCAGACTTTGCTCATTCATTGCATGCTTTTTTTTTTTTTTTTTAAACATTTTTTCAATTGCACCCACAGGACACGCCACTTCACACGCCTCATTGTTTAGATATCGCAGTCAGCCCAATATTTTACACTCACGGATGCAAACTTTTCCTTAAACAGTCTCTTCAAAGTGGCAACCACAAATTATGGCTGGTTAAATGCTTTTAGCACTTATTAATTGCATTAGGGAACTAAATTGGGCAGTCGAGGTTTGATTTATTACTTGGCTAACTAATTTTGTCACTCTGGGAATATGCAGATGAGGCTTAGTGTTGGGATGTTCACCTTGAGAAAGATGGAGAGAGACAACACGGTCAGATTTGCCCTGACCCCTTTAACACCTCTCCATGCTAACCTGCATCAAAACTAACAGTGTTTTTCACCTCTTAAAGATGAATACTTTACAAGTTTGATCAGGTAAAGGATGAGTGGGCTATAATCTGGTACTCATGGGTCACTTGTTTAATACTTGTTGAACAGGTCTCGCGCTCCTGCGTTCTTGACTGTAACACAGAAAGCCAATGAGTTTCAAAATGCACAAAATGAATTGAGAATATTGATAGTCTCAGTTTCTTGCAGAAAAAATGTAACCTACAATTTAGTAATTAAAGACTAAAATCAGATGTATTTTCAGTAACAATGTCATGGTGACTGTGCAGAAAAGAATAATTATAATGAACATTAACAATAAAATATAAATCCTGACACTTTTCACTTGCCTAAATCAAATTGTCATTTAATTCTTCCAGCTGGGTAAAAAAAATAATCTAAAGGCTGGGACAGACCAACCAGATACTTGGCCCTCAGATGCTGTTGGGCGAGGACTGGGCCTCGAGTCGGGTTGGTGTGTCCCGTGCAGTCGTCCGTCGGTGTCACTGCTCATTTCGGCCCGATTCGACATGTAGAATCGGCTACTATCCATCGGCCGTTATGACCAATCTGATTGGTGGACTGCTAGCCCTTACTAGAGAATCAGTTAACCAGAAATGACGATGGTAAATTTACTAACTAAAAAGCGATGGTACAAATGCTAAGCTACACTCGATCATCGCATCAGTTTGAATTTGGCTTATGTTTGATTGTATTATATTTTCATTATTAGCTATGTTTGAGTTGCTGTAGCACCCGAATTTCCCGTCTGGGGATCAATAAAGGACTATCTTATCTTATTTTTGATCCTCTTTGACTTCTTTCAGTCGTGAAAACAGCAGGCTCAGTTCAGAACTCGAGTCTAGAGCGATCTGTCATTTCCGGTTGTTTTTTCCTTTCGTTTTTGTGTGACATCACAGATTAGCGCCACCTGCAGGTATGGAGACGTACTGTACTACGCCTCACGCACACACAGAACATACGCTCCAGTCGACGTCGGGTTGGTGTGTTCGGGGGCATTTTTTTGACCAACTCAGGGAGAGGAGAGCCGACTTTCAGCCCGACAGCTTTCCTGCTGACGGTCGGCCATCGGGTTGGCGTGTCCCGGCCTTAAGGTTCAAAATGACCCCCAATTCCTGTATTTTGATAGTTTCAAGGAAAAATACCTAAACTTAGTCAGATTTTGGAATGGATTTTTGCCTTTTTGGTGCCAAATAATGCCTCTCAAGTCAACTTTTTTTTTTTTTTACCTTGTCTGCACACAATAATGGTTAAGGGAGGGAGGGAGGGAGGGAGGGAGGGAGGGAGGGAGGGAGGGAGGGAGGGAGGGAGGGAGGAAGAAAGAAATGAGCCGGAAGGAAGGAGGGAAGGAAGGGAGATAGGAAGGAAGGAGGGAAGGGAGGGAGATAGGAAGGAAGGAGGGAAGGGAGGGAGATAGGAAGGAAGGAGGGAAGGGAGGGAGATAGGAAGGAAGGAGGGAAGGGAGGAGGGAAGGGAGGGAGATAGGAAGGAAGGAGGGAAGGGAGGGAGATAGGAAGGAAGGAGGGAAGGGAGGGAGATAGGAAGGAAGGAGGGAAGGGAGGGAGATAGGAAGGAAGGAGGGAAGGGAGGGAGATTGGAAGGAAGGAAGAAAGAAAGAAAGAAGGATAAATTCCTGTTGTTGACGTTTTTGTGTAACAAACATGGCGGATCCGAGAGCGAGATAGATTTATAGTTAAAAAGGTGGAGTTGAATTGGTATTTTTTTTATCGTCTTTTTTATCGTTATCGGGATAAATGCCAGAAATTATCGTGAAACATTTTTTAGTCCATACCGCCCATCCCTAACATACATATATATATATACACATACAAACCCACTTTTTTTTTTTTTTTTCCAAGTCGACATTTTGATGTTTCTACACTTGTTTTTGACAAGCGGCACAGAAAGCAAACAAGCTCAAGGACAACTGCATTCCCAATGGAGGCACAAGCTTGGGTTCATAGCTGGAATAAAAAAACAAAACAAAAAAAAACTTCAAATGTTCATTTTGTCGTTGCTAATTGAGTGTTTTGGCCCAATAACACTCAATTAGCAGACTCATGAAAGTATTTTTACCATATTGTGATTACATTTCCCAATTCATAGGCTCTACTTTCTAAATCCAAATTAATTCCTCAGTATCCAGAGAGTATCTTGTGCCCTCTTTCCGATTTTCTTCGACTAATGGCTGAGACTCTTCCTTTCCTGTTTCTCTTCCTTTCCATGTGCTGCCCTGAGTCACTACTGACCCGTCTAATAACACTCCCCATGTTTAAGCAAAGCATGTACCTAATAGACTACTCTCAAATTACATTTCGAAGGATGCTGCAGTGAGTGAAGTGTCACAGCGCATTTATCTCCCTCTTGCCCTCTGACCAAGCCCTCTATGCTGGGACCACTATTAAACCTAAAAGAGGTCAGATTCCCCCTGTAAGGCTCCAACAAAGCATGAATT
Organism: Cololabis saira; assembly: GCF_033807715.1. NCBI lineage: Eukaryota > Metazoa > Chordata > Actinopteri > Beloniformes > Belonidae > Cololabis > Cololabis saira. The sequence continues at coordinate 29,513,683 of NC_084606.1, forward strand.
AAACTAAACAGAAATCCATCCATTTACATAGCTGTTGGCTCCTCTAAATCCCCTCGGAACATGGCCCTGCTACATTTGTTCCTGGTTGTCACAGACCAAATTGGACGATGGCCGGTGAGTCCGTGATGCTGAGGTGACTCCCTCACCTGTCAGGGTAGGAGGTTGAAGGGCAAAAGCAGAGTAGGGGGGTTTGGATGCTGCTAGGTCAGCGGTTGGAATTTTGTGAGAGTAATGAGGCTTGGAGAAAAATTCCCTCCTCCTCCTCCTTCTTGCAGTCTGTCCCTAATTTTATATTTGATAGACTTCACATCATCGTCTTGTCTATTTTAGTTTTTTCTTTACTCCACAATTTTTAATCAAAAAAACTTTTGTTATTGTCGTTTTTCCATTTTTTTTCTAAGCCTCAAAACTATACAGACAAAAAAATTACAAAGTATAATTTTTTTTTCATATAATTTTTCATTCAATCATTCTGGCCTTGGCTCATAGTTCAGTTAACCTGGTGGAACTGATCTCACAGGAAGCTCTGCAACAACCAGAGAAACTGCTTAATGTTGATAATTGAACAATGAGAAACCCCATACTTTGCAAGCTTTCAGATTTCTTTCAAAGGAGAAAAGCAAACAACCTCTAACATAATCTATGTTAAACATTCCTTTGCATTTTGGCTTCTTAGTGAGAGAATTATGCCGCAGGCTAGCTTTTGGAAGCCAACTGGACAGCTACATTTGGATTTACCCAACAATAAGACGAAGATCCACAGCTGTGTGACCATATTGTGTATAAGACACAGGGAGACATGGCTTATTTTATATTCCTCCAACCATCTGTGACATATAACTAAATCTCTTATTCTCTAACGTTCAAACAAGCTTAGTATGATAAATGTTAGAGGACTCAAAAACAAGAGTAGGTTTGATATTTTTACTGACTGGCAAGACTGCTATGTATAAATTGTTTTTAATTGGACTGAAAATATGAGAGTTAAATTTTTTTTACAATCTGGCTTAATTAACAACATGGTTATGAATTTTTTTTTTCAATTTTTTTTGTACTGGCCCAACTAGTAACAATTTTATGATGTTACAAACTAAAAAGGGATGTTTGGTTTTGCATCTGCTCAAGTTACGGCAACTTCTGGAAACCCTCCATAATTCAAATGGTCCTGGTGTTTTAATTCACACACTCTGTTCAATTTAAATAATTGCAATTCTAAAAATCTTTAGATTTGGATGAATTCACCAGGAAAGGCCTGTTGATTAGAGCTGGGTATCATCACTGACCTCCCGATACGATACGATTCCGATACACTAGGTCCCAAGACGATACGATTTCCGATACGATTCGATATAGATATTCTAGTTACAATAACGGAATAACGTGATCTTTCCATCGCTACGTCCGGCCAGAGAAGCCCCACAGTGACTGGTGGAAAGAAGCAGCCTGCTCACTCCTCAGGTTAAGGAGGAGACTTGAGCTCAGTGTAGGGCCTCCCGGGGCTGTTAGAGGGAGCAATGCCCAGGACTAACTTAGGAAGGAGCACTGGGTGATAAAATGGGGGAAAAAAATCGGGATTTAAAAAAAAAAAGAAAAAAAAAAGAAATTTAAAGGAGCTTGAGGCCGGATTGAGGCAGAATTTATGAAAAAAATCTGTATACATTTTAAGTTTTCTAGTAATAATGTCAGATGAAGCGTTCCAAACCTAAAAGAATGAGCCCTCTAGTGTATCTCTCCGTTGCCTTAAACAGGCTGTGTGCTGCAAAATGTGCTGCAATTCAGGGCCGGAATTTCCCGCGCTGGGCTGCGGATGTGACGTTACATGACGCTGCATGCCCGTTCTCCCGTGCCGGCTTCGCTGTTGGCTGCAGTACCCCCGACGACCGTCGTGGTGAAGGGTGGCGCTAGAGAGTCTCATTTCTTAAAAGGAGCCTCAAGCTCCTTTAAATCGATACTTGGATTTATGTATCGATAATCGTTCCTACACATGTATATCGATGAAAAATCGATATATCGATATTTTTAACCCACCCCTACTGTTGATGGCCAAACTTTAGAAATTGTCCCTAGAATATTGCAACATTTACAAATATCTGGGCCTCAATTATTTTGTTTAAGGAGTCAGTTCAACATAGATTACTTGCAAAAAAAAATCAAGGATTTTTAATTAATTTATTTTTTAATCATTTGAAATGTTAATGATAATTGTATAAAGCAGAATGCATGTCCTTCCTTACTGCAGTGTTTTGTTATTCAAACATAACATTTGTCCAAGTTCAGTAAATATTTCGTGGAAACCTACATGCACCGATATATATATTTTGTCGTTATTTGTATTTTGCAGCAGATTGTGTATTAAATCTTTGAAAACTAGATGCATGTTTCCTTAGTACATACACAATTTTGCCCCGTCTTTACAATGGCTTTACATTCCCATTAGCTACATCTCATACCACGAGGAAGTAGCGCAATCCACGATAACTGGTACGATTTTGATGTGAACTCTGCTGAGATCTGTTTGTGGTGTGAAAGCCCCAAAACCCTGCATGCAGATTATGAGCTTAAAAGACTTCAGTAGACGGCTCAGTAGTGCAGTGTGCGTTGTAAACATGATATTTGGTTGTGAAGGAGGACACAAAAGAACCTATCTGATAAAATAACGGTGGCAGTCACAGACAAGCATCTTCACTGTCACAGTCGCATTTCAGTTACAAATTGTATAGTTGTTAGTACAAACTTTGATTTGTAAATGAAGTTAGACTTTTAAGTAAAGTTTCTGTAGAGTGGTACAAACAAAAAAATTTAGAAAAAAATGCCCAAGTATGGGTCAAAATGTGTAGTTGTTGTGTCGCTATGCTTTTCATCGCTTCATTTCAGGTCAGTTGCCATGAAAACATGACTACTGGCCTAATATTGATCAATGACAGCGTGTGAAGTGTCTTGTGAGACAGCGTTTAGCTTTTGGAGCCAGTCTTTGGAGGAACTGCACGTTTCTGCATTGTCAGTTTACCGAGTCTGTTTTATAGTCAATTAATTTATTTGATTATTGAGACAGTGAATCAACTTATCATATTATGAATTGCACAATAACTTTGGCATTTCCAGGCATTGTGAAATGATCGTACATTTTTTCCCATAGACTAGGCATCTTGTCTTGCCTATTTTAATTTAGGCAGTAAATACAATACAGACTACCATAAAACACCAAATAAAGGCCCGGGCGTTTATTTGCTTAAATCAACAGGCATTTATTAGGGACCTGCATTTACCTGCCTTTATTTTCGAATTCGTTTAAAGTTTGTTTGTCTTTAGGTAGGCTATATTTGCATACGGTAGAATATTTTTTTTGCCACCAGAAAAACGTTTGACCCGGCCTTTATTTGGGATGGGCGTTTAATATAAAAAAGTTTTACAGTATGTACATATTACTGATACATGGTTAGTTGGTACATACACCTAGTGGTTAGGTGTATGTTACGGCCCGCGGCCTCTGGACCTGGAAATTCAGCTGGGTGATCTCACCAGGATTTTTTTGTTTTTTTGGTGACAAAAGAACAATATATTGATATGCAAATTGTTTGAAACACACATTTTTATTTGAATTTGTTGAACTGTGACCACTTGGAGGTGGTGGTCTTAACCACAGAAATTGGGCTCCTTGCATATGCAAGCATCTAGTTGCATGCTTTTATTTCAGAGTTGTGTTGGACTCTAAAAATTTTCTGTTTTCAGGCAAAAAAAAACATTTTCTTTTTAACTGTTTAGTCAGTGTGTAACCATGATGATGAGAAGCAATGCCACCCAGCGCAGGCAACCACTAGTCGAGACCAATTTGCACATGTGAGTCACTCGTTTTTCCTCGCACAAAGTTCATCTGGGGTGAAGACGATGAAGGTCATATGACAGTCAGGTCATGCACTCCTAGAAAACCGCACAATTAAGGATCA